>NC_053424.1:16548805-17148805 GCF_007990345.1 Gossypium hirsutum | reverse complement strand
TAAACAAATTCCAAATTAAGGCAAAATCCATAAAGGCCTTATTACAGTAAAAATAACCCAAATAATAATACTTAAAATCATAATCAAATATGAAAATATGTGTAGTGGTGTGGCCACCTTTGAGTCTCTCGCTGCACCGATCTACCTATGTCTGGGGATTACCTACACAGTGAAACAAAAGGGGTGAGTTTATGAAAACTCAGTGTGTAATCCTTATGCACAAAAACAGATAGCATACAGACAGTTACAATCTGGGCATAAGCCCTTTTTTAGTAATAGTGTCAGTCCAGTTTGGGTTTTAGCCCATCTCAGTACAGTACAGTAATAGTCACATATATGCAATCACAAGAATCCTACCCAACCAGCCTCTACACACCATCTCCGACCAACCCTACACTCCATGTGGGGACATAATCATCCCACCCAACCCTGCACTCTATGTGGGGACAGTAATATGCAACTGAGCTGCCAGTAAATCAGGCTCGAGGCCTTTCAGTGTACTTCCTCCGAATAATATAATCCCCAACCTAATGCAATGCAATATACAAAATGTCATGTCAAATCATAGTATTATACATGCATTTAGTACAGTTTTAGCAGCACGCCTCATATATAGCCATACAGATGTTTATATCATATAAGGGTATAATAGTCATTTCAGTCAATCAGGGGTCTAAATACACTTACCGACCCAACAGTAGGTTCATAGTCATCTCGGGCGACTCGTGCAACCTTAGCAGCTTATCAGTGAATTTGGGCCCATAAGCCCATGCCACTTGCCCATGTACGCCCACACTATAACACCCCTAACTCGAATCCGTCACCAGAATAGAGTTTTGGAGCATTATCGGAGTTACCGATTTATTTATTAGATATTTTATTTCATCTAACGTTCATATTTGGAACCAATTAAAATCAATCATATTGTCCCTTAAACATACTTATTTTTCTCAACATGTTTTACTTGAATTTATTACTCGTCTCAACATACTCAATTTCCTTGTATCAACGTATCAAAAATAATCACATATTGACATATCATGATAAATATCATTCTTTAGTCATTTCTTCATAAACATAAATCAGGTAATCCATTATATCGATATTGCATGCATTTAAAAATAAAATTCTTGCAATTTAATCCTTATTTCTAGCCGTTATTCTCATACAAATTGATAACAACCCATGTATTCTATAAAATATCAGAATTTTTCATAATTTTAATACTTTTCAATTTAATCCTTAAAACATGTTTTTCCCCGATCTTGAGCTAAATTAATAATTTTATTCAATTTTTCAATTTTAAATAATAAAATAATCTACTTCATGCAAATTGGTCATTTCTAACATTTTTACAAAATTACCCATAAAGTTTTACTTTTATTCACTTTAGTCCCTGAGCCTAAAACATGCAAATTAGCTATGCTAGTTGAATATTCATACATATTTTCCTCCTCCTCCTCTCCATTCCACATCCTTAATTTATATAATATGCTTATAAGTAACATTATCTATAATTTCACTATTTACTTATATGTATATTCAAACCTATCCATTTGAGTCATAGTCACTAAATTATTTATATCTTGAGATACAGAACTCCAAATAAAGATCTATTTATTTTACCTGAAACTAGACTCACATGTCTTCTTACCATAAAATTTTCAGAATTTTTTGTTTAGCCAATTAGTACATTTTATTCATTAAATTCTCCCCTGTTTTGCTATTTGACAGTTCTGACTATTCTTCACTAAAGTTTAATTATCTATTTAAATAGAATTCAAATGATGTTATAATTTGTTTCTTATAAAAATAGACTCATTAAGGAATCTAACCATGCAAATTATGTCCTAAAATTATTTTTTTATAATTTTTAATGATTTTTCCAAGTCAAAACAGGGGATCTCAAAATCATTCTTAACCAGTCTCACAAAAATATAAATATCTCAGAATATAGAATCCTTTACTTTCTCTATTTCTTTCATATGAAAATAGACTGAATAAGCTTTAATTCCATATCTCACTCAGCTTCTAATTCAATTTCTACCATTTTTTGTGATTTTTCAAAGTTAGCCTATTGCTGCTGTCCAAAACTACTTTAGTGCAACATATTGATTACCAAGTTTATAACACTCTTATTTCCATTCTCTACCATATTCCCCATTATTTTCTCTCATTTCCCCTGTCCAAAACTATTTTAGTGCAACATATTGATTACCAAGTTTATAACACTCTTATTTCCATTCTCTACCATATTCCCCATTATTTTCTCTCATTTCCCTTCACTAATATATCAAGAACATGGATCCTTATATAAGAAAACTCTACCTTAACATCATTTTCATGCTTTTAATATTACCTTACATGAGAAACTCTCCTTAAAATATATTGAAATCTTAAAATTCTTATATTGTCCCATTGATTTTAGTCTTTAACTTGATTTTTCTCTCTCCTCCAGCTTCTATTTCTTGAATCCAACTTGATATTCCAATTCCCCTTAGTCTCCTTAACATTTTTCTCTTTTCTTCTAACGTGAAATGCATGGAGAAAGATGGATGGTGTATATATATTTTTTCCACACACACACACATATATATATAGACTAAATAAAATAATAAAATAATAAAATATCTTATTAAAATATTAAATAAATAATAATTATCTAATTAAATAACTATAAAATATCACCAACATTATCATTACTTTCTAGATTTCTCTCTCTTCCAATTGACCATTTTTCCCTTTGTGATCTTTTAAAATTCCATTCTTGAGTCATCACTTAATTTGGTAAAATTACAATTTAGTCTCTCATAATTCTTCACCTATTCAATTTGGTCCTTATTCTTCAATTTTCCTTAGTTTCTAGATCATTCCACCCTTAAAATATTTGCACTATTAGTCCTTCAACTTTTTCATATTTACACTTTAATCCTTCAAATTGTGAGTATTTACTCTTGGGACACAAAACTTTTCTCACTTTTACAATTTAGTCCTTTCTTGAATCAGTATGTCATAATATACTTCCCAATGACATAACTCAATTTTCCTCTTCTTGTCACTTTATTTCCTTATTTTACTGTATTAAGGATAATATCTTACTGCAAAAATTTTTAGGGTGTTACACACACGCCCGTATGGCCCACAAGGCCCAAAAACGGCCTTAGCCGTGTGGATCACATGGCCTGGCCCAATAATCTCACACGCCTGTGTGGGGCCCATTCGGCCCAATTTGGCACGACTCATGAATCGCACCTAGCCTGCCTCGTCAATCACAAACCCGTATTCGAACGCACAGCCTACCACACGGGCATGTATTTGTGTAACACAAACATACGAAAATAAATATTAATGATTTTTTTGGGGCATTACAACTCTACCCCCTTAAAAGAAAATTTTGACCTCAAAGTTTTACCTGATCAGAACAGATGAGGATACTGTTGTCGCATCGCCTCCTCAGGCTCCCACGTGGCTTCCTCAGAGCTATGATTAAGCCAAAGAACCTTCACCAGTGGGATAGACTTCCTCCTTAAAACCTTTACATCATAATCTAATATCTGAACCGGTTCCTCTTCAAAAGTCAAATCTAACCTCAATCTCCTCAATCAGAATAATATGCGTGGGACCAGAGCGATAGCGCCTCAACATAGAAACGTGGAACACATCGTGAATCCAATCTAACTCTGGAGGTAATTCCAACTGATAGGCAACCAGTCCCACTCGTCTCAGTATGTGATAAGGCCCGATAAACCTAGGACTCAACTTACCCTTACATCCAAACCTCAATATCTTATTCCATAGTGAGACCTTGAGAAAAACGAAGTCTCCTATAGAATACTCAATCTCTCTACACTTCAGATCTGCATAGGATTTCTGTCTATATTTTGCCGTTTTCAGTCGATCCCGAATCAGTCTAACTTTACCCTTAATATTAGAAACTAGTTCACGGCCCAAAACATGCTGCTCGCATAGCTCAGTCCAACATGAAGGTGTGGGACACCTACGACCATATAATGTCTCGTAAGGTGCCATCCATATGCTAGACTGATAGCTATTATTATAAGAAAACTCTGCTAGCGGTAAGTAATCCTCCTAACTGCCTCGGAGATCAATCACGTAACTCTTTAACATGTCTTCTAGTATCTGTATCACCCTTTTTGACTTACTGTCTGTCTGAAGATGGAACGCAGTACTAAAGTCCAATCTTGTACCCATAGCTTTATGTAACTTCTTCCAGAACCGAGACGTGAAGCGAGGATCCTTATCAGATATTATTGAAACCGGTACCCCATGCAGTCTCACTATCTCAGACACATATAGTTTAGCCAGCTTCTGCAAAGAGTAATCAGTACCAATTGGTATGAAGTGGACAGACTTGGTCAACTGACCCACGATAACCCATATTGAATCCTTCTTAGTAGGCGTTAGGGGCAACCCACTAACGAAGTCCATAGTCACTCTCTCCCACTTCCAAAGTGGAATCTTAACTGGTTGAAGCAACCCTGAAGGTAATTGATGTTCAGCCTTAACCTGCTGGCAAGTCAGACATTTACCTACGAAGTCGATAACTTCACGCTTAAGACCCGACCACCAATGTAACTCTCGAAGGTCACGGTACAACTTATTTCCACCAAGATGCATAGCATAAGGGCTACTATGCGCCTCACGTAGTATAGATTGTCTCAAATCAGTATCCTTCATTAAAAAAATTCTCCCACGAAAACAGAGCACCCATTTGCTATTCAGTCCAAAATCCACAGTATCCCTACTCTCAACCTGACGGAAACGAAGACCCAACGACTCGTCTTCCATCTGTTTACCCTTAATTTGGTCCATCCACATCGGTTTAACTTGAAGCTCGATGAACAAACTACCATCATCAAATAAACTTATGTGAGCAAACATCGCATTCAGATTAGTCATAGCTCTACGACTCAGGGCATCCGCCACTATATTGGCTTTACCAATATGGTATTCAATCATACAGTCATAGTCTTTAAGCAGCTCAATCCATCTACTCTACCTAAGATTTAGCTTCTTCTGAGAAAGGAGATATTTGAGGCTCTTGTGATCAGTGTAGATGATACACCTCTCACCGTACAGATAATGCCTCCAAATATTCAGTGCGAATACCACCGCAGCCAACTCTAAGTCATGTGTCGGATAATTCGCTTCATGAATCTTTAGCTACTGAGACGCATACGCTACTACTTTACCTTCTTGCATCAACACACATCCCAAACCAACATGTGATACATTGCTGTAGACAGTGAACTCTTACCCTAACCCTAGCTGTATCAAGACAGGGGCCTTAGTCAGTACCTCCTTGAGCTTCTCGAAGCTCTCTTGCTGCACATCATTCCAGTTAAACGGTACCCCCTTACATAGCAGCTTAATCAGAGGTGCTGCAATTAGTGAAAACCCCTCTACAAACCGTCGATATACCCTGCCAGTCCTAAAAAACTGTGGATTTCAGATACAGTCTTAGGTGACTTCAAATCTAAAACAGCCTTAATCTTTCAAGGATCAACCCTAATCCCTTCAGCAGATTCCACGTGGCCCAGAAATGTTACCTCTCGTAACCAGAACTTACATTTACTGAACTTGGAATACGGTTGTTTCTCCCTCAGAATCTGCAGAACTACTCGGAGATGTTCATCATGTTCATCCTCAGTTCTCGAATACACCAGAATGTCATCAATAAAAACTACTACGAATCGATCCAGATAAGGCTAGAACACTCGGTTCATCAGATCCATAAAGCCATTGGTGCATTCGTCAGTCCAAATGGCATCACTAGGAACTCGTAATGTCTATAACGAGTCCTAAACGCTGTCTTGTATACTTTATTCTCTCTGACCCTTAACTATGGTACCCATCAATGTTAGAAAAAACTGAAGCTCCTTAAAATTGGTTGAATAGATCATCTATCCTCGATAGGGGCACTTATTACTAATGGTCAATTTATTCAGTTGTCGGTAATCGATGGACAAATACATCGATCCATCCTTCTTTTTCACAAACAAAACTGGTGCTCCCTACGGAGACACACTAAGGCGGATAAACCCATGATCTAATAACTCTTGAATCTGAGCCTTAAGCTCCATAAGCTTCTTCGGTGCCATTCTATAAGGGGAAATGGACACCAGAACTGTACCAGGCAAGAGCTCAATCCCAAACTCAACTTTACGATTTAGAGGTAACCTAGATAGCTCCTCAAGAAAGACGTCTGGAAATCTTTAACCACTCTGATATCTTTAACAGAAGAAACCCTAGAGTCTAAAACACTAATTACCTCATATCCCTTACGAACCAACTTTTCGGCCCTTAATGCAGAAATCACATTCGACAAGTAGTTTCGACATTCCCCAATTACAACTACCTCGTCGTCCTCCAAATTTCTTAGCACCATCCATTTAGTGGCATAATCCAAGCTCACTCAATGTTTAACCAGCCAGTCTATTCTCAGTATTAAATCAAATTCTCCAAAAGAAAGTTTCATCAAATCCGCCAAAAAGATAACCCCTTGAACCTCCAAAGGAACATCTCTGAAAAGTTTATTTACCCTCACCGACTACCCCACTAGACTCAGTACAATAACCTCACTCACTCAACCAAGATACCTAAAGTCTCAGACACAGTACAAGCTATATAGGAGTGAGTAGATCCTATATCTATCAGTGCAATATAAGGTACATCATAGATAAAGAGCGCACCCGTGATAACATCTGGAGCATCTCCATCCTCTCGGTACGTACAGCATAAACTAGAGCTGGCTGCCTCACCTCAGTATGCCCAGCACCTCTGCCCAATGCTCTCTAACTATGGCCCAAACCATTACCACATCTGGCTTAACCACGACCTCTCGGTGGCTATTGAACACCCATCGGCGGCTGTGTAGTCAAACCTGAAGCTTGCATCTGATCGGGCCTCCGTAGACACTCTCTAATATGGTGCTCCAATGATCCACACCTCAAACATGCCCCAGTCCTTTTCCAGCACTCGCCTTAATGGCGTCTCCCGCAATCAGCACAGGGCTGCGATCCAGTAGCAGCAATAGGGGCCCCAACTCTGGCCTTTTTCTTAGGCCTCAAAAAGGAACTCGAGGGCTCCAAATCCCTCTTGTTCCTACTTCTCACCTTCTCACGGTTCTAACGCTCAGCGCGCTTCACCTCATCGGTAATCTTCGCCTTATCAACTAATGTAGCAAAATCTCACTCCCTCTATAGAGCTATCAGAACCCGTAAACTATCCCTAAGGCTATCCTCAAAATGAACACATCGCTCATACTCAATCGCCACCATCCCTCGCACATAGTGGCTCAGTTATAAAAATTCAGCCTCATATTCAGCCACTGATCTGTCTCTCTGAGTAAGATTCAGAAACTCTCTCCTCCGGGCATCCACATAACTGATACCCACATATTTCCCCTAAAAAGTAGTCGTGAAAAACTCCCAAGTTAGTCGATCAGGCTGAGTGCCCTTTTTTACCTTAAGCCACCACTGGTAAGCTTTATCTCTCAACAATGACACTACACCCTTAAGTTTCTACTCGAGGGTGCAGTCCAGATCGTCCATGATCCTCTCTATGGCCTCAATCCAATACTCAGCCACAGTAGGGCAACTTCAGCAATACCCCTGAAAATCTCAGCTGCATTAGACCGGAGTTGTTCCATAACCAACCCTCAGCCTACAACACCAGTATTAGGCCTGGTGACCCTCTCCAGAATCTATAAAATAGCTTAGGACAGCGCGTCGTCCCCAGCTGCACGATCATGAGACCCAGTCTCAGTCATAGGTGAAGCTAGCGTCTCCTAGTTTCCATTCAAAAAGTCATCACAAGTCGATTAATTTTCCAAACTTGAAAATTGATAATTTTAGTGAATTGAATTTAACAAATTTCACCCCATCCATGCATGTATCACCATGTCTGGATTAGGGTTACAGAACATTAAAGTACAATTTAGAATATTTAACTTTAAATAGAAACTATTAATGAAATTAAATACTAACACTCAAATAGACTTTCCTTTTATAGTATAATTGTACTTAAAGGCCTTAAATCGAGCCTATGGGGCCATAAAAATAGTTTGAGAACATTTAGGGGCTAATTTGAAACAATACGGAAAAATTGGAAAATTTTGGAAATAGTGGTCACATGGCCGTGTGGCATAAAGACATGGTTGTGTATCTAATCGTGTGCAATTTGAAGTATGGAACACATGGCCGTAACCCAACTCGTGTGTCTGCCCGTATGTGTATTCAAAATAGGGTCACACGGCCGTGTCTCAGGCCGTGTGCCAGATCATGTGTGCATTCGAAGTTAGGTCACACAACCATGTCGCCAGGCCATGTAACTCTCTATGATCGTGTGGTGCATCCTGCATTCAAAATCAATAAGACACATGGCGGTGTGAGAAGGTCGTGTGCAGTTAAATAACTTCATTTTCAAACCATAACAACTATTCTTACTTAGACACCAAGCCATCCCATTTTCAACCTAGAATAACCTATTCAAAAACACATTTAACACACCTAAAACATACCAAATTCATACAACTTATGTGCCAAACCAATGTGTCCTCATTAACACCACAATTTATAAGCAAAAACAAGTAATTCACCTAAAATTTTATCTTCTCATACATGTTATACAATTAACAATAATGCCTTTAGAACATCAAGTACCAAAATTACATATCAAGGCAAAACAGACATATACATTATCAAATGTTACCTACCAAATTGGCCATACCATATTTCAAACACCACAAAAGATACCAAACCAAAACAATGCTTAATAACAAGTGTACCAAACATTACCACACCAAAATAATATCAACCTAAAACATAGTTTACAAATTCATAACCATAAAAGCTTAATTACAATTCAACTAACATATTAACCTTAACAACATCAAACCCTATATACACGCCACAAAACAAAATGACCCAAAAAACAAAAGCTACCAAAAAGAGCCTGGATAGTGTGAGCATTGAAATTGATCCGTCTGACCCATTTCGGAAAATGTTAACTACAAAAAAAAATAGGTAAGCTTATGAAGCTTAGTAAGTCCATAATTAAAAATTCAATTTAACATATCTTAACTTATAACTGATTACTAATTAAACTTAAATCATTATGACCTTGACAATCATTTCCAAAATCTCATATATTAGTACCAAAACATTCAATCATATAGTTCAATATACACAATGCCTCAAACCAAAGCAATCCATGCTTCTATACATATACATATATACACAAACATATCATTATACATAAATCCAACTCAAAGAGTAATTTACCATTTAAACGTAAAATTTCATAGCCTGTCGAACTATAGCAAATTCATTCAGATACTTGGGTTTCCCTAAAACACACCAGAGAGCATCAAAATGCTAGCAGACGCACCGAAGTGCAATATAGTACAAGTACGCGTACTAACCCTAATGGCATGCCAATCGAATCTGTAACAGCCCAATTTAGACCCTATTCAGAACAGTGGTTTTGGAACCACAAATTCGAGTCAGAAAAATATTTTAATATTATTTTTTGTGTTTACAGCAAGATATGTGATATGTGTGAAAATTTTATCGTTTGTGTGCTCGATTTGGCAAAAACGACTAAATCGTAAAAAAATGAAAGCATTCAATATGTTAAAAGTGCTTGTTTTCTATGTCTTTTTAATTGTAAGGTCCTTATGTTGCTATTATACCACTGATAAGGTTAATGGACATTAATGGACATCCATTAAGTGATTTTATAATGGTTTATTAAAGGTTAATTTGGTAAATTAGTTATTAAGGTTAATAAAAACAAATAAAAAAAATTGATTCAGTAATTTGTATTCTTCCACCACAGAAAATTAGAAGAGAAACTAGGGCATGAAGCTTGCTTATATTCGGCACTCATTGTGCTTGATTAAGGTAGGTTTTGACTCTATTTTTGATGATTTCTATGTTTTGTAATTTTTGCTTAGTACTCTAGCTAGCCCATGCTAGAATTTTTGAATTTTTTGATGATTTGATGAGATGCCATTGATGAATTCATGAGCTTTGTAATGTTAATTGATGAATTATGGAAGCTTGATGATAGATAAATATGTTTTGTATTGGGATTTTTGATGAATTTGATTATTATGGGCTAAATTGTGAAAATGATATTTTAAGGGACTAAAATGTGAAATAAATGAAATATGTGGGCTTATATAAGCTAAATGAAAATTCGGCTAGGCATGTGTGTAATGAAATTATGCATATTTCATGATTTTATGGAATAGGGACTTAAGTGTCAAAATATAAAAATGTGAGGGCTAATCTATAAAATGCCCTAAATATGTGTTTATAGATTGATTTGAATTAATGTGAGATTGAATAAGTTAAATTTGAATTGATATAGATCAAGAATGAAAGAAAACAAAATTAGATTGGGGAAAGTCGAAAGTCTTTGATTAGCTGATTTCATCCGTTCGATTAAGTACGAGGTAAGTCGATATACAAATAAATGTGTTTGAATTGAATTATTATTGCTTATATGTTAATGAATAGTGATGAATGGTTATTTGGGTTGAATACGATAAATGCGAGAAAGTTTCGATAATGTGACGACGTTCGAAAAGTCTCGTACGAACCATAGGAATAGTTAGGATACATATGTCATGACATAGGATTTTGATATGTGATTTCGTGTAAGACCACGTTTGGGACATTGGCATCGATTTGAGATTTATGTATAAGACCATGTTTGGGATATCGGCATCGTATTTTACATCATTTAAGACCCTGTCTGGGACAGTGGCATCGATATTTGATTACATGTAAGACCACGTTTGGGACGTTGGCATCGTATGAACTTTCTGAGCTATCCGCGTATTCTATTTGATTCCGTACGATTCAACAAGCATTCTGAGAAACGAATGACTATGTGAATGTGTATTGAATTTAGGTACATTTGAAATGTATATCATGTTTGAGAATGAAAGGTAAGTATATGTACATTTGTGGACATATGATATATGTATGAATTATTATGAGAATAAAATGTGTTATAAGTAAGTGAATTACGATCAAATGAGCTATATGAGACATATGGATATGTGATTGTGTTTTGCCATGAGCTACATGAATGAATTGGTTTAGAATTGTGTTATGTGATAAGTTTATTTGTATATGGCTTGCTAAGCTTTGAAAAGCTTACTTTGTGTGTGTTTTTCATTATTTTATAGATTATCGAAGCTACCGGAAGCTCGGGGAACATCGAGGATTATCACCACACTATCAAATTTAACTTTGGTACCTTTTGAAGTTGTAAATATTAAAGTATGGCATGTATAGGCTAATGATGTATATATATATGTATGGTCTGTGTGAATAGCCATTTTGGTATGATTTGGTAGTTAAAATGGTATGTTTTGATATGAAATTGGGTATGAAATTGATTGTTGATATTGTGGATTGAATTATGCATGTTTGAGTATGGTTTTGGTTGATGCTTGTATAGATGACCTTTAAGGGTGGCAAATTGGCTTTGAAAATAGCTTATTTTTGTCCACACAAGCAGAGACAAAGACGTGTGTCTCAGCTGTGTGCGGCACAGGGTCATGTTACACGGTCGTGTGTCCCCTGGGGTAGTCCTACAATTTAAAGTTAGTCTTGAGCACGGCCTATACACATGGGCGTGCCTGGTGGCCGTGTGAGGCGTATAGCCTTGGCGCATGGGCGTGTGTGGCCATTTCGAAGTGTACACGGGCAAGACATACGGGCATGTGGTTAGCCGTGTAACCTAAGTCAATTTTGACCACGGCCTAGGCACACGGGCGTGTCTTGAGACCGTGTGGTGAAGTCAGTATGTATGCCCTATTTTGCGACGGCTTAGACACAAGAGCGTGTCTAATGTCGTGTGAGGCACATGGCCTGGTCACACGGGCGTGTGACCTCTGTAACTTAGAAAATTTTTGTTAAGTTTCAAAAAAAATTTGTATGTGCTCAGTTTAGTCCCGACCCTTTCCAAAAGCATGTTTAAGGTCTCGTTAACCTAAGAAAGGCACTTTATGATGATGTTTGATTATAATGCTATGTTGTGTGGATAATTTTTGTGAATTGATCATAAAATGTTCTGATACGTCCGATAATATCTCTTAACCCTAGTCCGGCGGCAGGGACGGGTTAGGGGTGTTACAAAATCCTAATCGTTTACTACGCTTAACTGAGCATTATACTTAAATTCAAAATATTAGTAGATCAACCATTCATAAGAACTTCTTATTTCCGTACACATGCTATAAACCTATTACATTCATTTCAATATTGTGCAACCACAAGATTTACCACTACTAAATATTCATTTTCCATTTGTACTTAATTGCAAATTTTAATAATTTACAAGTAAACAATGAAATTTCACATTTATTACAATTAAGTAGAAATTAATATATATATATATATATATAATCATAAAGAAACACACATATACATATTCTTACACTATGAACTTACCTAGATTATGCTTTCTCTCAACTTGTAAGGACTAATCCGCAACTTTCTCTTTTCCACGATTAATCTCCGTACGATTCAATTCTTGATCTATATAATGATTAAATTCAATATATCAATTTCAAATATACCAACAAACTTATTTCTATACATATACCCTTAAGTTTTCATATTTATAAATTTTCCTTAAACTTTTGCATTTCTCTCAATTTAGTCCCTAAACCCAAAAATTTTAATTTATCACAATTTCATCCATTTCCATGCTAGCCAAATTTTTACTAATACTAGACCAACCTATAAATATTCAAAATTCACATGAATTTCATGTAAATATTTATATTTTATCAACTTAGCCTTTTAACTAAAAACTAATTAAAATCACTTTACAAAATAGTCCTAATCATCAAGCAAAATTATAATTCTTTCATAAAACATTCAAGAACAAAATTCATTAATGGAAAAATCCAAAATCTTTGACAGTTTCAAAAATGGAGGTACGAGTTAACTAAATCTAGTTGTAATGATCTCAAAAATATAAAAATTACAAGAAATTGGTTCAAAATTCACTCATATGCATAGAAATAAAGGTGGCCGAACCTTCAAGTCTTCAATAGAGCTTTCTTGTTTCAATTTCTGTGGAAGAAAATGTTTTGAAAAATGACCATTTAAATTTTTTTATCCGTCCCACTATATAAAGATGGTATATTTACCATTTAAATCCTTCCACTTATTTAATTTAATCCATTTAATCATTATAATTCAGTAGTTTTTAGTTTTATATCTTTTACAAATTAGTCCTTTTTTTAATTAACTAATTAAGCAATAAAATTTTTAAACTGAACCTTCATATACCTAAATATAACTCCGTAAATATTTAATAAAAATATTTCTGAGTTCAATCTACAAAAACAAGGTCCGAATACCTCATTTTTTGGAAACCACTTGACTTATGGGACAACCACTATTTATTTAATTAGCTAAAATTAAATTTATTTAATTATTTACGGGACAACCACTTGACTTATTCTTAACTATTTATTTAATTATTTAATTAAATTTATGGGACAACCACTTAACTTATTCTTAACTATTTATTTAAGTAGCTAAAATTCTTCAAATCAAAAGTCAATATAAAAATTATAATAACTCATGTAATTTAAATTCTAATTATTGCAAACATACTCATTGGATCTGTGATCCCAAAACTACTGTTTCCAACGCCACTGAAAACAGGTTGTTATATTAATACCTATGTTCAAACTTTGAAAAGTTTACAGTTTGGTCACCATTCATGCTCAAAATAACTTTAAAGCTTTCTTAACCTCAGTTAAGTCTCAGTTTTGTTTCTAAATCATATTACACATGAAAATATTAAATGAATTAATGTTTAATTGAATTATTTTTGTATGAACTGTGTGAATTTGGTCTGGTAACTATAGTAGCATCCCCTTTCTCAAATCCGGCGACCGGACCGGGTAAGGGGTGTTACAGTATATCTCTTAGAAGGTCTTATTGATCATTGTTAGGGTTGGGCTCATTACTGGAAGGACCACTAGCACTTAGGTTGGCCATTGCCATCCATGCTCATCACACCAAATTGTAACCAGTGAGATTAAAAATGAGGAGGAAATAGATGCTAAAGTGGTGTTCACCCACAGTTGGGTGAAGAGCCACTGGATGATGGTGGAATGGTATGAGGAGACGGGTCTTAGTTGTAACACCCCTTACCCGTATTCAACGCTGGAATAGGTTACGAGGTATTACCGAACTTATCACACGAGCAAACATATAATTTTGGGTTATAAATTTGCGTCCAAATTATAACCATTTTCATTTAATCATAAAGTCCTTGATACGGGCCTACGAGGCCAAAAACATGCATTGGAAATAGTTTGGGACTAAACCGAGAACTTTAGAAAATTTTACACTAACAGGGGTCACAAGCCCGTGTGGATATGGGACACGCTTGTGTGGGCAGGCCATGTGGTCATACACACCCGTGTTTCAACCCCGTGTAACTCTCTAACTTGTAACTCATGAACAACTTGAGATCACACGGCCAAGTCACAAGCCCATGTGCTAGGCCGTGTGGAAAATTAATTTTCATCAAATAGGTGCAGACTTCAAACGGCCAAGGCACACACCCGTGTTCAAGGCTGTTCCATCCACATGGTTGAGATACACGCCCGTATCTCTGCCCGTGTGCTCAATTCTGAGCATGCTGTTTCTCAAAATTTAGGTGCAGGGGACACATGACCCAAACACATGCCCATGGGACAGGCTGTGTGTCACACACGGCCTAGACACACGCCCATGTGTATACCCATGTGGACAAAAATAAGGCTATTTACCAAGCCATTTTGTCACCCTTTAATGCACACACCTATACAACATAACATAGCACCAATCCAAGCATATACATACAACCAAACATCCACAACCAAGACATCAATACATCATTTATGAAAGGCCATTATATGGTTATACTTATAACCAATATTAGCCCATTTCCAATGGCCTTATACAAAATGAACTTCTAACCAATATAAGCCAACACACTTGGCCAAATCATTTATGACACAAAAAAATGACCAAGTCCCCTATACATGCCATAACTCAAAATATTGAATTTATTGATACCAAAATAATTGTTGATAGTGTGAATGGATCTCCAATGATCTCCGAACTCGAGCTAGCTTGGTAACACTATAAGACAAGGGAAAGAAAGAGGAGTAAGCTATATAGCTTAGTAAGTTCATATGCAAATAATAAGCATCTTAACCATACCTTATTCATGCAATTTATATAATATGGGATAACATAAATGTTATTAAAATCTCATAGTCACAACTTGCTCAATCACAACCTTACCAAGAGTTCATCACCTATCGAGTTTATTACTTATGAGTTTTATGTACTACATACCTGTACCAACTCGTAACATAATCACATCCTTTCACATCTTTGACATTCCCATTGAACACTTGGAATATTATCGGATACTCAGAAAATCTTGCACATAAGTGCCACATATGTAGCCAAAGCTACCTCATAACTCATAACACATATAGGCTCACTCTCGAGCTATTCACGGGCTTACTCACACAAAGTTGTCAGTAAGGACATAGCTACACAGTGTTGTTCACACAAGCTATCAGGCATCAGCAACATATGCCAAAATTCCTAGCCACAGGTAGGACGTACAAGACCAGCACTAGGATTACATAAACACATATACACATGGGTTCCAAGTGACATGTCACTTGTGTCTTATTTTATTCCTAAGGTTCAACTGGGATTTCTCGCTTGTTGAAACTTTTTTGAATACGTCCAAAGAGTCAATCACACAATTCATACAATATTAAAGCATTTAAAACATAAATATATCATTGCATTATTTACATACAAACTTACTGTAACGCCCCGTACCTGAGACCATCGCCGGAGTCGAACATGAGGTGTTAATAGACTTAATTCATTACTTAAACAGCTCAAACAATTTATTTTTAAAATTTTCAGTTAAGCTAGCAATCTGCGTCACAGTACCTTAAAAATTCATATCTCGAGTTCCAAAACTCAAAATCCAATTCCGTAAATTTTCCCTAAAACTAGACTCATATATATATTTAATAATTTGTTTATAGAATTTTTGGTTGAGCAAATTAGTACAGTTTATTAGTTAAAGTCTCCCATGTTTCAGGGTTCGACTGCTCTGACCTCTGTGTATTACGAATCAGATATCTCCTTGTTTCTAATAAAACTAGACTCAATAAGGAATCTGTAAATATAAATCATGACTTCTAATTATCTTTGAAAAATTTATGGTGAATTTCCAAAGTCAGAACAGGGGATCCAAAAATTGCTCTGGACCTGTTTCACAAAAATTTAAACATCTCATAAAATATAACTCATATACCTATTTTGTTCCATTCATATGAAAATAGACTCATAATTCTTCAATTCCATATTTTATTCATCATCTAATTGTATCTCTACTATTTTTAATGATTTTTCAAACTCACATCACTGTTGCTGTCTGAATAAATTTTATGGTAAATTTTACCTATTTCATGGTTTCCATGGATTAGCTAGCAATTTAGCATACATAACACCAAATATGATCATGATTAGCCATTCCAATGGCTAATCATTACCAAGCATTTCCATACCACTCAATAACCATATCATAAGACCATATACACAAAATGATTATAATGCTATACATGCCATACTCAAAATATACAAGCCATTATGCCAAGATGGTATACGGATAGTGTGAGTGTGCCTCCGACTGTTCCCGATTTCCGAGCTGGCTTGTCAACACTACAAGGAATGAAAAGGAGGGAGTAAGCATAAATGCTTAGTAAACTCACATGCAAATAGCAAGTAACACAACTACATACGCAAACATAAAACATCATTTGCATAATCATCACCGAGACATTCATATCACATTTTCATTTTTCATCTTACCATATTGTTGTTATATCGAGTTTTCAACCCGAGGGTTAAGTACATACCTGTTCAAAGTATTCATTTCACAACACTTACTAATACGTCCCTTTCATCTCAAGTATTCCTCCATTTGAGTAGAATTTTACCCGTTGAACACATCGGAATATAATTCGGATACATGGAAAGTTTGCACATAAGTGCCACATATGTAGCCAAGCTACCATGTAACCCGCCCATAAGTGAACTCGGACTCAACTCAACGAGTTCGGGCGTTTGCATCCATAAGTGAACTCGGACTCAACTCAACGAGCTCGGATGCCTAGTTACATCTCTCGAACTCGGACTCAACTCAACGAGTTCGGACATTCGCATCCATAAGTGAGCTCGAACTCAACTCAACGAGTTCAGATGCCCAAATATCCTAGTGATATGCACTTGTATCCTAATCCATTCCTAAGGTTCAACGGGACCTTTTTCCCAATCATGTGTCTCAACCATATTCTACGGAATGCCTGTAGCACCCCAAACCCGGCTCAGAAGTTATGGCCGGATCCGGCATGCCACATCAAAAACGTAAAAAAAAATTTCCATTCTAAGTCCAGAAAATCGTACTTGATGTTCAAAAGATTAATTCATTAAGGGTTAAAGTGAATGGAAGCTGTGCACCAAGTAGGAAACCGGAAAAGAGGTGGTGAGTCCATCGGACTGCTTAAGTACCAAGCTCCCTTCGGATCCAATCCTAGACATGCATACCGCCATTGCCACACTTTAACATCATGGATATTTCTAGGAAACCGATTTGATTAAGTCATTTTTAGGAAAAGTGATTAATTTTGGAAAATACTTTCATTGCGGAAGCTTTGCTTGTTGTCGTGTTATTTTGAAATCAACTGTTGTTTTTGAAAACGCGCCCTAAAGCTATCCAATTTCAACAGTTAAAATAAGTAATACCTATCTTAGTAATACATATTAAAACCATCAAAAATAATTAAGCGGCCTTATTACATTTAAAAACCCAAAACTTCAAACGTAAATAAAAGGATGTCCAGTTCACCAGAAGAAAATCAAACTTTCAGAACAAGTGGCCACTCCGAATTCCCTCACAGCTCCAAGCCCACTATGGTTGGGGATTACCTGCGTGGATGAAAATAAAAGGGGTGAGTTTGGGGAAACTCGGTGTGTAAATTAACCCAACCATAGCCTATATCAGCTTAAACCACAGAAATAGAATAAGTTGGCCTTAGCCTAGAACAGAATTCAAAATAAAGCCCATAGGCCCATAACAGAACAGAACAGATATTACATGTTTATGCAGAAACCCAACCATATCCAACCGTATACACCCCCGTACCAACCTTACACCGTGTGGGGAGACAACTCGACCCACCCAACCGCTACACACCACAGAATTTGTAGCATAGCTGCCAGAACAGATAATAAGACAGAGTCACCAGATACAGATAATCGTGGCAGAGCCACCAGAACAGATATATGTGGCAGAGCCACCAGATCAGATATTTGTGGCAGAGCCACCAGATCAGATATTTGTGGCATAGCCACCAGAACGCTTCCTCCATAATATAACCCATGTCCCCATGCAACAGATATATAATCATGGCATACATCATACATCATACAGAATTAGATCGTCATGCTTTTCAGTCAAAATTAACCCTAGGGGTATAACGGTAATTTTGCACCTAGGGGTATAACAATAATTTTCCATACATAGGGGTATTATAGTAATTTAGCTACCTTCAGGGTTTTCATGCATATCCTAACTATTTGCGTACGATCAGAACACTTACCACGCATACTTACCGAATTGGGCCCGTTGGCCCATGAACCCGATCTTTGGCCCATTAAGGCCAAATTATCAAAATGTACGAAATCGCGCGTACTGCAGTTTATTACTTTAGATTACCAAATATACAAACCCAACTATCTTACGAGCATTCGCACACTCGTAAATTCCCAAAATACCGACTTTTCGGCATTTCGGCATTTCGGCTTTTGCCAATCTAGTCTATGAGAGGGTGTCAGTTACACACCTGTTTGCGACGATATGCTGACGAGATCCACACACAAACTGCCTACAATTGGATTACTAACACGTTAATCTAACTATTCAAATACAAACTACGTATTAACCCCTTACAATATTCGGCCAACCACACCTACAGATCATAGTAAGCTTATAAGAAATCAATAAGCAACTCATTAACAAATTTTTGTCAATGTTTACCACATAATCATAATTTCACTGCAAGCTGTCTTCCTGAGTAACAGTCACTAAATTATTTATAACTGGAGCTATGAAACTCCAAATCAAGTGCCGTTAATTTTCCATGAAAATAGACTCATATATATTTTATCCATAAAATTTTCAGAATTTTTGGTATGGCCAATCAATACCAGATTTTTCTTAAAGTTTCCCATGTTTCACTGTTTGACTAATCTGACCACTATTCATTACGAATCAAATTTCTCATTGTACAGAATTCAAAATATGTTCTTGTTTATTTCATTAGAAACTAGACTCAATAAGCTTTAATTACATAATTTATTCAGCTTCTAATTCATCTCCCACAATTTATGGTGATTTTCCAAAGTCACATTACTGCTGCTGTCCCAAGCAGATTTATTACCAAATCACTCTTTCACACATACCTTGCATGCATGTTATTTAAACATGTATATCACCAATCAATCATCACATATCTATGATTTTACTTAAGTATAATCTTCATTTCATCATTTTAAAGCACAACATGTTAGCTGATTTTTCCCTTTAACATCTAAGGCACATGCATGCTCATTTGTTTGGCTCAACTTCACCTATCTTCCATTTTTCATCAAAAGAACATGAAACAACAACCATTTCCTTCATTTTAATTCATGACTAAATGCTCACAACACAACTAAAAATCAAAATATACTTCAAGAGTTAAGGTAGAATCAAGAAGAACTCATGAACCTCAAAATAGAAGCAAGGTACCAAGAACTTACCTTCAATTTTCCTCCTCCTAATGACCAAATACTCAAGAGCTTTCTCCTCTCCTTTCTCTTCTCTAACTTTCAGCTGTGATGAACAAAGATGGACAAAACTTTGTTCTTTTCACCCCTTTTTCTTTTAATAAAACTTCATATTTCATCCATTTAATTCTTTAATACAAAAGACATGAAATTCTTATCATGAAACATTTACCTAACCCATTATCATGGAACATTTACCTAACCTATTATCATGGAACATTTACCTAACCTATTATCAATTTGTATCAATTTGTACTATAAATTATGGATATCAAGTGTACATTTTGTCTACAACAACATGATGGCTGGCCACTTCATGTAAAATGGGAGGTTTGTCATGCAAATCCTCCTATTTTGCACTACTATTTATTTGGCCACTTCAATTTAGCCTATAGCATTTTCAAACATTTTCACATAGGTCCTATTTCATAATTTCACTCCCTTTTTCTTATGGAACAAAAATTAACTAAAATTATCGGGTTCTATCTTAAGCTTGGGCTTTCTAGAGGCCCACTAACATAATTAAACCTATGCCAACATTCACAGGATTCCCAAAAATTTGGGCGTTACAATGCCGTTACCGATACTCGGTAGTATTTCACATTTTCCAAGTATATCACATAATTTGACATATTAACAAACAATTATCACAGCATAATATTTCATAATAATTATCATATCACTTAAATAACATTAAAACATTTAAAATAATAACTATGTTGCCAACATTTACATATGAACTTACCTCGTATGCGAAAATGGCTACTTTTACGATTTCGTCCACAACTTGGTATTTTCCCTATTTTAGCCCGAATTTTAGTTTTCCTTACTCTATCATTTAAAATATAGTCTAATTAGGACTCACATTATTCAAATTGACCCAAAATCATATTTTGGAAAAATTACAGTTTTGCCCCTAAACTTTTGCATATTTACACTTTTTCCCCAAAGCTCGTAAATTAAACTTCAACCTATTTTCTTATGTTTTATGACATGCTGATCATTTTTCCCTTCTATGGTAACATCAAATTCTCACTCTAACATGTACTTATGACTATTAGGTATTTTTACCGATTAAGCCCTTTTGCTAGTTTTCGCTTAAAACCGAGTAGCACAAGTTGTCTAACATAATTTAAAACCTCATATTCTATCATAAAACACCAAAATACACAAATTTCACCTATGGGTATTTTTCCAAACATGAACCCTAAGTTGAATTATTGCTAGCATAAGCTTAATCGAGCTACCGTGACTCCAAAAACATAAAAATCATTAAAAACGAGGCTAGAACGGACTTACAATCGAGCTTAGAAGCTTGAAAAACCCTATCCATGGTTTCTCCTTGCTATATTCGGCCATGGGGTTGAAGATGAGCAAAATTGGCTTTTAATTTTGTATTTTAATTCATTTTACCCCTAAATGACCAAAATGCCCTTACTACTAAACTTTCCAAAAATTCCATCCATGTCCAATTTTTGTCCATAGACTTAGAAATTGGTAAAATTGCTATTTAATACCTCCTAATTAATATTTCAAAACAATTTCATACTAGAAACTTCTAGAATGCAAGTTTTACAAATTATTCGATTTAGTCCCTAATTTCAATTTAAGCACTTTATGCATAAAATTTCTTCACGAAATTTTCACACAATTACAGCCCAAAAAAGAATGCTACTACGCGTATTGGACCAATTCATTTCTTCTAAACAACCTATTATTTTCACACAATCATGCAATCATATCATAGACCTCAAAATAATCATAAAATAATTATTTCTATCTCGAATTTTGTGGTCATGAAACCGCTATTCCGACTAGGCCCAAAATCAGGATATTACACTTACCTCAGTACAAAAATAGTAGAATTGGACCTAATCGTCTTATTTTCCCCCGATCTAAGTTCGAACCTCATTTTTCTTGATCTATAATAACAAATTTAACTGATTTAATACTTACATTATTCAATTTGGCCCAAAAATCATATTATGGCAAAAAGTACATTTTTTCCCTTAATGTTTCACATTTTAACAATTTAGTCCTTAGGCTCGTAAAATGAAATATATTCAACTTCTTCAAACCCCAAGCCTAGCCGAACCATTTTCATACTCATATCAGCCCACATTTTCCACTTAATCACACTTTTACTACTCATGTAACAGTCCAATTGTGACCTAGTTGAACCAGTGGCTTCAAGACCACGTAACCGATTCTGAAAAAATATTTTAATATTATTTTCGGTGTCTGTGATATGCAAATTTATATCTGCGAAGTTTCTGTGATTTAATTTTTCTGTTTCTGTGCTTAATTATGAAAAAAAGGATTTAATCGTGTAAATGATAAAATTTGAATGCCATATATTCAATGTGTTTAATTGGTATGGCTTCGGATTATTATGGCCTTATGTGGCAATTTCTCCATTGAATTTATGAGTGGTCATAAATGACGTTGTTTTATGTAATTGATATGTTTATTTATGAGGGATACAAAGGTAATTCATGCTTTAACATGAAATAAAGAAAACAAATTGCATGAATGTGTTCAAAAACACATATTATATCCTAAAATCAAAGAAAATAAAAAGAAGAAAGCTATTTTAGGTTTCGGCTAGCTTAATCCTTGATTAAGGTATGAATTTTCGTCTGTTTTTGATAATTTCTACGTTTCTGTGATCGTTGCTTCGTGTTCTTCAAAACCCATGTCTGAATTTATGTTTCTGTTGAAGATTATGAAATGTTCCATTGATGATTATATGAGGTTTATAATGTTTTTATATGGATTATGAAAGATATAGGTGAGATTATCATGTTTTATTCTTGAATTTTTTTATGGAATAGAGAAATTTGGGCTAATTTGTGAAAATGAAGTTTTGAATGACTAAATTGTGAATTAAATATGTTATTTGGGCTTGTATAGAAGCTATGTATATTCGGCCAAGCTATAGTCTTGGTGAATTTTGCATATTTGTGATTTTGTGAAAAACAGACTAAATTGTCAAAGTGTGAAAATGTAAGGGCTAAAATGCAAAGTGCCCTAAATATGTGTTCATGGATTATTTTGAATGAAATGAATGATTGAATGGTTGAATTTGAATTGTATTAGATCAAGAACAAAGAAAATTGGACTTAGATCGAGGGAAGTTCAAAATAGTTGAATAGTAGACTCGTTTCCGTCTGAACTTCGTACGAGGGAAGTCAAAATACAATTACGTGTTAAATTGATTGAATGTTGTATATACTAGTTATAATCTGTATTGGACGGCTGTGAGAGCCTGATGAATGAATTTTGAGTAAATTCCGATAATATGCTAGTATCTGAAAAGCTCTTTATGTTTCTAACAGAACGTTGTCATAGATCTGAGATATCGTGTAAAACTGTGTCTGAGACACAGGCCTCGATTTGAGATTTACGTGTAAGACGATGTCTGGGACATCGGCATCGTATCTGAATTCGTGTAAGACCCTGTCTGGGACAGAGGCATTGATATTGATTTATATGTAAGACCACGTCTAGGATGTCGGCATTGTACCCGTTTATGAGTATCTGTATCATTTCTGAATCGTCTGATGATAGAGTACGACATATGGGAATGAATATATGAAATGTATAATCTATACAGGTACGTTTGTATCGTACTAATTTTCTAAATATGAAAGACTCTGTTTCTGTGAAATAATGAATACGAAGGATGTATGAAATCATGGAAATGAAACATGACATGTATACAAGCAAATGAGCATAGTTAGGCTCATGAACTATTCTGTATTTGGCTATGAATTCTTGCTGTTGATTTGTACTTTATATGCTTTACTAGTTAGACCAATTATATTTGGCTTACTAAGCTCTTTGTAGCTTACTCTGTGTGATTTCTGTCTGTTTTACAGTTATCGTAGCTACTTAAGGCTTGGGGATAGTCGAGGATTGTCACCATACTATCGAACTCATTTTGGTACTTTTGAAAGTGTAAATATTTTTAAGTATGGCATGTATAGGCTAGAATGTCTATGTATTTAAGTTTTTCTAAGTTATGAAAATTCTAAATATGTTCGGTTTAGTCCCAACCTTTTCTAAAAGTATGTTTTAGGTCTTGGATATCTCTATAATAGATGAATTGTTGAATCGCTTATGCATTAATATTATGTGATATCCGTGATTCTGTATTGATCTGTGATGTTCTGTCTGTCTGGTAATGCCCCTTACCTATTCTGGTGATAGTTTCGGGATAGGGGTGTTACATTTTATTGGTATCAGAACTATGATTTAGTTGGTTCTAGGGCTACCATAGCATATGTGAGTCTAGCTATACATGTCATATTTATGAACTGCGATAGTATGATGAATCCTGGCATTGAAATGTGCTTTTATATAGCAATGGATCTCGATAGAGCTGTTGTTGACGATGTTGAAAGCAATGCGCCTGCTCCCACGCAAGGGACGATGCAAGTTGATTCTCGACCGGCTATGAGTAGCCGTGATGGTGAGGCTAAACAAGCCTTCTATCATATGATGAATGAATGGTTCACCCAATACATTAGAACCAATCAGGCTGTACAACAACCTCCACCCCCGGTTAATCCTTCTGAAATTCTTGTTATGTCCTCAATGAATCCGGTTCAGTTAAGTAGACCACCAGTTGATAAGATTAGAAAGTATGGGGCTGAAGGGTTATGAGCTACAACGAATGATGATGCTAAAACAGCCGAATTCTGGTTAGAGAATACAATATGAGTGTTTGATGAAATGTCTCTAAATTCTGAGGAATGTGTAAAATGTGTTGTTTCACTTCTGATAGATACGGCGTACCATTGGTGGAAAACTTTAATATCTGTGGTTCTAAGTGAACGGGTTACTTGGTATTTCTTCCAAGCTAAATTTCAAAAGAAATACATTAGTCAGAGATTCATCGATCAGAAACGTAAAGAGTTTCTCGAGCTTAAACAAAGCCGGATGTCTGTTACTGAATACGAACGTGAATTTGTAAGATTGAGCCAGTATGCTTGGGAATGTATATTAAATGAAGAAATAATGTGCAAAAGGTTTGAAGATAGACTAAACGAAGAAATGGTAGTGCTAGTTGAGTGAGCTTGTAAAGTTGAAGAATTAAGTAAAGAGAAAAGAAAAGCTGATTCTGAAGCTAGATATGTTAGAAAGAGATCTTCGAGTAGATCATTTCAGTCTGTGTCAAAGAAATTTCGAGATGATCATAGCCGTTCAAAGGCTGATGTAAGACATTCGAATTGAGATAGAGCTAGATCGCATTCAAATTTCAGAGCTCTTGCTACTTTTGTTGCAAGTGTTGGGTATGTCTAATCTGAGAAACCTGAATGTAAACACTGTGGTAAAAGACATCCAAGAAATTGTAGATTGAATGACCGAGCCTGTTTTCGATGTGGATCTCTGGACCATTTTGTAAGAGATTGTTCTGAACCTGCTGATCAAGAGAATGTACAGAATATGAGACCGAGCAACACCTCATCTAGAGGTAGACCTTCCAGAAATATGGGAAATGCAAGTAGTGGTCAAAGAGCTACTAGGGATACTGCTATTAGATCTGAGGTCAGAGCACTTGCAAGAGCCTATGCTATCCAAGCTCATGAGGAAGCCTCGTCTCCAAACAGGATTACTGGTACTTTTACTCTTTATGATACTTCTGTGATTGCATTGATAGACCCTGGATCAACGCATTCATAGATCTGTATGAATTTAATGCACAGTAAGACTTTGCTTGTAGACTCTACTGAATTCGTAATTAGAGTATAGAACCCATTAGGAAAAAGTGTCTTGGTTGATAAAGTCTACAATAATTGCCCGTTATTGATTCGAGATATCTGTTTTCCTACTGATCTGATACTCTTGCCTTTCGACGAATTTGATATAATTATGGGAATGGACTGGTTAACTTTGCACGATGCTATTGTGAATTGCAAACGAAAAGTCATTGATTTAAGGTGTAAGAATGATGAGATAATTCGAATTGAGTCTAGTGATCTGAATGGACTACCAGCTGTGATATCTACAATGAAAGCATGAAAATATGTAAAGAAAGGCTGTGAAGCCTACTTAACTTATATGTTAGACTCGAAATTGAATGATAAGAAAGTCGAATCAGTGCCTGTTGTCTGTGAATCCTCTGATGTGTTTCCTGAAGAACTACCGGGTTTGCCTCCGATTCAAGAAGTCAAGTTTGGCATTGAATTAGTACCTGGTACTACTCCGATTTCGATAGCTCCGTATAGAATGGCTCTGACCGAGTTAAAGGAATTAAACTCTCAATTGAATTGACTGATCGAGGATTTGCTAGGCTGAGCTTTTCACCATGGGGTGCTCCTGTTCTGTTTGTGAAAAAGAAAGATGGCACAATGAGAATGTGTATTGATTACCGTCAGCTTAACAAAGTGACTATAAAGAACAAATATCCTCTGCCTAGAATTGATGACTTATTCGATCAGTTGAAAGGTGCTATTGTGTTTTCAAAGATAGATCTGAGATCGGTTTACTATCAGTTGCGAGTAAAAGACTTTGACATTCCAAAAACTGCTTTCAGAATGAGGTACGGGCATTATGAATTTTTAGTTATGCCTTTTGGATTAACGAATGCACCTACTGTCTTTATGGATTTAATGAATAGAATTTTCAAACCGTATCTAGATCAATTTGTTGTGGTATCATTGATGACATATTGATTTATTCACGTGATGAATCTATGCATGTCGAACATCTGAGAATAGTGCTACAGACTCTGCGAGACAAACAGTTGTATGCTAAGTTCAGTCAATGTGAATTCTGGTTGCGAGAAGTTGGTTTCCTGGGTCATATTGTATCAGCCTCTGGTATCCAAGTTGATCCGAGCAAAATTTCAGCTATTCTAGATTGCAAACCTCCGAGGAATGTATCTGAAGTCTGTAGTTTTCTGGGACTTGCTAGTTACTATAGAAGATTAGTAAAAGGTTTCTCGATGATTGCAACTCCGTTGACAAAATTGCTCCAGAAAGATGTGAAGTTTGAGTGGTCTGAAAAGTGTCAGAACAATTTTGATTCGTTGAAAGCTTTATTGACTGAAGCTCCAGTTTTGGTACAACCTGAATTGGGTAAAGAATTTGTGATTTATAGTGATGCTCCGTTGATTGGTCTGGTATATGTTCTAATACAGGAAGGAATAGTTATAGCTTATGCCTCGAGACAACTAAATCCGCAAGAAAAGAACTATCTAACTCACGAACTCTAGTTAACTGCTATTATGTTTGCCTTAAAGATCTGGCGTCACTATCTGTTTGGTGAGAAATGTTACATATTTTCTGATCATAAAAGTCTGAAGTATTTAATGACACAAAAAGATTTGAATCTACGACAAAGAACATGGCTTGAATTACTAAAGGACTACGAACTTGTGATAGATTATCATCCAGGTAAAGCAAATGTTGTTGCTGATGCCCTGAGTTGAAAATCATTGTTTGCTTTACGTGCGATGAATGTTCGTTTGGTTCTGTCTGATGATGGTTCAGTTTTAGCTGAATTAATAGCAAAACGAGCTCAGTGTGATTCTGAATTCCGAGTTGATGTTGATGATTGTTTGAGATTCAGAAATAAACTTTGTGTTCCGAGAAATCCAGAGTTAATCCGGACGATTTTAAGTGAAGCTCATAGTAGTTGTTTATCTGTACATCCGGGTAGTACGAAAATGTATAATGATCTGAAGCAGCATTATTGGTCGTCCGGAATGAAAAGAGATATCTCTGAATTTGTTTCTAAATGCTTCATCTGTCAACAAGTCAAAGCTAAGCATCAAATGCCGTCTAGATTGTTACAACCGATTATGATTCTAGAGTGGAAATGGGGTCGAGTGACCATGGATTTTATTTCGGGTTTGCCTCTGTCTCCGAGAAAGAAAGACGCAATTTGGGTTGTAGTTGATCGTTTGACGAAATCAACTCATTTTATTCCGATTCGATTTGATTATTCACTCGATAAATTAGCTGACTTAAATATTTCTGAAATCATGAAACTGCATAGTGTACCATTGTCGATAGTGTCAGATAGAGACCCGAGATTTACATCGCGGTTCTGGAAGAAATTGCAAGATGCTCTGGGTACAAAATTGCATTTTAACACTGCTTTTCATTCGCAAACAGATGGTCAATCTGAACGGATTATTCAGATACTCGAGGATATGTTGAGATGTTGCATTCCTGAGTTTGAAGGTACGTGGGAACAATATCTACCTTTGATTGAATTCGCTTATAATAATAGCTTTCAATCGAGCATTAAAATGGCACCGTACGAAGCCTTATACGGTAGAAAGTGTAGAACTCCATTATACTGGTCTGAGCTCAGTGAGGATAAGATTTACGGTATTGATCTGATAAAAGAAACAGAACAGAAAGTGAAAGTAGTCCGAGATTGTCTGAAAGCTACCTCTGATCGTCAGAAATCTTATGCGGATTTAAAACGAAAAGATATCGAATTTGAGATCGATGATAAAGTGTTTTTGAAAGTATCTCTGTGGAAGAAACTGTTCCGATTTGGTAAAAAGGCAAGTTGAGTCCGAGGTTCATCAGACCGTATGAAATCATCGAGCGAGTTGGGTCAGTTGCTTATAGATTGAGGCTACCATCTGAGTTAGAAAAGATACATAATGTGTTTCATGTATCGATGCTTTGATAATACAGATCCGATCCTTTGCATATAATTTCCCCATCTGATATTGAAATCCAATCTGATATGACTTATGAAGAAAAGTCGATCCATATTTTAGCTCGTGAGGTTAAAGAATTACGAAATAAGAAAATTCCATTAGTTAAAGTGATGTGGCATTGACACGGTGTTGAAGAGGCCACGTGAGAGTCTGAAGATGTTATGAGACAACAATATCTGAATCTGTTTAATGGTAAGATTTTCAGGGATAAAAATCCCTAAGGGGGAGAATTGTAACAGTCCGATAGTGACCCTAGTCGGAACAGTGGTTTCGAGACCACGTAACAGATTCTGAAAAAAATATTTTAATATTATTTTTTGTACCTATGATATGTGAATTTATATCTGCGAAGTTTCTGTGATTTAATTTGTCTGTTTCTGTGCTTAATTATGAAAAAAAGGATTTAATCGCGTAAATGATAAAATTTGCATGCCATATATTCAATGTGTTTAATTGGCATAGCTTTGGATTATTATGGCCTTATGTGGCAATTTCTCCATTGAATTTATGAGTGGTCATAAATGACCTTGTTTTATGTAATTGATTTGTTTATTTATGAGGGATACAAAGGTAATTCATGCTTTAACATGAAATAAAGAAAACAAATTGCATGAATGTGTTCAAAAACACATATTATATCCTAAAATCAAAGAAAATAAAAAGAAGGAAGCCATTTTAGGTTTCGGCTAGCTTAATCCTTGATTAAGGTATAATTTTTCTTCTGTTTTTTATAATTTCTACGTTTCTGTGATCGTTGCTTCGTGTTCTTCAAAACCCATGTCTAAATTTCTGTTTCTGTTGAAGATTATTAAATGTGCCATTGATGATTATATGAGCTTTGTAATGTTTTTATATGGATTATGAAAGATATAGGTGAGATTATCATGCTTTATTCTTGAATTTTTTATGGAATAGAGATATTTGGGCTAATTTATGAAAATGAGGTTTTGAAGGACTAAATTGTGAATTAAATATGTTAGTTTGGCTTGTATAGAAGCTATGTATATTCGGCCAAGCTATAGTCTTGGTGAATTTTGCATATTTGTGATTTTGTGAAAAATAGACTAAATTGTCAAAGTGTGAAAATGTAAAGGCTAAAATGCAAAGTGCCCTAAATATGTGTTCATGGATTATTTTGAATGAAATGAATGATTGAATGGTTGAATTTGAATTGTATTAGATCAAGAACAAAGAAAATTGGACTTAGATCGAGGGAAGTTCAAAATAGTTGAATAGTTGACTCATTTTCGTCTGAAATTCAAACGAGGTAAGTCAAAATACAATTACGTGTTAAATTGATTGAATGTTGTATCTACTAGTTATAATCTGTATTGGACGGATGTGAAAGCCTGATGAATGAATTTCGAGTAAATTCCGATAATGTGCTAGTATCTGAAAAGCTCTGTATGTTTCTGACGGAACATTGTCATCGATCTGAGATATCGTGTAAGATCGTGTCTGGGACACAGGCCTCGATTTAAGATTTACATGTAAGACGATGTCTGGGACATCGGCATCGTATCTGAATTCGTATAAGACCCTGTATGGGACAGAGGCATTGATATTGAATTACATGTAAGACCACGTCTAGGATGTCGGCATTGTACCCGTTTATGAGTATCTATATCATTTCTGAACCGTCTGATGGTAGAGTACGACATATGGGAATGAATATATGAAATGTATAATCTATACAGTACGTTTGTATCGTACTAAATTTCTGAATATGAAAGACTCTGTTTCTGTGAAATAATGAATGCGAAGTATGTATGAAATCATGGAAATGAAACATGACATGTATATAAGCAAATGAGCATAGTTAGGCTCATGAACTATTCTGTATTTGGCTATGAATTCTTGATGTTGATTTGTACTTTATATGCTTTAATAGTTAGACCAATTGTATTTGGCTTACTAAGCTCTTTGTAGCTTACTCTGTGTGAATTATGTCTGTTTTACAGTTATCGTAGCTACTAAAGGCTCGGGGATAGTCGAGGATTGTCACCATACTATCGAACTCATTTTGGTACTTTTGAAAGTGTAAATATTTTTAAGTATGGCATGTATAGGCTAGAATGTCTATGTATTTAAGTTTTGATATGTATATATGTTATGCCATGAGAGTTGGCTAGCAAATGGTATGTATGTGGTTTAGTTTTGGTAAATGGTTTGTGATGCCAAATTGTGAATGCTTGTAATGGATATATAGCCTTATATATGGTGATCATTTTGAAATATGGCAAGTTGAGGAAATGGTAAGTTTAAGCATGAGTTAGAGGGTGCCATAAGTGAGCTATGAAATGAGCATTTTGGCATATTGTTGTAATAAGATTTTTAATGTGTTTTGGTATGAATTTGAATAGGTTATTGAATGATGATGATTTAGTTATAATGAAGCATGATTTGAGCATGGAATTGGCTAAAAATTTTGGTATAAATGTTGTTGAATATTGTTTGTAGGAATGACCCAAAAAGGGGTGGCAAGTTGGCTTAAACCAAGCCTGCATTGTGCCACACGGTTAAGGAACACAGGCGTGCCTTGTGGCCATGTATGCAAAGCAGTAACCTCTTAAGATCACACGGTTAAGACACATGGGCGTGTCATATGGCCGTGGGCTTAAGTCAGTAGCCAGCTAAGTATGACACGGCCATTGCATACAGCCGTTTCTATTGGCCGTGTGTAAAAGTCAGTATGTATACTCTGTTTTGGCACGACTGGACCTCATGGGCGTGTCTGGTGCCCGTGTAAGGCACACAGCCTGATCACACGGGAATGTGACCTCAGCAGAATTGAAAATTTTTTTCTAAGTTCTGAAAATTCTAAATGTGTTTGGTTTAGTCCCGACCTTTTTTAAAAGTATGTCTTTGGTCTTGAAGACCTCCATAACGGAGGAATTGTTGAATCGCTTATGCATTAATATTATGTGATATCCGTGATTCTGTATTGATCTATGATGTTCTGTCTGTCTAGTAATGCCCCTTACCTATTCCGGCGAAGGTCGCGGGATAGGGGTGTTACAACTCATTTTACAACTTTTACAAATAAGTCTTTTTTTGACATTTTTTACTAAAAATCATTTAGCAAAAGTTGTTTATCTTACAACTAACATACATTTTCTACCATTAGACATCAAAATACATGCATGTCTAACATGGGTAAAATTTTAGACTTTGACAATACTTCAAAATAGTCCTTGGAAAAGCTAGATTAGGTTACAAAGATCTTAAAAACATGAAAATCATTAAAAACGGGGCTAGAATAGACTTACAATCTGGAAGTGGCCAAAACCCTAGCTAGGGTTCCCCTTGAAATTTTGGCACTAAGGGACTCAATTGAAGAAGATGACATCTTTTTATTTGTTTTATTTTATCTTTATTTACTAAATAACCAAAATGCCCTTTACTTAAAACATAAAAATTCTCTTACTTCATGTCCATTTTTGTCCACTATCTTAAAAAATGGTCTAATTACCATCTAAGGACCTTCAATTTAAAATCTCATAACAATCTAACACTTTTAGCATGTAGAACCTAAATTTTGGACTTATTGTAATTTAGTCCTTTTAGCCAAATTAAGAGCCCCAATCGATAAAATTTTGAAACGAAATTTTCACGAAACAATTCCATAAAAATATAATAAAAATAAATGTTTCTACGTTGGATTCGTGGTCCCGAAACCATTGTTCCAATTAGACCCAAAACCGAGCAGTTACATTAGTAGCAAGAGAATAAGAGCAGATGAAAGATGATTTCCGTGTCTTAGCCTTCTCTCAGATGTTATGGCGAGCTTATATATGGGAGACAAAGATGCTCAAATGTCTTGAAGTCACTGACTGTGGAGTTATACATTGTTCTTTTGCAGTGGTACTGATGTAACGTCCTAGAATATGACTTCTTAGGGTAGTTGAGTAATCAATAGGTTTGAATTCCCATGTGCACTCTACATATACCTAGTGAGGGTGATCTTGCGAAGATTCGCCAGTCTATTGTGGTCTGAGGTTTGCCAAGTGCTGATTGAGAGTTCATCTAATATGGACATGTTTATCTATAACTTGGTTGTTAATTACAGTGGAGGAGATATAACAAGTTCTATGCTTGAATTTTGATTTAGGTGTGTTATATTTGTACTCAGTAGCTTTTTTATAACAGTAATAAAAATACCATTTGACTAAGTAAAAAGGAAATTGAACACAAACTTCTATTCAATTTTATCTTACTTTTTAAGATAAATGCAAGACTAAGGTCTAGAATTGCGTTCCTTTCATGAAATTTGATATTATACATATAGAACATATAGAAAGGAAATAACAATAGAGCTAGCTCGCCTCCAACTCCAACCTTCATTTTTTCGATGCATCCAATTCCTGCTCTTCTCTTGCTACAACTTCACTGTAAAATAGAAAATAAGCAATCTTTAGTAAAAATACAAATGACGAAGCCTTAAGAACTTTGGGAAGAGAAATACCGGAGAGCATGAGTGATTATGGCTGCCTTGTCAAGCTCTTGGTTTTGTCTAGCTTTCAAGATTTGGAACATTAGAGCAAGGCGGATTTGGGTTTTTGCACTTTGTTGTGTTATAAGCATAGTCTCTTTTCGAAGTTCTTCACAGTGCAATTCAATGGCTTCAAATTTTTCTCGTACTTGTCTTTGCCCCTCTTTTATCTCTCTTTGCTCCGCAGTTATTTCTTTCATCTCCACTCTTAACCTTTTCATGCGAGAGTTTACACTTCTCAACCTTCTCTTCTGCTAAAATGCCATTTAATTTATTGTAAGAGTCCAAAATTTTAAAGTTTTCCGGAAAGAAAAAACAATTTTAAAGTTTGGCTCAATATAAAATTTCAAAGGAGGTCACTGAGGGAAAGAAAAGAGATTTCCAATGTTAAAATTAAAACTCAAGACTTCTTGAATTCCATTTTTAAAGATTACTAGTTGAATGTAATTAGGTGTGATATCAGTCCAATTAAATATTTTTGAACCGGGTTTGATTCTGTTATCGATTTTTCATAGTAATTTTTTCTTTTAGATTTTTAGATACATTTTAACAAAATGAGCTTTGTTTTATGTCTTTTGAATTTAACAAAATTTCAAAGTCTTTTTCACAAATATTTTTAAACAAAAACAATAAGATTCGAACAATTTTTAAATTGTTTTCACTAATTTAAAAATAAAATATTTATTTTTTATATCATAAAAATTAAAATTAATTACATATTAAATAAAAATAAAATTTTAATCGATTTTAAGTAATCGTAATTTTTAAACTTGTATATTATAAATTATTCAAACGCTACAATTCGAGTCGATTTTCGATTTTTTAATTTTTCCTACTCAACCCTAAATATAACATGACACGATAATTCTGAAATTTAAATTTAAATATAAACTTGCATTCCAAAATGAAATACGTTTCAACTTTGACTCTAGTATTTAAAGTACAAGCATGGTTGGTATTGAATAGTTTTATAATTACTAGGAATTGAAGAACCTATTTTGTAGATGAAAAATAATAAAAATATTAAAATTTTTCACACTCACAAAAAAAATATATATTGTATATTTTTTTATATTTTAAAAAACACGCATATATAAATTTTACATTTTGATAGATAATAAATATTTAAAAAAAAAAGCGTTTTCTTTCTAATGATGAGAAGTTATATAATCAGCATTTTATTCTTTTTCCGGCTTTTTATGAAAAATGTGAATATATTTAGATTTTTCTAACAACGTGATTGTTTTAATATATATATTGAATTGTAGGGTGGGTAAGATTCGATTCGAAAAATTAGAAAAAGTTTAAATTTTGAATCATTCAAATCGAATTAATCAAAAAAATTTGATTTTTTTCAAATTTCAAATTCAAATCAAATTAAAATTTTAAATTAGAATAAAAAATAATTCAAATAAACTAAATATTAAATCATTTTACTTCCCTTTCCTCCTAACCAGGGGCGAATCCAGAACAATTTTTTAAGAGCCGAATGAAATTTTATTCTTTTACAGTTTATATCTTTATAATTTTTAAAATATTAAATCAAATTTTTATAATTTTAAGGAGAAAAAAAATATAATTTTACCTTTACTAATTTAAATATTTTTTAAGCCCTTAAATTTTTAAAAAAATTTATATTAGTAAAGGTAAAATTACACTTTGACTCCCTTAAAATTATAAAAATTCGATTTAATCCTTTACAAATTATAAAGATATAAACTATAAAAAATTAAAACTTCATCCAGCCCCCTAAAAAATTTTTCTGGCTTTACCCCTGGACGAACCTTTACTAGTCAAACACCTCTTTAACATGGATAAGAGATCATGGAACCTTCATATGGTGAAATCACTTTTTAATAAAGAGGAAGCCAGACTCATTCCTACTATTCCAATTGATCGTCCTCACATTGAAGATTGCATGATTTGGCACTTCATAAAGAACAGAGACTATATATTGTTAAATTTGGGTACCATCTTATTATTGAGTCCAGTCCAAAATTTGAAGAGCCATGTCCACAGTCCATAGCCAGACTATGGAAAAGCGTTTGAAAAGTTGAAGGGACCCCTTAGGTGAAGAAGTTTCTATGGAGGGCTTGCCCCAATATATGAAATTCTAAAGCTTAGACACAGGGACAGCTCCTTCCATGATGAAAATAAGCCCCTCCAAGGCTCCAACGCATTCCATTATTTCTGCTGCTGCCTTCTTTACGAAGGCTTCCGCGGTTTGTTGCATTAGTGGATTGAAGTTGTGAATGTGCTCCAAAGCCTTGGATAACATTTCGATAGAACTTAGAGCTAGATTATGCTGGTTTATCTGGAAAGCACGACATGAATGGATTTTTAATTTTAGGCATTAAAGGGGACGTCGTTCAAACTTGGCATGACTGCCAGGACTACTCTGTAAAAGAAGCAGCCGGACGAGCGAATGATCCCTCATGGCCAACTGAGCTCAACCGACAGCTTGGTCAAAATTAATTGCGACCGCAATGTTTAAATCCAACTCTAATCAGGTAGACTTTGCAAAGTCGGATGAGAGTATAATGATACACTTATCGATCCAACCAGATGCAGATTATAATAATATTTAACGAATTCGAATTTATAACAGTATATTTGGATTCAAGTATTATTAAATTTTTTTATAGAAAATATTATTAAAAATTAATATATACGATACTAGCATTCCTATCTTTATTTCTTTCAGGGGGATTTGCTACAGTTTTTAGCAACCCTCTGGTTCCTCAAGTCAATTACGTTTGATCATCATAATATATATGAATAAAGAATAATAAAAATGGAACCTGATTCTGTCTTTGTGATGTCCTGTACTGCATTCTCGCAGCCACCGCTAGCTTGAAGTTCCTCCTTGTCGCCTGCATTTTCCCTTTTTTTCTTCAAATATTTCAGGTCGTTCAAGTTTGGTATTCAATGTTCTGCAGTTTGTTTGCCGACGTAAACTGCACATATATATAATCAATATCATCTTATCTTTTATATGAATTATATTTTTTTAATTTCTTTTTTAGAAATAGGTGACTAGCTATTATTGTAAGTCAATTATATGAGGTTGGTACATCTAAATAGAATTATCAAAAAAGTAATTAAGTTTTTGTTTTAGTAGTATCAGAGTCAGGTTTGCAAAACTTTGCTTGTGTTTTTACGTATCCATGTGCGCGCGTGTGTGTTTTAAAAAAAATTTGAAAATAAATTTTGTACCACAGTGTTTTGAAAAAGTTTTTGAGAAAATAAAATGTCAGAGGCTCCGATGCTAGTCCGTGTGAAACTCTGAACTTGTCAAATTAATTCGTAATATTAGAATTGTAATGTTTAGACAATTATCTTTGTGTTCGGTTTTGGTATTATAGATTCTTGAGGTTAGTTCGAAGTTCGATATGGATTCTGGTGATAAGCAAGATCGTAAGGGTCAATTTGGTGAGACTCTCGAGGAGTCGTCGGCTTTTTCGGGACATGTGTCTGTTCAGGAAGTCAATGAGGTTCCGCTAGCTTCTGGTAGCGATGACCTGAAGGTTGGCCCTGAGGCGTTGACTCGGGTTGTGAGAGAAGTGTTAGAGAAAGTCTTCCATGCTAGTTTAGAGAGAACTAGAGAGATGGTTCAAGGTAAGTGTGCGGATTGTGAGAAGAAAATAGATCATAGTCCTTTGAGGTTGGAGCCTCGATCTGCGAAGCGTTTCAGGTCTCTGTGGAATGTCAGTAAGAGTAGTGCGGGAGGTTCCAGTAGTGGCGGTGAATGTGTCAGTTTGTGGGGATTGTAAGAAGCGTCATTTGGGCGATCGTTGGAAAAAGTAGGGAGTGTGTCTCAGATGCGGGTTCACGGGGCATCAGATTAGGGACTGTCCTCGGCGACATTGAGTCAAGTATGGTTGTGTGATATTGTTGACTTCATGTGCTATTGTTTGTGAATGATTTGACTTTATGAATATGGCATTGTGTTTGTGTGTGTAATAGAAAAGGAAATTGATCTAGTTCAGTGGTTAAGTGTTTTGAGTATGTATGCAAAATTTTAAGGTTTAGTAGGATATGGTAATTTTTCTAGGTCAGAGTGCACAACGGGGGCGTAGTGGTGAGTTTTGTGTTTAGATAGTTGTTTTGTTAGTTGGAAAATTTGGGAACTAAATTTCTTTAAGGAGGGGTGAGTTGTGACATCCCGGAATCTGGGATTAGAAGTTTTGAGGTTTGTGGTTAGGGTCAGTGAGTGGGTTGAATATTTGGATTCAGTTTCGCGTTTTAATGTTAGAATGGGCCTGCTAGTCTGGTGGTTAGTTGTTTGTTAGTGTATCTTTAGGTCTTGTGTTCGAATCCCTGTGAGTGTTTTTTTATATTTATTTTTTTATGTTATTTTATTTTATTTTAAAAGGGGAAGTCATTTTTAAAATAGAAAAATAAAATTTCACATTCTTTTTCTTCACTTTTTTTCTTTCTTCCCCATCATTCCTCTTTTTTATGTTCTTTCCAAATTTCAATTTTGTTTGTTTCTTGCTTCTTCTATTTTACGCACTTGTTATTTATCGTTCTGCCAAAGGAGATTGCTCTTGTGTGTTTCATGTAATTGGGTGAGTTAGAATAGTCTCATGGAGGTGAAACAGTTAATCTTTGTTGTTTGCAATTCTGATTTAAGGTGTGTTTCTGAAACTATTGATTTTAAGTGTTAAGTTATTGATAGACTGCATGATATTCTGCATATTTCAGTATATTTCCAGATTTCCAAGGGATGGGGATCGTTTTGGTGTCAAAAGCATGATTTTCAAGCTATTTCGGTGTGGTTTCGTGACCACACGGGCATGTGTAGCACATGGGCGGTCCACACGGCTGTGCAATTGGGAATTTAGAGTTTTCAACAGTTTTTAGTTCCACACGGTCTGGCCACACGAGCGTGTGAGATCTCCACACAGCTTTGTCGCCTCTGCTATTTATTTTTGGCATTTTTGGATAGTGAGTTACACGGGCTACTCACACAGCCATGTAACTTGGTCACACGAGCGTGTCCCCTCCACATGGGCATGTAGGCCTCCACACGGCCTAGACACTTCCATACAACCGGGGCACACAACCATGTAGCCCTATTTTGCAAAATTTTTGTTTTTAGTCATAATCTATCTGTTTTATGTTTTTGTGTAATCCGACCCTCGGTCAAGCCTTGGTAAGTGTGTTTCGGACTTGATTTAGTTTGGTTCATGTATATATGTGCATTTATGGGTTTTAACTTTATTTCTCATTTATGTGATGAATAAGTTTGAGTTTATTCTTGTTGTCGTAACTGAATATTAGAATACAAGTGTAATCAAATCTGAATCTATTCAACTGGAAATGTTAATGTTCGTTTCTGTATGTTTTCTGTGCAATTTGTGCATTGTTGCATAGCATGGAAATTTTAGGATCTGGTTATGAAGAGAAAGAAGACATACTTACCAGTTTTAACTGTGATACTTTTGTATAGTGGTTTACCGCACTATCCTATATGTATATCAGCTCAGCTGTATACAGTTACTCAAGTGGCATAGTTCCATGTTGTGGTGTGTAGGATGGATGAACCTATTATGGTTGTATGTGGTGTACATGGTGGATAGGCCTACCATGGCCCTTATGTGGTGTGCTGGATGGACGAAGTTGTACTTGGTTGGTGCGGTGGGATTTTTAACTTGTACATCGGTTCGCATCTGAATATACGTGTGTTTGTCAGAACATTTTGTCTGTTTATGTGAACATTTGGTTACTGAAAATATAGTTATTGTCATGTAATATGTTTTGATTATTATGTATGATTGAATTATCATTTCTGTGGTTTGATATTGTATTTGACATACCGATTGAGACTTTCGTAAGTGATATTTTTATACATATGCTTGTCTGAAGTATTTATTGTGTCACTCTGTCTTTTGCCATCTGTTCATGTTTCGGACTCACACTAAGCTCGCGTAGCTCATCTCTGTAGTATTTTTCCTTTCAGGTACTTTCCATGTTTTAGAGCTAGACTCGACATACCGGAGGTTTTAGAAAGATATGGTTTGATTCGATTTAAGTAAAATCTCATAAGTTTTATACGGTTAATTTTAAGTCGGTTTGTAAAACAATTATATAAACTATGGTACAAGTTTTTATAGTGAACATCCGTAAAGTGTTATTTGGGCTGAACTTTAGAAATTGTGGATTTTATTTCCAAATGTTTGACGTCGGTTTATTATTGTTCCAAACATAATGAACAAAAAGGTTTTCTTGGTTTGAATTAAAGTTTTTGTTTCCACCACTTTTGGTGGCCAATGTAACCTCCAGGATTCGGTCTAAACTTTTTCGCCGGGTTTTGGGGTGTTACAATAAATATAAAAAAAATATGTGCTATATAATTTTGAATTATGATTCAAATATTTCAATTATGATTAATACAATTAACCGAGCTAATGGTATAATGATAGAAAAGTTTCCATTAAAATAAAGTTTTAGTTAGACATGAGATTGAATATTTGAATTTCGGCAACTCCTCCCCTATTTCCTTGATAAAAAAAATTAATACAATACATTTACAAGACATTTTAAAATACACACTAAATTATGACTTTAGTTGAAATGAAAAGATTGAGATGGTGAACACTATAATGTTTTATGTTCAAATCTTATAATTCTTGTTCAAAAATATGGAATGACTAAAATGTGCCTAAAGAAGTGTTTATTTTGTTCATCATTGCGACAGACAACATCTTTCCACATTTAGAAGATTGATAATTTATTGAATTGTATCTTTGGAGTTAGTTGAGATCGTGGTTTATAACTAGCTCATCAATGAAAATCATATCACTTGAAAAAACAAATTTGGAAGATTCGGATTAGATTGAGTCTATCTAATACCATGGATTAAGGAAGTTTGATTGGATTGGAACACTGAAGTTTGGTCGCCAACGGTCCTTGTTTACTTTGTTTGTTATTAATTGTTATATTTTCAACAGTTTAATTATTGTTTAATATAGATTGTGATAAATCTTCATTATGTTAGCAAGTCTCAAAATCTCTATATAATTTAAGACTTGTATAGGTTATTATACCGAGAATTGAGAGAACTTAATTTGTTCAAGTGAGGAAGATTATTGTAAGAGTGCATTTGATTATAAAACCTTTATGTTGTGGTTACAATCTAAATTCGTCGGGGTGAATTTAATGGTGAGAGTACCATTTTTCTAGGATATAGAAGTGAAGAAATTGTCACTGGGAGTGATATATTAGGTTCACTTGTTGTAAGGTTTAAAGATAGTGGATAATCAAAAGAGCACTTCTAAAGGGTGTTTTTATTTTTGGAAACAACTTAGTTTCATAGTATAGCAAGAAGCAATGGTCGATTTCTCTATCTATAGCAAAAGTATAATATGTTATAGTTGGCAACTATTGTGCACAGTTGTTTTGGATGAGACAGATGTTTGAAGACTTTGGGATTGTTTTTCCTATTTCCTCAACCTATTGTGACAACACTAGTTCCATAAACATATCAAATATTCTTGTGCAACATTCAAGGGAAAAAACATCAATATCAAACACCATTTTATTAGAGAAATGGTGGAGAATGAGTCAATTGAGTTGAGGTGTGTTTCCACACAAAGTCAGTTAGTAGATTAATTCACCAAAACTGTAACACCCCTCACCAGGTTTAGTCGTGGACTCAAGTTACAGGATGCTACATCAACCAACAAAACTTAATCACATGTATATATAGTTTAGAATAAGAGCAACTACTACTAGAATTAACATTTAAAGAAAAGTTCATGGCTAATTTAAAGATTTAAACGACAATAGAAATAGTTTTAACCTAATTAAGATTCATCTTTAAAAAATATTGAAAACCCACATAGGTACAAATACAAATGAGAAGGTATCGATATTTGTATCACAAGTATCGATACTCGTATATGAGTATCGATACCAAAGATTCTATCAAATTTTGAAAACATCTCAACTTCGAGGTATTGATATTCATATCCCAAGTATCAATACATTTACCCAAAATACCAAAAATTCACAAGTTAAAATGTTATCCATGCTCAAAACAATGTTCTACTCAACGCAATTATAGTCTAATTTAACTAAACTTATTAACATCCTTTAAACATTTATCATGCTACATCCATACATTTAAATAAGAATATTTAACATGCATTATGAACCTTAATCTCAAACGTCAATTTAGTCGCAAATGAAGTCTAAAACAACATCCATATTTCGTCAATCCAATACCAAGATAGAATTAATAAAATAATGTTAATAATCAAAACTAAAACTCTAACCCATATTGACTTTATTTAGTGAGTTCAAAAGAATCACAAAAACCACCTACTCAAAAATATTGCCTTGCTTAGATCACTTCTTTCGGCACTCCACTCACATAAAAAAACTATTTATTTACAAGATGTTAATGTGGAGTGTAAGCTTAAATAAGCTCAGTGAATGTTCGGGACTACCGCTAAGCATACACACATCACATGTTAAGCAAGAGCTGCTACAACTTACTCATAACCATATTTTCATCAAGTCAGAATAACATATTCACGCTTCATTAAATTATAAACAAGCATATACTCTCACATGTAATTACACTCAACTCATATTTATATAATTCATTTTACGATAATTCATTAAGACAAAACAATGTATTCTTGCTTTAATGACTCAAAGAATCTAACATATCCCATAAGTGTAGCATAAAGCTAAACACTCTCCAACACACCAACATATCCCAGTGAATGGAGCGTAGCTCGACATTCCCTTATTCCTCCAATCTTTCTTAGGGCTTCAATGTCCAAATCACAAAACATAAGAGTGAGTACTCACAATCCTATAGCATGCCAACTATATCCAACGGTTTCAAGAGATCATAAGGCCAAAATATCTGCAAATACACACATTTAATTACTATTTTAATACACATAATATATGTTCATAATCATCAATTCATATCACAAATTTGTACACGATGCATGCTTATTAGATTTACATTTATTTGCATTTTAAGTGCCACAACTATGCTTATTGAGCCATCACATATCCGACCACATATGCGTGCATTATAATCAATTTATCACATACAAATATTCATACACATTACCTGTTATAACAACATCTCAATCCACAACTTGACATTCATTAAATGTAATTTCACAACAAAACAATAATATAAAAAAGACTTACACTCGGAACTTAGAATAGAGTTTTAGGTTATTCCTAAGCTTCCAATTGATGCTACAAATCACGCGTACCAACAACGACTCCGAACATTCACCAATCACTCTTCTGCTTACTAGCCGAAAGCTCAAACGAGCTTTTCCTTGCCTTTAGACTTGCTTGTAATAGCTCTTGAAAGATCCGACTCTTTACACACATAACAAAAACATTCCAAAATTATCAAAAAACAGCCTAGAATACAACCAAACAACAAGAAATAAACAATTCAAGCCTTTCCTTTTTCACTACCGAAAACTAGCTATTTTTGTCAAAATTGAAATTCTGACATCCTAATCTTGTTTCTAATCCTCCATTTTGATTTAAAACATCCTAAATATCATATAATTTCATATCTAAACCATTAATTTGATGAAAACAAACTATTTACAACTCTAATTTTGGATTTAAAATCAAGAAGAATAATGATGAGTTTGGGGAAGAAAACATGATTTTCATTTGAAATTGGGGGTTATTTTGGTGTTTGGGGTAATAAATCTAAAGGAATGAATTGATTTTGATACAACTCTTTGATTTTAGGTTATAGAAAACTTTTGAATGATTTGGGTTTTTTGAGAACAAGGGGAAGATGGTTGGTGTTCTCTTGTAGGAGACTAATTTCAAAATTTGGGCAGTTTGCCCTTTATACTAATTCTTCTATTTCTCAAAAGGGTCCTAAATCAATTAAAAGCCATTTTTTTCAAATTAGACCTCAAATTTGAATTTCATCTTGAAATAAAAATAATAAAATAAAAATCTTATTATGACATTCACATAGTTAAATTACTTATTTACGACCCTATTTTTGGATATCTAACTCAACCTTCGGTTAAAAAACCTTGATTCTATTAACCCAAAACTACTAGGCCAAGTTTTGGGGCATGACAATAACTTTGGATTTCAACAAGTTCAGAGCTTTAGAACCTCGATTGGGGTATGTCAAGCATGAGGAATATTGAATTATTATGGAAAGCATCCACAGGATAAGTCTTGATGTTGTTTTGATGTATTTTGGGGTAATTATGTAGCTATTTATTTTTATTAGATTTTCTAGAGGCTAATAGTATTTTTTTTTTTGCACAAGTTTATTTTTGGTGGGAATTAATTTTGTATATATTTCTCTCTCATCGTATATTGGAGGGATCTTGATTTATTTTGAGAAGTGACAACTTGTGTTTTTATTATATCCCATCGAATCCCATTTATTACTCTTTAAAAATTCTCAATAAGTTTTACTCATCTCAATTCTTCAAGTTCTTACTTCTTTACCCTAATTCATATCATAAGAAAGCGTCTGTTCATCTTCAATGGCTTGTGTAAAAACTACTTCTGGGAATCAATTTTGGAAACAACAACAAGAACAATCAATTGGTGAGGGGACCTCTAATCTCTTAATTGAGAAGTATGATGAAGAAACCAGATAAATGCCAACTTTCCCAAGCACATTACACCAAGAGACTACTAAACCATCACAAGTTGTTTAACAAACAATGGAGGAAATTGATACCTTGTTAAAGAAACATCCAATGCCAAAATATGCCATGATTCTTGAGCAAATAATTGAAACCATTATTCAAGTAATCACAAGTCAAGGTGAACAAGTCTCGATCATTGACAACAAATTGGTGAATGTGACAGATGCTATTTTTGAATCGTCTTCTCTAGAGAGTCTCATGGAAACTAAGGCTTTTACTAAAAATATCCTAGAACTAGTGATGGAACAAGAACAATTTGCTAAGTTTTTTTAGATGGATCCAATGTTGTCTGATAAAGAAAAGGCCAAGACTAGAGCTTTTAATCCTTAAGTAGAAATCATTAGCAAATTGCCCACTTCCTCTGCCCCTATGCAAGGTCACAATATATGCACATTTTTAGTTGTGGCAAATGAGTTTTCCAAAATCACAACCTCAAAAAAAATGGAGAAAGGAGAACTACTTTTTTGTTGTAAATTCATGTAAGATAAAAAAGTTTCTGAATTATTACTATTGTGGAACTAGATGAGACCATAGACCGAAATGCAATAGCCATAACCAACAATGTCCATTTATCTTGGCCTGAGAAAGGTAATATTCATGCTTTTTCTCTCTCAACTATCTATTTTACCTTATGTGTTATAGCAACAACGAATTAGCTCTCTAATAGCTAGAGGGATACTTTAAGTAAGAAGGGCACAATCATATTGAGGAAAGTTGTTTAGTGGTCAAATTTTACTAGGGCTAGATGATTTTTTATGAGATTGTCAAGCACACCGAGAAGGTCCATGCCAGATGCCTTATGCCATTCCTTTCACTTATCTTCTAAATCTCACATAAACAATACCCCCAAATTGTTCAAGTCACCGAGAAATATGAAAAGCCTAGACCATAACTTAAAATTTTCTTAGATAAAAGGTAAGCATGCCATTCGTGAACCAAAGGAGAAAAAAAACTAGTTCTACTGATGATGAACAAGTGGAAAAGCCGCAAAACAAGGAAGTGCCTACTTCTTCAAGCCCCAACGCCATTCCCTCTAATATTTGTAAATTGATGATTGAGGATGTTACAACCTATATTGATGCTAATGACAAGCACATTATAGATTCCATTTTGAAGCTAATACAATCAAGAAGATCAGAGATAGGTTAAAGACTCTTATTTTATCCCTTCTTGACAAAGAGTAAGTTGACAATCTTGATGAAAAATAGGGTGGGAGTTGTTGGTGATAAAGTGAGATTTAGATTCTGATCCTTCATATTTGTTGATATTACTATTGATTTCTGATGTTTTTTGGAACTTATGGTTTTTAGAGGACTATTTCTTGATTCTTCTACTTTTGATTGAAGGATTTCATTTGTTGAATAGATTATGTTTACTTTGGTTGTATACATTTTTTGTGATTTATTACTGTTGGATTAAAAGGGAATATGCTAAGTGGGAGCAATTTGATAATTGATGTTTAAGCTTCTTGGCTTGTTTGTGTTTTATTAAACAAATTTCCAAACAGGGAGATTGTTGAAAAATACGGAATGACTAAGATGTGTTTGTGGAAGTGCCTACTTCCTTCACCACTGCAACAAACAACATCTTTCCATATTTAAGAGATTGGAAATTTATTGAATCATATCTTTTAGCTTAGCTGAGATTGTGGTTTATATCTAGCCCATCAATAAAGATCATATCACTTAAAGAAACAAATCTTGAAGAATTGGATCAGATCGAGTAATCTAATCCCTTAGGTAAAGGAAGTTGGATCGGATTGGAACGTTGAAGTTTTACCTGCCAATAGCCTCAAAATCTCTATATAATTAAGAGAATTGTATAGGTCATTGTACAGAATTGAGAGCACTTAATTTGTTCAAGTGAGGATCATTATTTTTAAGAGCACATTTGATTGTAAAACATGTGTTATAATTTTACTGGCTATGTTCACAGAGGTGAATTTAGTGGTGAGAGTACTGGTCTTCTAGGATACAAAAGTGAGGAAATTGTCACTGGGGCGTGATAGATTAGGTTCCCTTGTTGTAAGGTTAGAAGAAAGTGGATATTTCTCATTGAGCTAGACTATGCAGACGTAAAGGAATTGAATTGTATAAACAATCTTTGTGTCATTTATTTTTGTGCATTGTTTTGTAGTGCTTGAAGAAGTGCAACTTCCCTGCAACTTGTTTCAAGCACATAGCTTGTTCATTAGCAATTGCTTTTAAATTTACAGTTCTATTACTTAATAAAATTTTGATATATTTAATAATTTATTTTATATATTAATGGTTCGATTAAGTTGGTGTCACCCATCAATCGAAACCCTACTCAGTTAGCAAATTACCAAAAGCTCATTTCTTCTACAACATAAAAATATTATTTTAATAGTATTTATATCTTTTTGTATTTTGATAAGTCTAAAAACTAAATATACCTAACGATAATAAAAATATTGGCTTAACGGTGTAAAAAGCCCTCAAACTTTTTTAAAAAAAGTAATTAAGCCCCTGCTCTTTTTTTTTTTGCACTCAATTGGGTATTTGAACTTTCAAATGCATCAAAAAGGCCTTCAAACTTTTTCAAGAAAAGTAATTAAGTCATTTTTTTTACTCAATTGGTTACTTGAATTATCAAATGCATCAAAAAGGCCATTTGACAATTAAAGTTAACTGCCCTTAAATTTTTCCGTTAAAATCATCCCATATCACAATCAGGGCGTGACATGTGGGAAAAATTATAAAAAAATAAAAAATAATAAAAGCTATAACAATTATTAAATTATAAAAAAATATAAAAAAATTAGAAAAAATTGTAAAATTTTATAAAAATCATAAAAAATTATAAAATGCATAAAAAAGGTCATTTAATCATTAACTTTAATTGTTGACCGTTAAAGTTAATGACCCCAGATTTTTTCGGTTAAAGCCATCATATGTCACAACATAACGTGACGTGTGGCAAAAATTGATAAAAATAAAAATAAAAAATTATAGAAAAATTATCAAATGCTTCTTTTAGTACAATAATTTTTATATACTTTTTATGAATTTTATATTTCTTTACATTTTTTTAATTTTCTTATGAATTTATAAAATTTTATAATTTTTTACGATTTTTATAAAATTTTACAATTTTTGTAATTTTTTTTCTAATTTTAAATAAAATTTAAATATTTTTATATTTTTTGTTAAAATATAATATTTTTATAACTTTTATTAATTTTTATTTTTTATCATTTTTTGTCACATGTCATGCTATGGTTATGACACATGGTAGCTTTAACTGTAAAAAAATAAGGGCGGTTCAAGTACCCAATTAAGTGCAAAAAAATATATGGACTTAATTGCTTTTTTTTTTGAAAAAATTTGAGAGTCCTTTTTATGCATTTTGAAAGTTTAAATGTCTAATTGAGTGCAAAAAAATGCAAGGGCTTAATTTTTAAAAAAAATTGAGTCTTTTTGATGTATTATGAAAGTTCAAGTGCCCAAGTGAGTGCAAAAGAAAAAAAAAGAATATGGTTTAATTGCTTTTTCTAAAAAAATTTGAGAGGTCTTTTACACTCTTAAACTAATAAAATTTAAACCTAAAATATCATCTTCAATTAAAATCGCGTTTAATTTTTATATTAAATTTTTAATAAATTTATTACTCATATATCTACTCGATTAACATAAAAAAGCATAGAATATTATACACAAAACGAGTCGATTTTTATTTTAAATTTTCATTGAATTTAAACTTTAGAAAAAAATATTTTAAATTATGACTTTATTCTAAATTGTTTTATGTATATTTATAGTCTTTTTACCTACAGAATGCTAATTTCCAATCTGGACATTATAATTCCCACCCACCGACGACTGACTTGAATTAATAAAAGATTCAAATTCTAAAGTCATTTTATAATAGTAAAAAGAATAGTATTAGATCCGTTAGTTAAGGTGTTCAACAAAGTGTGAGTTCTACTTAAATAGTATAAAAAAGTAATCATAATAAATAAAAATAAAGTCAATTATATTTATAATTTTATAATTGGCTGATGACCCAATTAAATGTGATACAAATTTAATAAAATGCTTAAATATAAGTATTAAATAAGATATGTATGGTACATAGTCAAGCTATCGTGCAGTAGTGGGAGGTTAAACTGTTGGATCGAGCGATATCTGGGCGGATATTGGCAGAGCCTAGCGACAATCGATCGATCACAAGACTTCGTCTTGAAGCGATTTACTTTTATTGACTTTTGCTTTTATTATTATGTCATGGAATACATCGCGCGAGGGGATGTTTCCATTGAAGGACGTATGAAGCAACCTGAAAATTGGCTCCACGTTTAATAATACGCGGCGTTAAATAGACTACTTATGGCGACGGAAATTTGTCCCTTTAGTAAGTTAGAGACCTGTCTTTTTTTCTCCTGACAACATCAATGAAAGTAGCATTAAACAATATATGAAGCGCGCGATCGCCAACCTCGAAAGTAAATGCTAGGAAAATGCGTGCATAATGACATATTCAATAATCAAACAATTAAGTAGAATGCTTTACTCCCTCCTTTGCTGCTTATTTAGGTCCTAGAGATGCCAATTGTGTCATTCGTATTGATCAATAATATATTGGATTCTTCTTAAAGGAAAAGCGACAAGCTTCAATAGGTTCCAAATTCCAACTGCTGCAATAACACCTAAAATCTATCCACTTTTGTTAATAAGATCCATCAACGTTTCACCATCCCAATATTCAGATTAATACGAGGAGATCCAACTTTACAACCAAAAAAAAAATGGGCAATGAGGAAATAGAGAAGGTAAAAAGAAAGCAGGACGATCATTAGTTGGTCTTGCGCAGGGGAAAAGAGAAAAGCAAAAGAGGGGCAAATACAAAAAGGGATGAGAAGGTGAACTTATCCGCCAAGGAAAGGCAGCTGAGATACCAATTCGGATTATCGGTAACACATAATATATAATTTGTTGCCTAAAGTGTATTATAGAAACTACTCTGTACTAAATTTATATAAAAATTTTATAACACTTTCACATACCATTTTTTAACCCCGTGTGAAGTTGCGGAATAAGGGAGCTCGCAGGGACCTCAACCCTCCTTAAAATAGGATTTTTTTTATTTAAGTCATTTATAATTTATAAAATTTTAAATTAATAATGATAAATTTACATTTTGACCCTCTAAATATAATAAAAATTTGATTTAATTTTTTAAAAATTATAAAGATATTAACAATTAAAATAGTGAAATTGTATTTTCACTATCGTAAAAATATATAATTTAATTTTGGTCCCCAAAAAACTTTTTCTGGCTACGCCACTGCCCTTGTGTTTAACATGATGATCAGGTTATTCACCGTCCTAAGTGTGACTTACATTCGAGTCACACTAGTTATGTTGTTATTAGGAATTTATCCTACTTTTATAATTCAAAAAAATATCCATTTAATAAAACAAAAGAAGTTGGACTGTAGGACATGGTAAATGGATATGGTAAGGTTACTGTAGCTTCATGACATGGACAAATAAAAAGTAGCCACCTTAGTAAAAAGAAAAAACCACAAAATTTTAAAAGGGTTAAATCACTTTTTCAAATTTTAATTTTTTTTTCTTCAAGATAATCTCTGAATATTAGGGTTTTTTTTTGTCTAAATTAATTACTAAATAAGGGTAAAATAAAAAAAATTATGTAGAGTGGGGGATAGAGGTGTTCATGGGCCGGGTGGAGCCAGGTTCGGATCGGGCCCAACTAAAAATTTAAGCTCTTTTGCTAGGCTCGGGCTCGGCTCGGCCCGGCCCAAAAATGGGCCTAAAATTTTGCCCAAGCCCGACCCGAATAAAAATGTTAAAACCTAAGCCCAACCCGGCCAACCCATATTAATTTTTATATTATTTTTTATATAATTTTAAAATATATATATAAACTATCAAAAATACTAAGAACATCAAAATAAATATTTCTCAACATATTGAAAATAAATTTTAAAAAATATGTACACTTAAATAACACTAAAATAGATGCAACTTAACAAGCAAATGCTTCTAAAATAATAACAAAATTAACAAATGTGTTTAAAATAATAAAAAAAATTAACAACAAAATAAATTTTATACAATATTCAAACAATAACAACAAAATAGTAGCAACATAATAGTAAAATAGTAGCAAAATAGTAGCAAAATAGAGAGAAAACAATAAGGAAATAATATTAAAAAAATAGATTTTTTGTCATGTAGTGAATTCGGGCTAGGCTCGGGCTAAAAATACCTTACCCGAGGCCTGACCTGTTTTTTAAACGGGCCTAATTTTTTTACCCAAACCCATTTTTCGAATATATATTTTTGCCCAAATCTTTCTAAATTTTGGGTGGGCCTTGGGGCCAGACCGGATGGCCCGGCCCATGCACACCTCTAGTGGGGATGGTCTAAGAAGTAAAAAAGGGAAGAGTGAGAGGATGGTTCGAAATTTGTAAAATACAACTGCATTCCCATTATAGTGTAAATACACTTCCAAATTCGATCTCCCAAAATTATTTCCATTTCACACCGCAACTTAATCGTGAAGTCTACTTTTTGGATAGCAACTATCCTTTTACATTTTTCTCCCTAAGATCTAATTATTTATACCTATATTTTTTAAGATTAATTATTTAAATCGTAATTATACTTTAATTTTATTAAGTTACATTAAATAAAAATATCAGTTAAATTTATTTTTAATTAAATATATTATTTGAAAAACCTACACTTACACTCTATTTGATAAAATGTTGAAAAAAAATCAATTAAAAATTAATATTTTTAGTAATTTAATTTTTTTTAAATATGTTTGATAATTTACCATGTAAACTGCTAGATTTTTTTATAGAAAGTTTAAATAAAAAAAAAGAGGGAGATAAGGATTAACTTATCACTTAATAGGGAACAGATTCAATTTTTTAAATATTATATTATCTTTTATGAAACTATCTAAATATATTCTATATATATGCCCAATAGATTTTATGACTTAAATTCAACATTTAATTTTTTTAATATTTATTTTTTAAACATTTAATCATTGAAATCATAATTATACCTTGATTTTATTAAATTAAATTAAATTATCAATTAAAATTCTTAAATGAAATCATACACTTATTTAAACTAAAAAAAAATCAGTTCTTTGCTTTTCAACATCAACGAAAATTCTTATTTAATTTAATATTAAATAAATTATTTTAAACGTTTTTCAACTTTTATATTATAAATTAAGGTTTGATTCTTATACTTTATCGATATATATATATATATATGTAGGTATTAATTTTTTAATATATTCATTATCTATAGTTTATTTTCATAGCACAAAGGAATGTGTGCATAGCCTCAGAGTTGATTGACTCTTTGCCTTGTCATTTGTATCCCATCTTTTTTCCTCTTTGGGTACCTCCAAGGAACCTTTTGTAATGATCCTTCAAGCACCGTAATTGAATGCTTGGATAAAGAATTTCATCATCACATTCCATTAGGAATGGTTAAAACTATTAAGCAAGGGAGGAAATATGATGAAATGACCTTCATCCATAATTATTGACCTAGACTCAGTAATCATCTAAGTCCAGTATTTTCAACTTTGAATCGCTTCTTTTCGTGAATAAACCTTTGATGGAGACCAAGCTTTGATACCTTTTGTTAGGCCTGAAAATACCAAGATGGGGTGAATTGGTATTTTCAAATTCTTTATAAACTTTTTTAAAGGATAAGGAAATTAAAAACAAGCTTGGACACTTCAATTTATAATGGTTCAACCCCAATTGTCTATCTCCACTACCTTGATATACCTCAACTAAGGATTTCCCAATTCACCATACTTAAATTGATACCTTTCAAGGATAAGGTATAACCTTTACAATCTCTATCTTTTTCACAAGACTGAGATAAAATCTTCCCCCTAGTTTTTATGGTTTAACTAGAACCCTTTAATTTTTACAATGCTCAACTATAACCCTTTACAAATTACATAAGGTTTTATACCTTGGAAACCTTAAGTAGCTCTTGCAATACCAAGAAAAGATGTAAACAATGAAGATCTCTCAAACGTGTGCATTTACAGTCTCTTAAAGAATTGAAATGAGAATGATAAAAGATCTAACAATAAGCACCTAAAAGATATGTACAAGAGAAAATGAGAAAATGAAGAATTTGAGGTTTTTCTCGTGATTTCTATGCTTTAATATTCATCTATTATATTTTGAAGCGTTCTTGATGTTTATATTTAACAAGCAGAGATTTTGTGACCGTTTATAACCGTTGGGATAATTTCTAGACATTGGAAGCATTGCAAACAGATTTGTATTGATAAAACTCAAAGATGTATAGGTAGAAGTGGAATTGTATCGGTAGAAGTCTCCCTAAGTATCGGTAAAAGTCTGGACGTGTGCTTGAAGTGTTCTCTTACTTCTACCGATAGAATTTCCCCCAGGTATCGATACAACTTCCCAGACTTGTAGAAGATGAGTTTAAAAATACTTAAAACATTTTGGATTGACTCAAAAATATTTAGATAAATTAAAACACATTTAAAAGATGTTTTTTATTACTTTTAAAAGTCTTTAGAATGCTTTGAAAATGTTTAACAAAATTTCAAATAATAATTTTCATCAAATGACTTAGAAAATATAAATAAAAATTTATCTTAAATGTTGTTATATCAAAAAGCATGGGACATTAAAGCTAACACATTTTCTCATTGAGTGCTTCTCCCTCTTCCAAAACATAGTGAACTCTTGTTCACTTCTTATCATCAGTATCAACAACAAAATCCTTTCATGATAAAAAGAATAATTAATGTTTTTGCAACTGAAAAATATTATTCATTACTCTTATTAATGATCAATTTTATAACTCCTATTCTTGCAATACTTCAAATAGGAGCATTCCACAACTAGTGAAAGGACTTTTGGAACTCTTGTCATTCTAACTCTTAAAGCTTTCTCAAAATTTCTCTCAACTTGTTTTCTTTATTTAGCCTTATCGTCAGCTACATTTCTCTTTCTCCACCTTACCAACCACCACCTGTAACTACACTTAGTGTTATCTGATTTGCTCTAGTTTTTCTCTTCACCTTATTTCAGAACATCTCGTTCACTTGTTTGCAATATCTCCTCTCTCCATCAAATACTCTTCTCTACAAAGCGAAATCTAAGTTATCAATAATATTGTGGATAAAGCTTTTGATACTAAGTCATACGTTTTGAGGCTTGGATATGAGCCTACGACTAATTAAAAATAAATTAAGTGCAACTAAAATTGACTTAGAAAAATGTGTGAGCAATACACAAGATAAGCTTCAAAACTTTAAAATGATTTAAAGTCAAATAAAAGCTATGAAAGTTGGTTTCATAGTTGCTGGGATCCAAGTTCTCCCACCTCAATTTCCAAGTATACAATAACGTGCTTTTAATAAAAGTTAATTAAAAGAATAGTTTATTCACTTTTAATAATAATCAATTAAATAATTTTTTTACATACCTCATATGGTTTTTGATTGAATAATTGACTAAAAAACAAATATAAATGTTTATTGCATTTATCAATATATTAATAATTTCTTGTAGCTTCAAGTGGGACCAGAGGCTCACCATTAACAAAATCACCTTTTACACAAGATTTGTATTGAGAAGCTCACAACAACTTATTCTACAAGCTATATTATGATCATATTATTGGTAACGGTTCCTATAATTAATGATGATTTTGCGTCTGCACTAATAATTTCATTTCACTATAGTGACAATTCTAATATAATTAATGATGGAATCATTTATAATTGAGTTACAAAATTATTATTATAAAATATTGATTTTAATATGATGCTAGTCTTTATTGTTACTATATTGTTTGTACTATGTGGCAATTCAAATTGACACTAAATAAAAGTTTCTTGACATTATTTTAGTGCATTAGGTATCGATATATTATGTTATTAACTATATGACATTGTTTGTTTTGTCAATGACGATTATGTATGTGATGTAGTGATGAAACTAGTTGCCACCAGCTATTGATTATATATGGTGACATTATCTATTATCGACATTTATGCTACTATTTAAACATATTAAGTACGATATAGCATGTCATTAATATTGTATTTTTTTTGTATTATTTATATCCGTTTTACAATCCATATTCAGGGTTAATGTCCAAAACAAGTTTACAAGTTAACTATAATTTATTATCCTAATACATTAAATCTAAAACTCTAACTAGCTATGGTACCTCTTGCCAGTCTACTTGCTATAGCTCAACTTTTACTCCTGACAAAGACGATGAATTCATATATAATTCGGTGATGAAACTGTCCATTAGTAAATACTTACTAAAATGCGATGTTTTACATTAGTGTAATTATTTTATATATTAGGTAATGATGATATACAGAATGTGGTTAATACTATTCCAATATCACTTTTATTAGTTATATGATAAAAGTTATTCCACTATTGATGACGATGCAAATGATCAATGAAATCTTACATAATCCGGTAATAAAATTAGTTGTCACTTAACACTAATTATTGGGTAACCTTATACATTATTGTCATTATATTCTAAAAAATACATGACAAAAGTAATATATCATCATTGTTATGAACGCTGTGACGAAAAATGCTGCACCACCAAATACAAATAGTGACAAATATTTTTGAATGGCAATGTTTAAGTGCAAATTTACTGCAAATGCAAACTAAATTGAAGTTAAGAGTTGCAATATACCATTACATGGGATTGAATGCTTATAGTAGTTGAGGTTAGATGAAATTGCTGACAAACATAAACAGAAAGTAAATAACAATAGAGCTCGCCTCCAACTCCAACCATCATTTTCCGATGCATCCATTTCGTACTATTTTCTCGCTATCACTTCACTGTAAATTTAGAAAAATGAAACGAAAAAACGCTTCAGGAAAAAAAAGTAGGAAGACTTAAGCAGTTATAATAGTGGATGGAGAAGAGAAATACCGGAGAGCATTAGTGAGCATGACTGCCTTGTCGAACTCTAGGTTTTCTCTTGCTTTCAAGATTTGCAACATTAGAGCAAGACGAATTTGGGTGCTCGCAGTTTGTTGTGCTATGAGGATTGTCTGGTTTCTCAGTTCCTCGCATTCTAATTCAATTGCTTCAAATTTTTCTCTTTCTTTTCTTTGCCTCTCTTTGATCTCTTTTTGTTCTTCACTTATTTCTTTCATATCCGACCTTATCCTTTTCATGCGACTGCTTAGTCTTTCCTGCTTTTTCCTCTTCTGCTATGTATGGAAGAAATAACTAATTACTAAGCAATTCTTAGATTTCATTAATTTACTTTTTGGGATGCTTAAATAAAAATGTTGTAATTTAAAATGCGATCTATTCACAGTCCATGATCATCCATTGATTACTCAGTCTAAAAATTACAGATTTAAAATATAAATACAATTAATGAAGATAATAAATTGTGCATGTTAAAATTAAATTAAATAAAATATATTAAAATGAAGTTTTAGTTGAGTAGTAAATTTAATATTTTACCAATCCTATTGGCATGAGATTAAATTTTATTATATCCAAATTTTTATTTTTACTTTTTGTTAAAAAAAATTAAAGTGCCCTCGAATAATATAACTTATTTTTTCCATAATTTTCCTAGGGTTTAGACCCAGTTAATGGGTGACACCAACTTAACAAAGGGTTTCATAAATAGTATAGATAAATGACTTTATAAATAGTATAGATACAACTAATGAAGGTAATAACTTGTGCATATTAAAATAAAAATATACAAAAAAATTAATAAATTGAAGTTTTAGTTGAGTGGCAAATTTAAAATTTTATCAATTAAAATGGTTTGAGTTCAGCAAATTTTTACTACTTTTGTTAAAATAAAAAGAGTAAAGTATCTTAAAATAATATATTTATTTTAATTACAGAAGGATATTCTCATAATTCCCCTAACTGAGTTGGTGTCTGATTGTCTCATGACTAGACCTGCTCATGGGTCAAGCCACCCACCTAGACCCGAAGGCTTGCTAGAAAAATGGGAGGGTGACCAAAATACGAGGCTCGAAAAATGAGTTTGGCTAAAATCAAAAGCCCGTTTTCTATATGGGTTGGGCCATGGGCAATATTTTTTTTGGCCTGGCCCGAATATATTATGTTATAAAAATTAATTATATTAATTATATATGTTAAATAATTATACATATCTATATTAAATCACTAACCCAATAATACTTAAACCCATTATATTTGCCCAACTAAAATATAAAATTTTAAAAATTATATTTAATACAATAAAACATTTACTATATTTATTTCCATTTTTTAATATAATAAAACATTTATTATATTTATGGTAGTATTTTTTAATATAAATAATTTTTTAATGTGTTACAAAACATTTATTTTAGTGTTTTTTTACAGCGTATTCTATTTTTAAAAAACTATTTTTAAATAAAAACAAATATAAAAAAATAAATATGGGCATGTCAAGTTAAACCCAAGATTACCTTTCTTAAATTGGACTAGGCTTAAGAAAAAAAGTAAGCCTATTTTTCAGGTCAGATCAGATTAGGCTAAGAAAATTGGTCTAAATATCTTTCATGGGCTCGACCTATGAACGCTTTTACTTGCGACATCAGCTTTGTTAATAATACAAATATATAATGCAGTAAATTATACATATTAAAAATAAAAACTTATAAAAAAATAAAAACTGAAGTTTTTGTCGAGTAATAAATTTAAAATTGTATTAATCTAATTGGCGTGGATTCCCACAATATGTATATTTTTATTGTTTTTTATTAAAATAAAAATACTAAAGCATTCTCAAATAATATAATTTATTTTAGTCACAAAAGAATATTTCTGTAATTTTCTTAATCTAATTAGTGTTTATAATTTAAATCTTTTAAACCTTGGAGATATTTGTTCAAGAAACCGCCCAGTATCTCTTTCTTTTATTCCTAGATCATCATGAGTTCTAAAGTTTTTGGGAGGAAGATAGAATAGTCAAATTATAATTTGGGACTAAAAGTGAACTATAACTACATTTTTCTTCAGAAAATATTTAAGAGGAATGGAATTTGAGGTAAATTAATGGCTTTTTTTTTTGCCATTGACAAAATCTTGACTTGATCTTTGAACAACATCAACCCGTTGAGTGGTTCATCAACTTCAGATGAACAACATTTCGAAAACTTCTCCTAAAGGAATCAGCCTCCCCTCAAAACAAAAAGGTCCTAATAGACCCCTCAACGAGTTTTTATCTCCTGTCTTTGTCGAGAATCCAAGTTGCAAAGGCTGGTTTCATAGAGTGATAATGTCTCATTAGATAATATTGGATTGTACATGGTGCATGGCCACCTACCAAGGGGACATTAGAATTATGTGATTGGTAGGGTTTGAATCCTAACCCTTATTTTATCTCTTGATTTAATAAAGAGTTCTCACTCCATGAATCCCGCCTTCGATACTTGGGCTCTCGATAGAGTCGAGAGAGAAAAACCTCTACTTGGTCCGAAGATAACATCAATCCATTAAGAGGCCTATTGACTTTAGACAAGTGATACTATACAAATTTCTTCGAAAGGAGTGCCTCCCCTCAACAATAATATATAAGTTTGTAGTTCATCTACACTAACAGTTTATATCTTGCATTAAATATCAATCATATAAATATATATATCATTAAAATTAATTGAATATTATTAACATAAAATATAATATATATATATATATATATAGTAAAGCTTGATTTTTTTGGAAAAGATTGGTGCATATTATTAATATAAAAAAGAGTGAGACTACGTAGGGGTAGATGCAGAATAAAAATGAATGAAGATTAAAAGCATACCTGATAGCATCTCCATAGGAGTTCCGGTTTTGGAAATGGAAGGGTATGATAATGATGTCTCTTTTTCCTACTCGTAAACATGGAACATTGCATTGTTTTCATACTCACTAGTCGTAGCTACCATTTGCATGTTCTACTTTTCGTCTTCAATATCTTATAAACAGTTGCATCTCCATTGTGGTCCTGCCTAATGATCGCACGGCTGCCACCGGTGTCGACCGATTATTTTCAAACTTACGCAAGTCAACTGACACCATCGTCCGTAGCATCGTGTTGTTAATGTTTTTTTATTCTTTTTAGTAGTTAATCCAAGTCAGGCAATCAATTTCCAAGAAACTGAGCAGAATATTCCCGCAAGGAGTCGCACGATTTACAGGCTTTAACAGCTCCACAGAATTTCCAAGGAGAGAAGAAAACACAAAGCAACCCAACAATTGACTAAATTATATATTGTTTGCACAATTACCTAAACCCCCAACAACCCTCTCTAGTTTTGCATAAATCCCAGAATTTCTCTTCTTGTTTACTCTGTTCTTTCTGGCTTGGATACATCTAATTTGGTTCTTTCATTTTAGTTTTCACTTATCTCCAAGCGAGAAGTATTTAGTGAAATCTAAACTGAAGGATCAAATATGTATCGTTTTCGGAAATTGTTGAAAGGAGAAAGGTAATTATTTTAATCCACTGCATCCTTCTAATCATTGTTTTTGCTCTGTTTCCATGGATTATAAATTTAGTGTTTTTGGGGAGACACTTCTCACGGCAGCTAGGTATAAAAATGATGAACACAGGTAATATGGCAGGAAGAAATAGGCAAAGGTTTGACATTTATTACTGTCTAAATGTGTTATAATTTGGTAGTTATATGTTAGTTGAAATGGTAAGGAGGTGGATGCTATTTAACTATAGTTTTAGATTTATTATAGATTTCTACTAATATTATTTTGTAGAACATCCTACCACATCAGATATGTCTCTTTCAATAATAATAAAACTCATAAACATTTTTTACCAATCACCACTTCACATCAAATCTTTCTCCTCCCTCCTTCCTCTTCTAACCACCAAGAAAATCAATAACAAAAAGCAGAAACAAGAAGAAGAAAGAGGAGATAGTCAACCCAACCTAAAATAAATCCAAAGCACATCCACATATAATAAAGAAATAAAGAAGTGACATATTTGGTTAGTCAAGAATTCTCAACAAAACTTCGGTGGGACTGAATTCATTGATTGTTGCTTTTAAATTGGAGTTTATTGTATATCCAAGAAAATACAATCCATGCCAATAATTTTAATGCTTGGATTGCGGCAAACTTTGGGCGTAATGTTTTTTCTTTTCATTAATTTTATTAATAATTATATTATTTTTTTAAACAATATCATGTTATGATCATATCTGATCTTTTTAACACAATACTTAAAATTATTCATAACTCTTATCGACCTATAAATGGGAGAATAATGCATTTCAACGCACCTGAATCCACGTAATACTCATGCCACTCGATTGGCATAATCATATTGTTAGATACTAACATATTATATATGATAATTTGATTTGTAAGTTTTATTACTTGTATATAGATGATTTTTTAAGTATTATTAATAATTTTTATAAATTAATATGATAGTTTTTAAATTATCAAATGCATTTTTTTTTTAAAATTTTTCAGAAATAAAAAATGAAAAATGTTTTTAAAATAAAAACTATATATTTAATAACCAAACGACGTTGTAAGTTTTTTTAAATATTTAATTCCATTATTTTTTTTGTATATTTTTTAATATTAATAATTAAAAGTAAAACCTTACTTCAATATGAAAATGGGAGTCAAAAAGCTTAATAATCAATTACAATTGAGAAGCGGAATGAGATTAGGGTCGCACAAATTGAAAACCCAACTAAAATCCAAGTTAATTTAGTGTTAAGAAACGGAAGCCCACTTTAACCCTTAAAATCTATATTTAAAATAATGAAATTAACTTGCTATATAAGATAAAATTAACATCAAACCCATGAAAACTCAAGTTAATTTACATTTAAATTATTTTAAATCTTCTCTTTTTAGATGAAGAAAGATTATTTTAAATCGGTAATATAATATTATTAATAGTACTAGGATTTTGTAATATATGAATAACCTTATCTTAATAATAAGAAATCTGTGACAACTTTATCCCATTCTTAATAACTTTAATCCATTTTTGTTGAACCCTAACATTGTGCTCATCCGCCAATAGTGTTCTCCCATCCCTAACACATGGGATGAGATTGATTCACATGCATATGTAAATTGTACCCTCACAACTTGCCATTTGTTTATTATATTGTATTTGATGGATTATATTATAAGTGAAAATTTATATTATTAATTATTTATTAGCCGAAAATTTTAACATTTTCTATGTTTTTATTGTTTTAACTTTTTCTATATTTTAATAATTTTTTAACTAAAGATCATTTTATATTGCAAACAATTAAACCAAATAAGTTAATGTACTTCTTTGATACAAAGTGAGGGAAGGAGAATTTCAGCAAAAAGGTTGGAATCTTTATCATTGAAGTGACTTTAACTGATAAATAAATAAATAAATATAATATATCTAAATAGTTTTACATTTTAAAAATTTTATTACCAAAATTAATTTTAGGCTCATTAAACCACTACATATTTTTGAATATTTGACCTTCCTATCTTCTTTCAGTTCATGTAAGAAACTTGGGAAGAAAAAAGCTTCTTCATCCTGGCTTGGGGTCATGACAGGTGACATTGGTGAGTAATAAATTTTTTTATGCTTGAAAATAGGAATATTCAAACAAATAATTTTAGCAATCTCCGACCAACAAACATACCAAGCAAAAAAAAAAAAAAAAGTCCTAACTATTTCTTTTGTTTTCACTTGATTTGTTATTTTTTTGGCCCCGCAAGCAGAAGGAAAAAGGGCAAGTAGTAGAAAAAAGCTGTACAAATCCAGCATTCAGGTATGGTGTGATTAATTAGTGATTGATAGATTATACATGCAGTTTGTCAAATTGTCAAATAGTATTTGTATATACAGAAAGCTAAAAGAATTCTTCGGATTAAAACTGGATTGGCCAATAAAAGAGTGATGGTTGAATCATTAATGGCATCCAAACAAGATGCGGCCAAGACTGTGGCAAGCCTAAGGTCTCTCAACATGAGAAGGAATGAGCTAAGGGATAAGCTGAATAGTGCAATCGATGACTTGGTGAGATGGCGAGCTTTGGAGACTTGGTTGATGGGTTTCCTTTGAAGTAGATAGCAAAGTGACTTTCAAGGATAGATAAGTTTTAATCGTAATAGGTTGTTCCCATTCTGTTTAAATATGTTTCTTTTTGGTCAGTCTCTAAGATTCCTGGCTTTGTGTTTTCTATACTTCTTGTTGGGTGATGTTTGGTATCGATATCCAATAAATTTGTTTCGCTCTTGGTTTAAGATTTGAATGTCGGATCTAATTGAATTGTTGGGTTAATGCATGATTCCATTCTGCTTAATTGCTAAAACTCATTTTTATTGAATTTGGGTCCTAGGTCTTTTGATTTTGTATTAGGGTCACTAAAATCCATTTTCATTGATAAAAAATTTTAAGCCTCTTTGATTTCTGTTTTGGGCTTGTGACCCGTTTTCGCTCAATTTTTTCAACTTTATTTTAATTACTTCAATTGTATTTAAATTGCACGAATAATATTTAATAAATTATCTGTGCATAAGTCTTATGTATTATCAATGAATAATATTAACTCACCTCATTAATTAATAAAATAATAAAAAATTTGAAGACATACTTTTATTTAATTATAATTAATATTTTTTTAAAAAATTTCTCAACTATTCCCCTATATATGGACTTGGCAAAACTTCTTTAAAATGGGTTTTGAGTTTTTCTTTTTCAATTTAGAATTATTTCTTTAGACTTATCTTTGAGTTTTTTTTTTCGTTCTCCCACATATATAAACTAAGTTATGAAATTGTTTGGTGATTTGAAATAATTGTTTAGAGAAAATTTGCCATGCATATAGGGAAGGAGTTAAGAAAAAAGTTAATTATAATTAATTAAATTTATTAGTATTTATGTATGTATTTGCATTGAACAACATCCAATGTAGCTCCTCTGAGTTCACCCTTAGCAATGCAACAAGTTGAACAACCAAACAACAAATTCAATAACAATGGTGAGATTATTCCCTCCTTATCGATCCACATATCTACATTGACATTAATGCTAATATCTTTATCGATAATTTACAATATGCTCATGAGTTAAAAGTGTTCTCTAATGTTTATTATAATAGAATCCTTTATAATGATGCTCTCATACAACCATCTAACAATGTCCCAAGAACTATAGTTTTTCTAATTAGTGTGATGAGAAGAACCAATGCACGTAAGATATGGGGTGATACATGTTAAAAGTAACATGTTTTATCTTGTTCTTAATGCATTTTTAGATGATTATTTGGTGTAAAATGGTGAATTTTATGCTCTTGATCCTTTAAATTCATGTTTCTATAATTAGGAGAGCATTTGGGGAGCAAAAGGAGCAAACAACAAAAAATCAGAGCAAGTTTTAGGAGCCACATGGGTTAGGCCATTCCACACATGCTGGACACACAACCATCTGAGCCATACGAGTTGCCACACAGCCATGTGCCAGACTGTGTGGAAATTGTAAATTACACTCCAAACACGCGGAAAAATGCAATCTTTAGGATTTTGGGGCATCTAAGACCTATATATGACAAAGATAAGAAAACAGGAGTGAGCTTTCCTAGAATACTGAAGAAAAAACTCAAAAAATACGATTGAAGCCGACTCTAAAGTAGATTTCCATTAAGATTAAAGATCTCATCTTAATTACTTTACAGTTTATTATGGATTTTTTGTTTCTTGTAGTTATACTGTCTTCTAGATGTTTTTATTTATGATTATGAACTAATTTTCTAAATACCTAGGGCAGATGAACCCTATGATGAATTTTGTCTTTTGATTTTTGTTTTATGCAATAAATACTTTAATCTTGTTCTCAATTATATGTGCTTAATTATTGCTTTAATATTTCTGAACTATTAATCCATGTTTGATGTGCTTAAATCAAATGAGGAAAAGTCCCTGTTTAAGAGTAGATATTGTAACACCCCTCACCCGTATCCAACTCCGGGACAGGGTTCGAGGCGTTACCGGATTTAAACATTCACAAACATACAAAACCAGGTCACCAAATTTTGCCCAAAATTAAAACTTTTCAAACACATGCATATCGTCCCTTATACAGGCCTTCGAGGCCTAAAACATACATCGGGGCGGTTCGGGACAAAACCAAAAACATTCAATAAACTTTGGGCAACTTAATAAATTTTCTTGCTTTGGAGAGTCACACGCCCGTGTGGGTGTGACCGTGTGGTCACACACACCCGTGTGGCTTGGGACACGCCTTTGTCCTTAGCCCATGTAACTCTCTGTTTATGACGTCAGCAAAATAATTTATACCACACGACCAGGCCACACGCCTGTGTACTAGGCCGTGTCCTCCACACGGTTGAGACACATGGCCGTGTTTCTACTCGTGTAGCTAACACTTATGCTATTTTTAAAGCCTTATGTTGACATTATTTTCCCCCATATTTTTACACATCATAGACATAAATTATAACATCAATTTAATGTTTAATCAACCTTTGGTGAAATTCAATTAAATAATTTGCATGTTGTCATACATGTGTTTATTACCCAACACTTAATCTCTACACATTTAACAATTGTCTATGTTCAATCATTATCATCTTACTACCATGGCACACATTCACTTTAAGGCCACGCCCATCTCAAATGGTCCTGGGGCGTTCATCATGTACATGTACCATATACTTCTCATACATAGTGAACAAGCATAATCACATAACCACATCACAAGACATTAACACATACCATGGACTAATAGGCTTACAAGCCAAAATCATTATAAGCTACATCTCATGGTTATATACAATGAATTAATACAAGCCAACAGCTTGGCCAAAACATAAAAAAAAACACATATCAATAATTAAGTCCCTATACATTCCACTCACTTGAAGAAATTAAGTTTCAACAATACTTCAAAGATGGTAGCTTGATAGTGTGAGGTTGCATTTGATGATCTCTAACCCCGAGCCGAATTGAGGACACTAGAAGAAATGGAAGGGGGAGTAAGCTTTATGCTTAGTAAGTCCATATGAAAATAATAAGCATTATAACAACATGTTTTCTTAGGTAAAATAACTATAATTACATTTTTATTCATCTTCTGGTCAAGCTGTCTACTCGAGTCATAGTCGATAAATTATTTATATATCAAGCTACAGGATTCTAAATTAAGATCCGTTAATTTTCCCTGAAACTAGACTCATATATCTTCTTACCATAAAATTTTTATAATTTTTGGTCTAGCCAATAAGTACAGTTTATTCTTGAAACTCTCCCCTATTTCGCTGTCTGACAACTTTGACCTTTTTCTACTCAAAATCAGATACTAGTACGAGACTCGGGTAATGTTTCTGTCTTTTTCTCTTGAAAATATACTCATTAAGGATTTCAGTAATATGAATTTTAACTCATAATTATTTTTTTAAAACTTTTTTTGATTTTCCAAAGTTAAGACAGGGGGAGTCTATAATCACTCCAACTCTGTCTCACAAGAATTCAAATATCTCATAATTCAAAATTCTTTTGCTTACACAGTTTTCTTTAAGTGAAACTAGACCCATTAAGCTTTAATTTCATATATTATTCAGCCATTAATTCGACTTTTACCATTTATGGTGATTTTTCAAATTTGGGCTACTGCTGCTGTTCAACACTGTTTCGGTCCAAAATCACAATAGCTATCATAATTTCATTGTCACAATGACCATGGACTCATTATTGCATAAATCACATATTCAATTACACAATGTAAGTTAACATGATATTGTAACACCATTCATAATCATAAGCATAAGGATAGTTCGTCTTTCAAATCTTTTCACTTGTTCATCATGTATACACCTACGTATGCATGAATTCGCTTACTCATCATTTATCACATTCCAATAAGGCAATACTTATGAGTATAATGTGCGTACCTATACATATCCATAGCATATCGATTAACTTTACATTTATCACCTCTCATCTTGGGACTTTCATCGTGTTATTCATTATAATACCCGTTTACTTTCTAGGAAATCTCGATGGATAATTCATTTACCGTCAAGTCATACAAGTGATCATCTCAAGTACACACTCTCACGAACCTCACATCTTACGGCGGGATTACCAGTCCAGGCTAAATCCCCCATAATATAAACTCATAGAGTATTATCGGGATTACCAATCCAGGCTAAATCCCCTACGACGACATATACTCAAATAAGATCGGATCTGAATTACCAGTCCAGGCTAAATTCAGACCCTAATCGGATTACCCGTCTGGGCTAAATCCTTAATGCACACATATTCTTCGGGAGGCTCGATCACTTAAGGAACACTCGTCCAGGCTAGATCCTTTTCTATATTTGAGATCAACGGATTACCCATCCGGGCTAAATCTTTTTCTGCAACACATGCAAGATCTCAAGTCATGTAAGCCCTGGTTTGTCCATCGGATTTTCCTTTTTATTCAATCGGGATTTTTCTATTTTCGTCAAGTATCTCGTTATGCATAGCTAATCATGCAATCTACATCCAATTCAACACATTTTCTTGTTTATTTAGACATTAGTCCATGAAATAAACATGACATTGCATACAATTTTATTTAGGCATTTGTTACAATATTTAATCTTTATATCAACTAAATAAATATCCATCACACAATGCTAACACATCAATTTAAGTTCAAGTATGATCAATAATATCATTGCATTATCATTGACATATGAACTTACCTCGGTTTCGAGTACGACTATTTATTTCGAGTTTGTGCTTAACCTTGTTCAACCTCGTTCTAAGCCCGAATCTTATTTTCCTTGATCTATAATATCACATTTAGCCTACTAATTAGTCACATTATTCATATGGGTCCAAAAATCATAATTTTACAAATTTTCATTTTGACCCCTAAACTTTCACATATTTGCACTTTTAGGCCAATGCTCGTAAAATGATTTTTATTCAATTTCCTTGCATTTCAAGCCCAGCCGAATCATTTTCATAACTATGGCAGCCCATAATTTCCACTAAATCACCCTTTTATGACCAATTTTACAATTTTTACAAAATAGTCCTTTTGGACGTTTTCATCAAAAATTGTTTAGTAAAAGTCATTTATTACACATCGAGCCTTTATATTCTACCATTAAACATCAAAATACATGCATATAATTCATGGGTAAATTTTTAAACACAAACTCTAGCTCAAATAAATGGTAGAAATAGCTAGAACATGTTACCGGGACTTCAAAAATGCATAGAACGTTAAAAACAGAGCTCAGAATCACTTACTATTGAGCTTGGAAGCTTGGCCAAACCCTAAACATCGCTACTCTTGGTACATTCGGCTGAAGCAAGAAGAAGGGACACATTTGGGTTTTAAAATTTGTCTTTTAATTCATTTTACCCCTAAATGACCAAAATGCCATTTTTACTATTCTTTCAAAATTTACCCAACCAAGGTCATTTTTGTCCAACAAGTTATAAAATGGTCTAATTACCATTTAAGGACATCCCAGTTAAAATTTCATAAAAAGTAGACACCTCTAACATTTAGAACTCAACTTTTACACTTTTTACAATTTAGTCCTTTTGACCAAATTGAGTGCCCAAACGTTGAAATTTTCGAACGAAATTTTCACGAAATCATTCTGTGAAATTGTAGACCATAAAAATGTAATAAATTTAAATTTTCTTACGTCGAATTTGTGGTCCCGAAACCACTGTTCCGACTAGGCCTAATTCGGGATGTTACAGATATAGCATAATTGAGTGGAGTTGCATGCAACTTAGAAATAGGACAACATAAATCTACCCAATTAGAGTCAAATCTAATAGGGGGATCCATAAATCAAGTTAATGTGATAATTGGGGTTTCATTTAGAAAGAAATTTCAATTAATCAACTTAGAGTCAATTGCTCTTACTCTCGAAAGAGATATTAGCATAATTTATGGATTTCTCTAGATCAAGATACTAAGTGAAGAAATTGTGTAATTTAGATTGATAATGACAGATGAAATCTAGATGGATTCTTTCCTGGGTATTGTTTCGCTTCTTAGTTGTTAACCGTTTGTTTTCCTGATTTGTTCTTTGTCGTGTTCTTTAGTTAATTAATTTAGTTAATTTTAGTTTTAATCAATCTATCCAATTTATCTGTTAAATAATAGAAAGAAAGTAATTACTAGTACTTTTAGTCCCCGTGGGAATGATATCTTTACTCACCGTAGCTATATTATTAATTGATAGGTGTACTTGTCTGTCAGATTTTTAGTTAGTTTACGATTGCATCATAGGGTTATGATTTGATTATTACTCGTGACATTGGGGAAAGTAGTGCTGTGGGAGTGAGATAACATAAGAGCTTCGCAGATTTTCAGTTTAAAGTGTCAGCTCAACTAAAACTTGAACCAGAGTTGATACTAGGAGGTGAATTTAGATGCAAGCAAACTTTCAATCACATCAAATACCACATGATGCCACGACTTTCAAGTTAAGAAGATAGGGAAGCAAAAAGTAAGTCACAAGCAACTCGACTCGGGATCATCTAGTTTTAAAAGAAAGTGATCTGATGATGATACGAATAGTGAGGTTGCTAATAGATTTCTAGTACGAAAATGCCTTCAAACTCTTACTATGGGTTAAGCTATCGATCAGAAAGTCATGATGAGCAGAACATCAATGGTAGAACGTAGTATGGAACACCCTCAAATGCCAAACCTTTAAAGGGCTATTGTGACTTCTATCGTTGTCACGTTTGTTTTGGGAACTGAATACAAGACACTAGGGCCTAAGTAGGCTGGGCTAATCAACTTGCACCAACACCATGATCAGACTATTTTGGAATGTCCGAGGTTTCAGCCAAATTGGAACATTTCAACACTACTACTATTTGGCCCGTTACCATCGAACCAATTTTTGTTTTCTCTCGGAGATAAAAGTGAATATTAGCGAAGCTAAACATATAGCATATTAACTCAGGTTCGATAATAAAAGAGCCCAACATGATTTCAGGTTATGTGAATTGCTCAAACTACAGATTTGGGTTGTCATGTGTTTATGGACACCCTTATTTTAGTAAATGGCAGTTGGTTTCAAACATAATTATGGATACTTATATTTTAGTTTCACTTGGTGATGCTTTGTTTTTATTAGGTGACTTCAATTAGGTATTGAGATAAGAAGATAAATTTTCGTTCCACAAAAACTGACTTGTTGGTGCAAAGGAACTCAACTAGGTTTTGAATTGATGTGGACTATTTGAAATGAAGTATACTAGGGATCATTTCACATGGACAAATAAAAGAGAAGGATATGATGCTGCCAGGGAAATATTGGATAGAGGATTCTAAATACGGAAGCTCTCTAACTTTGTCCAAGTCAAGCGCTGATAAACTTACCTATATTAGTTTTGGATCATTGTCGAATGTTATTCTACACAAAATATAGACTTCCATTTGTCCATCAACCATATAAATTTGAAGCAATGTGGACTACGCACCAATAAAGAAAAGTCGTTATACAAAAGTCTTGGGAATCTCGTTTCTCTAGGTTAGTTGGATATATTTTTATGCATAAATTGCATACTACAAGTGGTATGCTTCGCAAATAGAACCGAGAAATGTACAGGAAGCTAAAACCACACTGCTCACAATTTCAAAGTGAATTGGCAGAGCTACAGACAAATTTATCATCCATGGAATAGTGCAATAAGGAAATAATGATTCGTAAAGCCCTATATGAACTAGAAGAACAATAGTAGATTCATTGGGCCCAAAAAGCATGGTCGAATTGGGTTCTTAAAAGTGATCGAAACAAAAGATTTTTTCATGCAATCACTCTTAATAGAAGAGTTTGGAACCATATTCGGATGACTAGGGCTATTGGATTGTTGATAAGAGTCATATGTAGATGCAGTTGTCCAATATTTCAATAAAATATATGTAACACATAATTCACAAGAGTAGTCAAGTATGGATACTATTTTAAACTCTATATAATTACCTGAACTCTCCTAGACTCATAAACAAGCACTAGATGCACCTTTCCTAGTGGAGGAAATCAAAGAAGTGACTTTTCAAATTGTTCCCCTCAAAGCGCCAAGTAAGGATGGTAAACCTAGACTTTTCTATCGGACATATTGGATATTATCAGGAATCTTACAACACAAGCATGCTTGGATTTTTTCAACTCTAGCTTCATTTTTGAAGGAAATGAATCAAACTCTAATAACCATTATTCCTAAGGGCTTAGCTCAAAATGTTGGGTAGATTATAGGTCGGTCAGCCTGTGCAATGTTATTTACAAAATTTGTGCAAAAGCCCTGGTAAATCACCTCAAGCCCATTATGAACGACCTCATTACACCTTTTCAAGAAGAATTTATATAGGTCATAATGTATATAAAATGTTTTTATTACAAGCAAAATTTTACAAACGGTAATGCACAAACCGTATGAGAAAGGTGTCCTCGCTACAATAAAAGTTGAAATGTGCAAAGCTTATGATAAGTGAGCTGCCAATTTATTATTCATGTTATGAATACCATGGGGTTCAGTAAATCCTAGAAAAAAATCATACATCAGTGGATAAACAATGTATCTTACCAGATCCTCATCAATATGAGCCCTTCAACCCCCTTTAAACCTAATAGAGGCTTACGACAAGGCGATTCACTGTCTCCTTATATTTTCTTACTATGTCAGAGTGTATTATCATGTATGATGATTCAAGCTGAATAACAGTCCACCTTACCTGCCATATGTATCAATAAGTATTCTTCCAATTTATCACCTACTTTTTGTTGATGTGCTTTTTTTTTCTCAATGCTTTTTTAGGTGCTTGGAAGGAATTGAAATCTACCTTCGATGACTATTATTGTATCTCTAGACTCTCCATCAATCAGAATAAATCAGAGTTACACAAATGCAAATCTGGATTGTTGAAAAGTCATAGGTGAATAAAAGGAATATTTTGGATGAAGGCAGCAGATCATCTTAGGCAGTACTTAGGGTATCAACTTGGTTTGTTAGATCATAAGAAAGAATTTTTCCAAACTATTTTAGACCAAATGAAAACAAGACTCCTTAAATGGAAGTCAAAACTCCTATCACCTGACGATCGTCTCACACTCATCCAATCATTACTCTCATCCCTTCCAATATACACAATGTCATATGTACATGCACTTATAGCAATTATGGACTAGATGGACAAGTTGGTTCAAGCTCTTTGGTGGGGACATGATCCAAATAAAAGAGGTATGTATCTACGAAACTATCATTCGCTCTGTAAAACAAAATATATAGGAGATCTTGGTATTTGAAAATTCCATATTATGAATATGGAAATGCTATCCAAAATAGCATGAAAATTTATCACCAAAACTCAAGCCTTTATTTCACGAGTACTATTGTTGAAATACTGTACCCATAAAAACTTCCTTCAAATGCAAGCTTGAAAACTAGACATATGGATATGGAAAAGTATTTTAAAAGTTCAATACCTTTGTTTGCAAGTTATTAATATTCAAATACATATGGAAACAATGTTTTGATTGTGAACAATGGTCTATCCATAACCGAAATACCAGAACAAGAAAAATTGGGAATACTTACACCGAATTTACACTCCCAACATAATTCTGACTGGAATTGTTCACTAATCCAAAACAAATGTGGAGATAATTGGAAGATGGTATTATCATTCTTTTCCTTTTACTTATTTCAATAGGGTGATAAATTTGTTTGGGAACACAACCATTTAGAAAATTCACAGTAAAAAAAGCATACAAATGGATACTCCTTAGTAACATGTCTTCATATTTTTTCAGACGGGTACAGATGGGAAACCCTTTGGAAAATAAAACTCCTTTCCAAAATCCTAGTCTTTCTATGGAAAATTTGTAGGAATGCTTTGTCAGTTTTCGCAAAAATCCAAAAGCTTATTCCTCATATTGATCCTCACGTTCCACTATATTTTACAGACGATGAGGCAGTAGATCATCTATTTCGTACATGCACCTTTAGTCATGCAGTCTAGTTTGGTTCCAACTCAAGATTACATATAGAAAGATTACAGGTTTCTGACATATGAGAATGGATCAGAAATTGGGTGGAGGAGTTACTTGTTTCTTTGGGAAAATTGCGAACCCATAACAGACCATATAAACTATAACGAGCCAATGCAAGTTTCATCGTTAGTTTACCAAAATGACGAAACCTTCAATAATGCTAATATTCCCAAGGAACCAAATGTCAACCAATACCAACCAACCACCTTCAACTCACATGTTCTACATCACAATTGCTGAAAACTGAAGCCCTGATGTTATGGAGGCGTTCTTTTCATCTGGCCAAATTATCAGCCAATGCCATTTTTCATCAAAGAAATTCAACCAACTTAAAATTCCATTATCGATTGCTATTACTCTGTTATCCATTATTACAACTGCATACATTAGGTATCAACAGTGCAACCTTTGTGGGAACAAGTCAAAAATGGCGAAGTTTACTTAAATAGTAAAAAGTACATTGGAAATTGATGCCCCTGCTATCAGACATATAAACCCTTCCACAAACTATTAATATTCGCTTCACTTGAAAGTCACACCCCTAAAACTCCGAAGTGAAGAAATTGGCAAAAATTCTTAGGGTAAATTACACCAACAGTCACTTAACTTTGATGTTAATGACAAAACAATCAACCCAACTTTTGAAAAATAAAAAACCAATTCTTTTAACCATTTTCTGTTACAGACATAATGAAAAAGTGATGGCATTTAATTGGCTCTTTGTTGTCATTAACTTGTTAGCTAGAAGGTTAGCATTAGCTTAAACAACCCCACTTAAGAGTTTAGGGTTTAGGTAGAAGAAGAAGAAGAAGAAGAAGAAGAAATGGAGATGCTGATCGTGATTCTAGTGTGCTATTATGGAAACCTAGCCAATTTAAATATGTCCTCGTCCAATGACAACCCAAGTAGGAGGTTTTTTTGGTGTAAAAAGTATGGGAGTGTGTTTCAAAATCCATGTCAATTTTTCATCTGGTTTGATCTACCATTCACGAATTATGTTGTTGGTTTTCTGAAAAAAGTGAGGATATTGGAGGATGCAATGAAGAGAGAGAGAAAAACATGATGTTTGGTGTTGTTATTTGTAATATTGTTGTTGTTTAAATGAAAAACTAGCTTATTTGATAGTTGGTGGTGTTGTTGATGTTGAATGGAAAACCAACTTATGTGACTATTGGTATTGGAAGGGTATTCTTTCATGGTGAGTGGAAGCTTACAGACCTAAATGTCATGGTCTAGAAAGGGCATCAATTTGCTTATATATTTTAGCTGAGACTTCAAAGTTGAAAGACTAATGTCAATCTCATACATTTGAATTTTATTTCATTTGATTTTTTGAATACCATGTGGGCTGTTTAATCTTGTTTTAATAGTGGAAAAAGTATTTGGTTATTTGTTTTTCATTTTCTTACATTGCATGGATCAATGCTCAAAATGGTAGAAGAGACACAGAAGAAAAAAGAAACATAAAACATTCGCCAGCATTAAACTTCATTCATAAATTAAGGCCAACTTGTTTACAAATAAAAGGACAAACTATTGCCAAATTTGCCTACAATTCAGTACAATTGAACTCATTTTATTTGTAGACAAATTTAAAAAAAAACAACAACTACATGCTTAAGTTTAGATAACAATAGCAACAATAGGCAATTTTACAAAAATAATAATAAAAATAATCTGCTTAAGTTAAGAAATAAATAGCAGTAATAAGGAAATTTACATAATAAGCTAAAAAATTTAGCCAAATAAACTTTTAGTGCACAATGTCATCGATGGGTTTGAGACAAATTACTTTTAAGTAGAAGACATCCATCTAACAGTGGTTGGTTTCCTCTTGAATGGAAGCTTTTCTCTTGGGGCAGCTTGTTGACAAGTTGGCGCAACTTCTTGGTAAGTTGGGTAGCTTCTTGTTGAGTTGGGGCAACTATTTGGTTATGAACACCAACTTTGTATCTTTTGAACTACACGAACAAGTGAAATCCATCAAACACATTGCATATATAAGTAATCTAATAAAGCCAAGATAGATAACTTACTAGAATGTTTTGGTCGACTTCTCTTCTGCAACTCCTCTTATTGTGGCCTAATCTCTTGCATTTACTGTACCTTATTTCCATCCCTCTATTGCTCAACCTTTCTACTATTTTTGGTTCATCAGATTCTTTCCTTCCACCCATAGTAGGTCTGCCAGGTTACCTTCTTAATGTAGAAGGCAGTACTGGCAACATGCTCGGCACAGACTCCCATTGCTTAAGACCCTTTATTGGCTTGATGAAGTTGGACTGATTTTGCTTGGTGTACCAGGTTTGTACATAAGTTTCAAGGTATTCATCTTTTAGATAAATGACAACCATTATATGCTTACAAGGGATGCCAGTGAGATCCCAATTCCTGCAGGAGTAAGAATTCTCAACTCGGTCCACCATATATTGAACGCCTGGACCACATTCAACCTAATATTTGTCTCTACTAGCATGTGATGAAACACACCTAAAAAAATAGTCACTAAAACATATAATACTCAAGTAAAGTCATGGGAGAATAAAGACATGCATATATTAAAAATAGCATGTGATAAGCCTCACCAGCATGTGATGATAGAATAAAGGCATAAAAATATTAAAAATATATATATTTACCTCAATGAATATTTCATATTGACATCCAACTTTTTCTTGATCTATGGACATAAGATTCCTTTAATTTTTTTAGCTTCTTCTTTCTTCTTGACAATCAGTAGCATAATCTTGGTCCTAATTGTTTCCATCATGGTCAGAATAGGGTTTCCCTCTTAATTCCAATATCACCTACTAGTAAGTAACATAAATGATTAGTAAGACAAGGTCCTTAATGATCTACATGTAGAAAATAAATAGGGGTCTACCTTGTTAAAGCATTTAGAAATATTATTCACTAACATGTCAGACTGACTCCTAATTGAGAAGTGAGACATTGACCAGTCAGTAGGGTTCTTTCCCTTCAACCAATCATAAGCATGTTGATTGGTATTCTTCAGTTTAGCCATGATATCCTTAAAATCCTTTGAAGTGCTTGCTCTGGTAGCTTTCCAAAGAAAATATTTCAATTACTTTATTTTGAAACTAGATTTCTTGAAATTAGCATGTAGGTGTTTAACACAGCGTCTTGTTTCTATATAGGAAATAACATGAATATTGCTTTTACAAGCTTCTACAAACAGAACAAAAACAATTTAATTCTTTGGCATATTATCCTAAACAGAAACAACATAAAATAAAGCAAAGAAATGGAGTTTTACCTTCTGTTTGTCAGACATGAAAGATATCTGATATGAGCTCACAATTTCCAAGTCCAATGCTAGTAACTCCAAGAGCCAGAACCATAATGCTTGATTTTCACTTTCAATAGCAACATATGCAATAGGATAAATGTCAAAATTTGCATCTATGCCAACAATCGCTAGTAGGTAGCCAGCAAAGTAGCCCTTCAAGACATTTAAACCTATTATCCTCCTACAACTAGCCCTATACCCATCTTTGCATGCCTGCAAATAGACATACATCTTTTGAAATAACCTATTATCAAGATAACAGATTATTGTTGTTCCAACATTTTGGGTCCTAACTTCCAACAGACGCTCATAAATCTTTTCATATTGAGCCTGACGAGCTCTTTCAAGTAATTCCACTGCCCTAAGTTTAGTCCTCCTATATTTGGTTAGTAAGACAAGCAAAGGAAATCTCTTTTGACATCTTGTTGCAATGATGTCAAAGAATAATCAAGATCGGCAATGAACTTGCCTTTATAATGTTGATCTAGCCAAGCTGAGATTATATTCTTATTTTTATAGACCTTAGAGCAAGTATACTTAGGGTTTGCACTCCTGATTTGCTAAGTCTGGTCAATAGGGTGTAGTCTAGAGGCCCATATGTACCAAGAGTTGTTTGAACTGCAAACTACTTTAACCTTTTTAGATCATTTTTTGGAATCTCAATAAGATAACTATTCAACCTACCATACTGCCAGACAGCTTCTTGTAGATTGTCTTTGGTCAAAAATAACATTCTAACCTCAAGTTTTGGATTATTCATGTCACTGTTTGGGTTGAACTCAGGCCAATTTTGGAATTCTAAGTCAAATTCAAGTGCACTATTTAACCTCTCAGAATCATTACTATCGGACAATTCCCCTACTTTTATATCATCCATGTTTAAGCCATCTAGATTAACCCTAACTCTATTAGACACATCACTATCAAACAAATCAAAATCAGATAGTTCTTTTTCACTCTCATTAAATTCATCATTAATTAAACTTGTCAAACAAATTTAAAATCAATAAAGGTAGTGGCAGACAATCACTAAACACTTTAATACAACCTAGGCAATAATAGACAATAACCAATACAAAAACAACTTAAAACAAACAAATAAATTCCTATCATACACATGGAAAATAATAATCGAACACTTTAATACAACCTAGGTAATGACAGGCAATAACCAAAAACTTTCATATAACCTAGACAATGACAAACAATAACCAATACAAAAATAATTTAACAAAAAGAAATCCATTTCTTTCATGTACAATAATCAAACAATTTAATACAAATATATCCAAAACAATATCATGCACATGGCAGACAATAATCAAAGAAATCTAAACCGGGCCATACACTTTGATACAAACAATAATCATATTTGAATCAACATTTAAAAAATCTTACTGACAATTAGGAATTGATTTAATAGAATTTGATTCATATTTAAATCATATTTGAATCCATAGAAACTTGATACTATTAGTCATAAAAAAAGGAACTGATCTGTCTCTTTCCTAAGGCTATTAGTATGCAAACAATAAGTTTACAAAAATCCAAACTTGCAATTCAATTTGATACAAACAACAATCATATTTGAATCAACATTTAAAAAATGTTTTGAATCATATTTGAATAATTCAATTACATACACAGCTTCAAATAATTCAATAAAAACTAATTTGTCAAATAAGAACCGATTTGTGTCTTTCCTAAGGCTCTTAGTTTGCACATGGCAAACAATAAGTTTACAAAAATCCAAACATGCAATTTAGTTCGATAAAAACAATAATCATATTTGAATCAACATTTAAAATATATTTTGAATCATATTTAAATAATTTAATGACATACACAATTTCAAATAATTCAATAAAAACTTATTTGTAACACCCATAACCCTTATCAATCGTCGAAATAGGGTTATGGAGCATTATCGTACAAACAAAACATTAAAACATTCATTTCATACATCATTACAAACTTAATCTAAATACATTCAATCACATACATAACGTCCCTTAATCGATCCTTTGAGGCCCTAGAAATATCTTAGAAACAATTTGGGACTCAATTGGAAGCAATTGGAAAGTATAAGAAAAAATTAGAAAAATTAGATTGCAAGGGTCACACGGCTGTGTGCCTTAGATGGCTAAGACACACGTAAGTGTCTAAAGCCTTGTAACAATCGTAATAGGGACACACTGCTATGTCTGAACCCGTGTCCTTACCTGTGTAACTCTCTGAGTTGGGTCAAATGGCCAAGCCATGTAACTTTCGAAATACCCACACATAGCCTTACTTGCATGCATTAAAACCTACAAAGGACACACAGTCGTGTCACCAGGCCGTGTGTCACATACGGCTGAGTCACATGCCCGTGCCTTAGGTCGTGTGGACATCAAATTGGCCAAAACCAAGCCATTTCCAACACCAACTCATGCAACCACTTAAAAACATTTTGTGCACATAATCAAGGAATCAAAACATAATTAAAACCTACATGAAATGACCAATTCAATAATCCAAAGTCATCCAACCAATATGTCATACATGGCATCTCAAATGCAAACATACAAACTTACCAAATCATGCATATATTTTATCACATTTCTACTATCAAACATAACTCACTTTTACCAAGCCATACCTCAAATATGACCATTAACACTTCAACATCACTTGCCATTTCAAGCATACCATTCATGCATCACAAGCACCAAAATGACACAATTTAACCATTATCAAGATGGTACCAAAACAACAAACTAATACAAACCAAAAAAACATCTAAGAATTCAACTAAACATCATCATAAGTTCACCTACACATGCCATTAAAACTTTGGCCAAAACATAAAAAACTACCGAAATTTATGTTGGATAGTGTGATAGATCTTCGCGGAGCTTCCAAATCGATCGAGCTTCCGATCATCTATAAAACATAGGAGAGAAAACTATGTAAGCATATAATGTTTAGTAAGTTCGTAAAACATGAAACATAACTTACCATTTCATCTAAATAACATAAGTATAAGCATAATGTAATCCAACCACAAGCTTGGCACAAGCCTAAGCACCATCACCAACACAAATTAGTGCATTCAAAAATAATTCACTTGAATTAAACATAAGGTAAGCCATTTGTATATGAACATACTTTATTTGAATTCATCATTTCCTTTCCATGAATACATAAAATAGTTCATTTGAACACTTACCATTCCTTTCCTTTTCATGCCTATTGAACCATTTAGAATATCATCGGATACTTAGGAAAGCTCACACGAACTGTGTTTAAACATATAATCGTAATATTTCATTTACATCATTGCTCAAATGAGCTGTGAAATGGGCATGCTCACACGAGTTATAGGCCAGAATGTAAGCTACACGATGTTGCATACACGAGCTCTGGAGTATCCGTAACAAATGTAGGACCTCAAACATCGGTAGGACATTCGAGACCAGTACCCAAAACATGAAAACCTTAATGGCATGTCATTTGTATCCTATGAATTCCTAAGGTTCAACTAGAACTCGATAACCATCAAGGAGTTGTTGGATATTCATTATTCAATTACATGACAACTAACATATTAACATATAATAGAAAATAGCATTAAAACGATATTTATTCATACGAACTTTCCTTGATAATAAGGGCGTAAAAAAATGAGATCGACTAATCCAAGGCTTTAGCTTTTCCTCGATCTAGATCCGTACGTGGTCTATCTTGATCTAAACAGACAAATTCAATCCATTTAATACTTCTATTATTCAATTCAGTCCATATTCCATAATTTTCAAAATTACTATTTTGGCTCTAACATTTGAACTTTTCACAATTTAGTCCTTAAGTTCATAACTTGAAATCTAACCATTTTTATCCTTTTCTCAAGCTAGCCAATTTCTCTAAGGACCTATATCAATCCATACAAATCATTATTTCTCAAAGTTCAAATGTTAGGGGCAAAATTACTATTTTTCCCCTAACATTTGAACTTTTCACAATTTAGTCCTTAAGTTCATAACTTGAAATCTAAGCATTTTTATCCTTTTGTCAAGCTAGCCAATTTCTCTAGGGACGTATATCAATCCATACAAATCATTATTTCTCAAATTTTCCATGAACTGTTATCATTTTTACAAAAAAATTCTTAAATACAATTTCTATCAAAATTAACTATACAAAACTTGTTTATTTATTAACAAGGACTCATAATCTATCATTAAACATCAAGAATTATGCAAGAACATTCATAGAAATACCCTAAATTTTTAACAGTTTTACAAATTGATCCCCGGGCTAGTTAGGTTAAGGTAAAACAATTTCAAAAACATAAAAACCATTAAAAACGGGACCAAAATCACTTACCATGCAAGCACCTTAGCTAGCCGAACCTTCAACCCTAAAATGGCTATTCCTTTGCCCTCAAAATCGGTGGAGAGGACAACCATAAGGACGATACCATCTTTTGAATTCTTTTTTTTTTAACTTATTTGTTAACTTAGCATTTTAACCTTAATTTATAACTATACAAAATATTAAATTCAAGTCTATATTTTTCCATTAATTCCTTAAATGGTTTATTTACCATTAAGTCCATTTACTTTCATTTCCCTAGTCATTTAACCCTTTTAACGAATAGAACTCAACGTTCATACATTTTATTATTTAGTCCTTTTTATTTAATTAACCATTTAAACGTCAAAATTTCTTAACGAAACTTTAATACGACCTTAATAATATTCCATAAATATTTAATAAAATATTTACGGCTTAGTTTATAGAAATGAGGTCCCAATACCTCATTTTCTAAAACCACTTGACATTACAGTCTTACCACTTAAACTTGATTGTTCTTCCATTTAACATAAATCATTAGATAAAATTTTTATCATCACACTATATATTACTCGTAAATATTAAATAACAATATTTATGGACTCACATTAGATTTGTGGCTCCAAAACCACTGTTTCGACATTACCAAGAAATGGTTTGTTAAATGATTTGTCAAATACGATCTGATTTTACACTAAACCCTAAGGCTATCTGTATGCACATGACAGACCATAACTTTAGAAAAATCCAAACAAGCTATGCACTTTAATAACCAAAGAAATCAAAATAAGGCATACACTTTAATAAAAACAATAAATATACACAGTGTATAAACCCCATGCAAATGCAACATTTTTCAAAATTGAAAATAAAAAAACCCTAAACCCAAATCCCCTAAATCCAAAAAATCATAAACCAAATACAAAAAATTACCCGTTTAAGGTGGATGCAACAACATTGGTTGCATCTCTTCTATTAATTATTGTGGCCCTCAACCTTAAACACCGATATCTTTTGTTGTCTTCTTTTCTCCCAAAACCCAAAATATCAATCCTTCAACCTTCAATCGTTCACTCTTACCATTACCTTAGAAATTCCATCCTTCAATCATCCAACCCTAAACCCTAAAATTGATTTCCATCCCTAAACCTTGTTAATCCCTGATGGTTGTGAAACTAACCAAAAATTCGACTAAGGCAAGCGCACCTATCGAATAGTAGTATAGTTATGGTGAGACTGGAAATATCGTACCCACGAGGACTAAAAGTACTAGTAATTACTATCTTTTTATTATCTAGCCTAACAATTTAGAGAATGTTTTATCTAAAACTAATATACTAATTAACTAAGATTGCGACAGAGATTAAAGTTGGAAAATACTTTTGGAAAACCGATGAAGAAGACAATACCCAAGGAAGAGTTCACCTAGACTTCACTTATTACCTCTGAATTAGACGATTTATTCACTTGACTTAATCCATAGAAATCCCTAATTTATGTTAATATCCCTCTCGAGACTAAAAACAATTGACTCTAGGTTGATTAATTGAAATCTCTTTCTAATTAAAACCCCTATTATCGCATTAACTCGATCTTTGGATTCTCTTATTAGATTTGACTCTAATCTAGTAGATTTATGTCGTTATATCTCTGGGATTCCATGCAACACCATTTAATTATGGGGATCTACTCTTAAATAGGGGCTTTTACTCCACTGAATAAGTACATCAAAACCTGAATTAATACCTTGGAATATTAAAACAAAAATTTAAAACTCTCAATTAAGAATAAGAACAAGTATTTATCATATAATTCAAATAGTAATAAGATCCATCTTAGTTTCATCTCCCTTAGGTATTTAGGGAGTTTAGTTCATAATAATGAAAAACATCTCAAGAATCAAAAAACAACAAAACATAAAGAAACCTAAAGAACTTCTAGGAAATTGAATGGAAATCTTCAGTCTTGATGTAGATCCTACCTCCGAGCTGATTCCGATGGCTATCTTTAGGTATTTTCTGCCTTCTACTCTATATATCCCCATTTAATCCTCTTCTAGGATGTTTATATAGACTTTGGAATGCCTAAATTAGCCCAAAATTAACCTTTTTCGAGTAGAATTAGACTTGAGCTCGACAGGGACACGGCCGTGTGCCACGCCTAGTGAAAATGCTTAGACCGTGTGCAATTCTGACTTTGTTTCGTGTAGACATGGCCATAAAACACGGACGTGTGGTCTACCCGTGTATCACACACAAGCGTGTGAATTGCCCGTGTGGAAGTGCCTAGGCTATGTGAAACACTAAATTAGTCCCAATTTGTCTGTTTTTGGCCTGTTTCTTGCTCTTTTTGCTATCCTAAGCTCTCCTGAGTGTAAACATGAAATTAAAGGATTAGGAGCATTAAATTCACTAAAACCAAGGAAAAATCATTCATAAATATGCCAAGCATGGGGTAAAAATATGTAATATTACGGTTTATCAATCCCAATCGATTTTCTTTTCTTCTCCTTAATTCCAAACTTTTGTCTTTTTTTTCCCCTAAACCAATCCACCTTCTCTTTTTTTTCCCTAAACTCGTCTAAACATTTGAGACTTCGGCTCCTCGCCCAACCTAGCAAGTTAACTGGCTATGTCAATTGTCCCATTAAGCTTGTAACGAAAAATGTTAATAAGTGAATGATTTGTCACCTTTCGATAACATTAGTGACTGATTTGTTATTTTTTGAAGGTTGAGTGACTATTGGTATAATTTACTCAAATTCTTATTAGAAGTCTTGTAATATGTAATGTTTTTCTTCTCTTTTTCTTTTGCAGTGTATAAAAAAAGGGGTAGTTTGCCCGCATCAAACTTGAAAAATAAATGATGTAATCTTCATTCTCCTAATTTATAACATTATACAATATTTAATAAAACATTTGTTATATCCTTTTAATTTTCATATTTTAAAAACATATTAAATCAATTTATTTAATCAGTTGAATTAAAAAGTTTATAGTTCTAATTCACTAAAGTTTTCCAGATTAACTTTTATTTCTTGATTCTGATTTATATACTTAAAAAAAATTCCTTTCTATCTCATGCGAGTTTATAAACTCCGGACATTCTTTCAAATCTAATTTCATTACTCATGATCTTTTTCATTGTTTACCTTACTCTTTTCTTAGGGGTTCAATATGGGTTCATGGTTATTACACTATCTACCCATTTCTTTTGGGGCACTAACATAAAATTGATCCATCAAGAGTTAGTTTATCTTACACAATCATTTATTTATTTTAAATTTTTTATTAAAAACAAAATTATAATAAAATTATATACTATAATTTTGTTCTATAACAAATAATTTTTAAGAGAAACGTCAATTAAAATAATAATAATAAATGGTCTAACACAAATCAAGAAATAGAGAGGAATAATCTAAATACCAACCAACAACTTTGTCTTATATATCTTGTTTTACTTGTTTCATCCTCTTCTCTCACAACACATCAATATCAACAGCAAATAAAGCAACGGAACATCAAAATGAATTATCAGTTCATGAAATAAGACAATTTAAACTAAATTAAGAGTCACCTATTAACATCCCTTCAAATCCAAACAACAAATATATAACTGATAGCAAGATAAATTTGTATTTTTAATATATTTATTTTTACGAAATTATCAGATAAAATGTTATTAAATTTGGGTTTTTCTTATCAAGAATGAAATTGGTGTGTTGAATTCAAACTAATACAAAAAGGGGCTAAATTGGAAAAAAAAACCAAAGAGGAAGGCTTGATTGAAAGATTGAAGATTTAAAGTTGGCTGGATAAAGATTGAAGGGTTGAAGATTTAAAAAAATGGTTGGATAAAGATTGAAGGACTTTTGATATTGTTAAAATATTGTAATTAGTTTGAATTTAATCTCTATTTTAAATTTTATTTTTAAAATTTTGATTTATTTAGTGATAATATTTAGGAAAAATCTAGCTAAATTTTAGCACTAGAAGTGTGTACAAATACCCAATGGCTACAACCAACTAAACACACATTTGGCTTCAGGCATTTAATAAAAACTCTTTTTTTTTCCTCCCTGTGTCTATTATATTCTACCATTTCAATTTTCTTTCTTTTGCTTTTAACATTTTTGGCTTATTTGCCTTTCAAGCCCTCTTCCTTTTCCACTTTCCACAATTCCATTTAAACCGTTTCTATAAACCTTCAAGCATGATTCTTTTCATGATTAACTAAACTCCTCTTTTAGCTGTAGCCCAGAAATTGCCCCAACAAAACAATTGTGAGATATGAGCCAGCTCAAAAAAATCTGTCAGTATTTTCTATCTCTCCGGTATATGGGCTAGTAAAAATTTGTCCCTTAAAGTTGATCCAGCTTCGATTCAAAAAGTGCACGTTGGGTTGGAGTTGATTGGCATACAGTTGGGAAGTCGAATAGGCCATGTTGTGTTTGAATTCCCGCGAACAAATTGGAGTGTCTAGGTGGAAAAAGCCAATTGGGTTCTGTCAAAGAATATAGAGATTGGATTTAAAAGATCCACGCGATTGAGGCCGTTAATTCTAGTTGGGCCATTCAGATTGCAAGGCTGTCGAAATCCTGAATTGCTAACATGTGTATCATGGTTAGAAATTTGGCAAGAGTCGGTTTGTAGGTTGTACCGGGATCGACTACATAAGGAAAAAGTAGTGGTCGGGACATTCTTGGTTGTTATAACTAGCTTATCGCTTAAAAAAGAAAGTCCATTTCAAGGATCGATTCAAGACTGGAGTACACCAAGGCTAAGGTTAAGCTTTAAAAAATATTTTTTATTCATTTAATTTTATATTTCTTATTTTACTTTGCAATCACGTTTTTACTTTATTTTATATACATATTTTTTTCCTTTTAATTTTATATCTTTATCCACTAAACGTCCATTTTTATTTTCCAGCATTGCAAACACATAGGTCGTAGGCACAACTGTTACCGTGATAGTAATTCTAGTCACAAGAAAAGGCAAAATTAGACAACTAGCCCATGTGGATTTGACCATATTGCTTCATATTTCAATTTACTATTATTTTTTCATAGGAATTTATATTTGGTGGTTTCGACGCCCATCAAATTTTGGCATCGTTGCCGGGGGCTGGTGAAAATTTCTAATTTTTGTTTGTTTTCTTTATGACCAAGTTAGAACCGGGGACTCTAGCATTTGAACCAGAAATAGAAAAGTTGGCTCGAACACTTCAAAGAGAGGTTGTTCAATGTGGTAAACGACCACATCCAAACTTTTAAGTAGGATCTTATACTGAAGATATTTTCTAATTCGAAGATTTAGACAAAATGACAGATCAAAGTATACGCCAACTTGTAGTTGCACCAGATGAATAACAGCCACTATGCATAACTTATCCAGCAGGAGAAACACCGTTTGAGTTAAAGCTGGGATTAATTCATTTGTTGTCAACTTTTCGCGGTTTGAAAAATGAGAACCCCCACACTCATCTGAAAGAATTTCATATGGTCTATTTAAGCATGAAATCAGAAGGAGTAACTGAGGATCAAATTAAACTTCGAGCTTTTCCCTTTTAATTAGCCGACTCTGCTAGAGAATGGTTGTTTTATTTACCTTTGGGATCTGTTAATACTTGGACTGATATGTCACGATTATTTCTTGACAGGTTTTTCCTAGCAGCTAGAGCAACCAAATTAAGGAAAAGTGTAGTCGGAATACAAAAAAAGCAAGCAGAGTCACTCTATGAATATTGGGAGCGATACAAGAAGTTGTGTGCAAATTGCCGACAACATGGCCTATTTAAACAGTCGCTCTTACAGTATTTCTATGAAGGGTTACTCCAAACAGAAATGAAAATGATTGATTCCATCAACGAAGGAGTGCTTGTGAACATGACTCTTTAAAGAGTTAGGGAATAAATTTCGACCATGGCTATAAATCCAAAAACAGTATCGACCGCCTATGGAACTACGAGAAGGGTTCATGAACTAAGTACTCCTTCTTTAGTAGATAAGATTGATAAACTTACTAATATGGTTAAAAATATGCTTGTAGGAAAGACGAACCCAGCTCGCTTATGCGAAATTTGCGCTAAGCCTGATCATCCTACCGACTCGTGCCCGATTTTATAGGAAGATACAACTGCACAAGTAGATGACATTTGGAACTTTCCAATGCCACCTAAAAAGTGTTATAATCCATATTCGAACACGTACAATGCAGGATGGAAGGACCACCTGAATCTAAGCTATGGATCAAACCCTTGATTCAATCAACAATATCAACCAAGACCACATCCGCTTCAACAATATCAACCTCCAAAATCATCTCTTGTAACCATAATAGAGAGGTTGGCCATTAGCACTGAAAAGTTCAAACAAAATTCTGAGGCATAGTTCTAAGAAATTGATCAAAAAATAAATAAGTTAGAAGTTATGGTTAGTCGTTTGGAGAACCAAGGAAAATTGTCATCTCAAACCGAGTCAAACCCATGTCAAAATGTGAGTGCTATTGTCGTAAAAGATGGAACAGAGTCAAAACTAGTGCCCAACATGATTCGTGGCCACAACGCTGAACAGGAAGAACAAAAAGCCGAACTAGCAGCTCCCATAGAGCCGACACCATAGAAACCATTTGTTGTACCTTCCCTATTCCCTGGAAGGCTCGTCCAAGTTAAAAAGGAATGAGAGGAGAAATAAATCCTTGAGATATTTCGAAAGGTGAAAAAGAATTATTAGCATTTGTTTTTGCTTTGTAAAAATTTAGACCATATTTATTAGGCACTAAAGTTATTTTTTTCCAACCATGCAACGTTGAATATTTGATTGGGAAAAAGGAGGCAAAACCTAAGCTAATTCAATGGATTCATCTCTTACAAGAATTCAATTTAGAAATTATGGACAAGAAATGAAGCAAGAACTTAGTAACTGATCATTTGAGTCAAATTCCCTCTCCAAAAGGTGACACTCCTATTAAAGATGACTTCCTAAATGAAAATCTACTATCCGTACAGATAGTTTACTCATGGTTTGCAGATATGGTAAATTACCTCACTACAGGTATTATTTCTTCCCACTTATCACGTTATGAAAATGACAAAATCAAGAGAGACTCACGATATTATATTTGGGACGATCCATACCTATGGAAACACTGTTCTGATCAGGTAACCCGACAACGTGTCGTAGAAACAGAGGTACAATCTATCCTTTTTTTTTGTCATCTTATGTTTGTGGAAGACATTTTGGTCCTAAATGCACTGCACATAAGGTACTTAAATGTGAATTGTTTTGGCCACACATATTTTGTGACGCTTATTTATTTTGCAAAACTTGCGAAATATGTCAAAAAGTGGGGAATTTAAGCCGAAAGAATGATATGCCCTTAACACCAATACATGTATGCAAAATTTTTTATGTATGGGGCATCGATTTCATGGGACCGTTTGTTTCATCATTTAATAATCTTTACATTATTCTCGCTGCCCGACATGCTGATGCTAAAGCTGTAGTGGATTTTCTAATGAACTCTATCTTTTCCAAGTTTGGCATATCGAGAGCATAAATCAGCGATCAAGGAACTCATTTTTGCAACAAGGTAATTGATACTCTACTGAAAAAATATGGGGTGACACAGCAAATGGCCCCGGCTTATCACTCACAAACAAACGGTCTGGCAGAAGTTTCGAACCGTGAAATAAAGTTGATTCTAGAAAAGACTGTAAAACCAAATCGAAAAGATTAGAGCTTATGTTTAAACGATGCATTGTGGGTGTATCGTAATGCTTACAAAGGACCAATAGGAATGTCCCCTTACCGACTCATATTCGGTAAACCGTGTCACCTTCTGGTGGAGTTAGAATATAAGGCATCTTGGGCGGTTAAAAAAATGCAACATGGAGTTAGATGTCACAGGTGATTATCGAAAATTACACATTTAAGAGCTCGAAGAGATCCGGTGAGACACACATGAAAATGCCCAAATTTATAAAGAAAAAACCAAGGTGTTTCATGACCAGAAAATATCTCGCAAGCAATTTTCAGTTGATCAGAAAGTGTTACTTTACGATCCTACACTGAGAATTTTTTCAAGTAAGTTTCGAACTAAATGGCTTGGTCCTTTTGTTATTACTAAATTATTTCTTCAAGGTGCAGTTGAAATTAAAAGCGAAGAGTCCTTGAAATATTTTAAAGTCAATGGTCAAAGGTTAAAACCCTTTTACGAGAATTTTCAAGTATACGTGGTGGAGGAATTATTTTTCAAGGAGCTGAACGATTAAATTTTTCATGTCATCGAGCTAATGACGTTAAACAAAAGCGCTTTATGGGAGTCAATCCACATTTATTTTTATTTATTTAATTTAATTTTGAATTCTAGTTTATTTTGAGAACTAAATTTTAATTTATTTGGTCGTGTTATTTTCCAAGAGCATAGATCATTTGGATGAATATTATTTGGATTTTATGGGTTTGCTTGTCGGTACCTCTACTTCGTTTTATTTAATCCCCCCAGATACACGAACCGCTCGAAGCAATAAAGTCTTTCGACGAAGACGCGATCCGGCTACAAAAGAACAAGAGGAGCAGCCACCTTTCACTGTGGATGAATGACTCCAACGTATTGATGTTCACCTCGAAACAATTGAAGAAAACATCTTAAGCATCCTCAACAAACTACAAAGCGACCACTTCCACCATCCTCCGACCCATTGAATATACACGGGAGTACACTTTGTCTCAACTTTTATTATTCTTTTTGGACATTGTGGGCAATGTGGGCTAAATAAGGGGAGGATCTTGCCATACTTTCTTCTTTGCATGTGTTTTGCTAAGAATAATTTCTTAATTTGTTTTGGAAATAAAAATCTAATTCTTATGTTTAGTTTATTTAAATAAGTGGGTGAATCATGAATAACTATTGCTTGTTTGATCAACGAATATTTTGTATAATTGAAAATGTTATGCCTTAGTCAATATTTCATGAAAATTGTTGGCTCTTTTGAACTTGCCTAATGAAAGTTTGCTAATAGCTTAGGTTGTCATCTCATTTCGCGTCAAAAGGTTTTGTGACAAGTCAAAACTTGTAACACTCCACTAACCGAGCTGGCTTGAGAAAGAAGAAATAAATCGATTAGGGGCATATGAAATTGAGTAACCAGGATGAGGTGCCGGGGTTGTCATCTCATTTCATGGCAAAAGGTTTGATTATGTCTCGAATTCGTTAAAAATAAATAAATAAATAAATAGAATGTGTCAGGTTGAGTAACCGATGTAAGGTGCTTGGGTTGTCATCTCACTTCGCGTCAAAAGACTTGACTACGTTTGAAATATATATAAAAAATAAAAAATAAAAATAAAAGTATATATTGCATATGATCATTTCGCATGTTTGATTAAGTCTAAATTTAGTGAAATAGTTGAATTTGACATATTGTTTGAGATTTTATAAAATTTTTATTAGTTGAGTTTAGCAATTGCTTATTTTTTATTCACCTAATTGTTTGCAGTATGCTTGACTTAGGGCTTGTTCTGCAATGCTTAGAAAAAGTACTTATGGCTCCAAAAGCACTTTTGGAAGAAAAGTTGTGCGAAACAAGTTGCTTTTGGCTGAAATTTTTTACTTTTCAAAAGCACTTCTGAAAAGGAGAAACTAAAATTTTTAGCTTTTCCTCTCCCAAAAGAATTTTTAGTGCTTAATTACTTTTTCACCCCTCCAATAACATAGTACTTTTCTTTTTTTTTTCTTAGTTCTTAATTAAAAATGTGTTAAAATCATTAATTAAAAATAAAAAATATTTTTTAAAATACTAATTACAAATATTAATGGTTATATTTAAATATTTAAAATATAGTTTATATATTCTAATTAAACTTTATAAATAATTAATATTTATTACTTAAAAATATTTAAAATTTATATTTCATATATTAAAATATTAACAACAAGTAATAATAATTTTTTTATATTCTTACTAAAATATAATAATATTAACTAATTTAAATATTATTTAAATGCATATTTGTTACTTGATAATAACATGTCTAAAATGGACATTTTATTTCTCAAAAGCTCTTTTTGAAAGCAATGCTAAACACTCAAATTTTAAACCAAACTTTTTAAAAGCACTTCTCAAAATCACTTTTCTACAGCACTTTTCAAAAGCACTTTTCAAAAACATTGCCAAACTAGCCCTAAGAAAGGGGGTTCTGATTTTGAAAAAGATTGACAAGTTATTTTTAGTGGATATCATTAGCTAAGTAGAAAAATTCATATTTTTAATATGTTTATTTTTGGCTAATTATCGGATAAAATGCTATTAAATTTGTGTTTTTCTTATTAGGAATGAAGTTGGTGTGCTAAAGTCAAACTCATACAAAAAGGGGCTAAATTGAAAAAAAACCAAATAGGAGGACTTTATTTGAAGATTTAAGATTTAAAGTTGGCTGGATAAAGATTGAAGGGTTGAAGATTTTAAAAAATGGTTCGATAAAGATTAAAGGATTTTTTATATTGTTAAAATTCTGTAATTAATCTCTAGTTTAAATTTTATTTTTAAAATTTTAATTAATTTAGTGTATTTAGGAAAAATCTAGCTAAAGTTTAGCATTAGAAGTATGTATAAATACCTAGTGGTTACAGCCAACTAAACACACACTTGACTTCAGACATTTAATAAAAATTCTTTCTTTTTTATTTTCTTCATGCATCTGTTCTATTCTGCCATTTCAATTTTCTTTCTTTTGCTTTTTTGGCTTATTTGCCTTTCAAGCTCCCTTCCCTTTCCACTTTCCATTTAATCATTTCTATACACCTTCAAGCGTTATTCTTTTCATGATTAACTAAACTCCTCTTTAGCTTTAGCTCAAAAATTGCTCCAATAAAACAATTGTGAGATACGAGCCCGCTCAAAAAACCCTCTGAACGTAATATTTTCTAACTCTCCAATATATGGGATAGTACAAATTCGTCTCTTAAAGTTGATTCAACTTTGATTCAAAAAGTGCACGTTGGGTTGGAGTTGTTTGTCATATAGTTGGGAAGTCACATCGGCCGTGTTGCGTTCGAATTCCCACGAACAAATTGGCGTGTCGAGGTGGAAAAAGCCAATTGGATTCTGTCAAGAGACAAAAATATCAGATTTAAACGACCCACGTGGTTGAGACCGTTGATTCAAGTTGGGCTTTTCAGATCGTAAGGTTGTCAAAATCTTGAATTGCGAACACTTGTATCCCAGTTAGAAATTTGGCAAGAGTCGGTTTGTAGGTCGTACCGAGATCGACTACATAAGGAAAAATTGGTGGTTGGGACGTTCTTGGTTGTTATAACTAGCTTATCACTTGGAAAGGAAAATCTATTTCAAGGATCGATTTAAGATTGGAGTATACTGAGGCTAAGGTTAAGCTTTAAAAAATATTTTATTTATCCATTTAATTTTATTTCGCTCAATTTATCACATTTTTACTTTATTTTATATACATATTATTTTCCGTTTAATATTATAATCTTTATCCACTAAAATTCCTTTTTTTTTATTTTCCAGCATTGCAATGCACTGGTTGTGGGCACGACTGTTACTGCGATAGTAATTCTGGTCACGAGAAAAGGCAAAATTAGACAACGAACCCTTGTGGATTCGACCCTACTATTTTATATTTCAATTTACTGTTATTTTATCATAGGAATTTATATTTGGTGGTTTTGACACCCATCAATAACAAATATACGAGTTTATAATCAATTAGATATTGTTTTGAATTAATTTAGTTTCTTATCATTTTAAACTTAAATCATTTTATATGAAAATTATTTTAAAATCAAATTTTCTTAAATTTAACTTTGAATATTTTTAATCATTCAAACTTTTTGAAATCTAGTAATACTTATTACATCACCTCGTGTTGTAAGTGTCAAATATTTATTCCCACATCATACCTCTCGTATGCAAGAAATAGAAAATAATATCTCACGTTCACCAAAGAAAGGTCGGTCATGGAAACATTGGACGTAAATATATTGGACGACAAATCACTTTCTAAGTCTTTTATTTAAGGAATGACAATATTTTAAAACATCAATCGAAGGCCTTCCATTCCTGTTCCGATACCCTTCATCTCAACTTAGACCAAAGCTCTTCTGGTTTCCCATTTTAATGGCATAAGCAGTCTCCATCATTGAGAAAATAACTAATAAAAAGAGTTAAATATAATATGTTATTTGATTTGTTCTATATATATTAAATTTATATTTTGATTTAATTTTATAAATTGAAAATAACATTATGTATGTGGTATCAATTTATTTTTTATGTTTAATTATTGTCTATAAAAACAATTATGTTATTGGATATGAAAATAATTAGTTTTATTTTAAAATATATATAATTAAATCAAAATTGAAATTTCATTTATACAATTTCTAGAAGGCCCAAATTTCCGGGCCCATTTTACAACTTTTAACCCAAACAAAACAAACCCAAACCCAATAGCCTAACCTAACCCTAGCCTACACAAAATCAAAAAAAGAAAAAAACCTAGCCCCCCCTAAGTTCAGCAGTCGTACCAGCATGCCCACACGCCTCCTCCTAGCTTGCTGCCACCACCAACCCCTCTGACACCTGCAAAACCAAAGCAACAAGCAAGAAAAGACAGACAACAGTAAAGCAAAAAATATTGTATTTGCTATTTTCTTTTTCAGTTATAAAAATAAAAGAAAACGAATGTAAAAAGGGGGGGAAGAACCAATTGAAAATGGGGGTTCTTTTTGGAGAATACAATAAAAAAAGAAGAAGTTTAAAACAGATTTAAAAAAGGGCCAAAGGATACTGCAATTCATTTTTTTTCTTTTTATTTGTATTTTCTTTCTTTATTTTTCGAATCTATTTACACATGCTTTCCCTATTTTAACTTTTAAAAACAGTATATATGTATATATTTACATATAAATAAAAAAATTTACCTTTTTTGATTCCCGGCCACAGTGTATGGTGGCCGGCACGGCGGCGGATGGCGGCTAGTCGGCAGCCGGATTCCTGGCCTGAGCCCGGAGGGGAAGAGAGAACTTGAGAGAGTTTTCTTGGTTTTTTTTTTTTTTAGAGAGGAGAGAAAATGAAGTGTTTAAAAAAAAAGTTTGACTTAAATAGTAGAAGTAAAACGACGCCGTTTTAAGCTGGAGGCCCAGGCGCTAAAACGAAACCGTTTAGAGCTCACCCGGCGCGACCTGACCCGCTTCCTCAGGATCCGCGTGTTTCCAACTTTTGGTCTATTTATGCCCGTGGTTCCTCTGCTTTTGAGCTGTTTTCAATTCAGTCCAAATTCCTTGATTTATTTCCTTCAAATTTGTCCCGTTAATTTTAATTCACTTTTAATTAAGTCCCCTGATTCAGCTCAAAATGCTGCGTGTAAAAGACCAAGGCTATTTTCTCTTTTGGTCCCCGTTAGTTTTAGCGTCTTTCATTTTGATCCTTATTTTCCTTTATTTACAATTTAAACCCCCTGACTTCATTGCAATTTCAATATAGTCATCAGCCTTTAACTTCAATTATTTATTTTATTATTGTCTTTACTTTTATTATGAATCTATTATTATTACTGTTCACTTTATTATTATTAGTATTATTATTAGTATTATTATTTATTATCAATATTATTATTATCATTGTTACTGTTTTTATTTTTATTACTATTATCATTATTATTTTTATTTTTCGTGTATATATTATTATTTATATTATTGTTATTATTACTATTATTAATATTATTAATAATCTTATTATTACTGTTATTTTTATTCCTTTTATTATTGTTCATTATCAATATATTATTATTATTATTATTATTATTATTATTATTATTTACATGTTATTATCTCTTTTTCTTTTTATTACGTTCTTATTACTATTATTACTATTTTTATTGCTAGTATCATTTTTATTTTATTATCATTATCATTTTTGTAATTATTATTACTATTATATTTTTATTTTTATTTAACATACTATTATTACTATTTTTTCTTATTAACCTTTATTACCATTATATTTACTACCATCATTATTAGTACTATTATTATTGTTATTACCCTTGGTATTATTTTTGTTACTATTATTTTTATTACTATTACTACTATTATTATACCGTTATTATCCCATTTATATTATTAATATTATAGTTTTTTACTTATTACTCTTTAAATGCTCTCATTTTTATTTTTATTCCTTACTTACATCATATATTATTTATTTATTTATATATCCTTTTATATCATTTTAGACCTAAAAGAGATTTATTATTTATTATCACTATTAATATTATTATCATTACTAATACTATCATTTTCTAAATAGTTTTACATAATATTTATTTATTTACCACTAGTTCTTCCTAATTTCAAATATATCTTTTTAGCTTATTTATTATTTCTTTTTTATTTTTATTCATTTTACCCATTTATCTTTTCTCTTATCACTATTATCATTCATATTCGTGTTTATGTTTATTCTGTTATGCCTGTCAATACCAAAATTTTTATTTACTTGTGCATTCTCTATTATCTCGTTTTATTACGAATTTATGTTTTATCCAACCCAAAATTAATTCTTTTATAAAGGCAATGATCCGTATTTAAAATTTCGAGAAAATTGTGCCCTAACTTACTGGGTTTCAATTTTTCTCATTTAATCTAAATAACGGAATATTCTTTTAAAATCGCAATATGAGTGTTGAATAAAATGCTTATTCTCTGAAATTCGAGGTGTTGTGCCCTAACTTACCGATTATGACATTTTGTTATTTCGAGATAAGATTTTTCGTAAATAAAGGCAATATTCGGTATTTAGAAGTTCGAGAGATCGTGTCCTAACTTACTGGGTTTTAATTTTTTTCATTTACCTTAAATAATCGAATATCCTTTTAAAAAAGGGGTTAGAATACATAAATATTAAATAAGAGGCAAGCTCATTCTCGAAGGCTCAAGATGTCATGTCATAACTTACTGGGTGTGACATTTTATTTCTTCGAGATGAGAAGTCTTTAACATTTGTTTCAATTTATTCGATCATTTTTAAATTAGCATTAATACAAAGAGGGATCGTATTTTAAATTCCTTCAAGTTTTCAAATCTTCGACACTAAGACACTAATTAATCAACTAGGTACCAATCTTTGGGCGTATCAAGGGTGCTAATCCTTCCTTGTACGTAATCGACTCCCGAACCCGTCTTTCTGATTTTCGTAGACCAAAATCATTGTTTTGATAAATCAAACTGATTATTAAAAACAATCACTCTTCGAGGTGACCCGATCACACCTCAGTAAAAAAGATTGGTGGCAACTCCTAATTTTCGTTTTCTTTTCAAAACCCAAGTCGATCCCCGTTTTTTCAAAAAATTAAATGGTTTCGGCACAATTGAATAAAAAATTGATTTTTTATTTTTTTATTCTAAGAAAAAAAATTAATTCATATAAAGTTAAAAAAACACAAAAAAATTCAAAACAAACTTATTAATAAAAACAATTTTTTTTTCAAAAAACAGTATTTTATTACTATATGTTTTATAATGTCTTAATGATGATTTCATCATAGATAAGATAAGGATGAAACAAAATTAGGCGCTTGCCGACCATGTCTCATTTAATGAGTCAAGGAATGTTTATAAATAGTCTTCTTCTCAACCATTATCACATCAATTTCTGCTCCTCTTTGCTAATTTGAAGGTATGATTCCTATTAATGCTAGTAATATGCGGATTAGTTTTTTCTTCTTTTTTTATGCATTCTTTTCTATGGTTAAGTCTATCTGCTATGAACTACCGATGATTATTTTTCTTGGATTTCTTAAAATTTTCTCACTAACATGCCATACATTTTATGCAAGTAAATATGCTTGGAACTGCCTTAAATCTTCATTCTCCTTTTTTATTTTCCGAGGAATTCAAGGTTAGAGAAAAGATTGAACCTAAAATGGGCGGAAAAAGGCAAATGGAACCCAAAGTTGGTAAAAAGGAGCATAGGGTTAAGAAAAGAAAGCTTGATCTGGTACTTAAATTGGTACTCATCCCATGATTTTTACTACTTTAATTACTATGTATGAATATCCTGGTAAACCTCACTTTGATTGTCTTCCATGGTAAAAGAAAGAGGAAATGGAGAAAATAAAGTTATGGTCAAGAGTGTTAGCCAAGATGACCGCAGTGCAAAGGCAGCTGGTAGAAGTCGTGATCTCAAATTCAAACATGGAAGACCTGCATCTCAAATGTGAACAACTCGGGGGAGTCAACAATGAGGCGGCACTACTGAATTCTATGATCCAAAACTACATTCACGTCATGCTTGGTGTGTTTGGTGGTTGATGGAGTGTCAAATACGATTATAGTTATATGTAGGCGTCCAAGATGAATATATTTAGTTTTTCAATATGTATAAGAAGCAAATTAGGTCATTCATAAGAGGAAGCACTCGAACTCTTGGATGGGAGCTTGTCTTGTACGATGTGTAACGCTTTGTTTAATATTAAATCACTAAATTCATGGTGTGTTTAAATACGTCAGCCTTGTTTGTTTTATTTGTTATTTCATGGTTTAGTTTTGGAAATTAATTTATCTCGTTAAATTTATTTAGATAATGAAAGATATGTTGGAATGTTGATTCTGTATTGAGATGATTGAATGTGAATGTCAAAGCCATTTAAATATTCCCAATTCTATAAAATAATTAAAAAGCCAACACTTGTTCGTTTCTTCTTTTAAACAACTAAAGAATTTGATTTTTGTTTATAACTCAGCATGATGTCAGATTTAACGGCTTTTAATCTTCACATAATCCTTTATTTGACTTTTTTATTTTAATTATCTTTTCTTCTTTTTAACTTTAAATTTATATTATTTCTCAAATCTCAATATGTGTTAATTTTATTAACCACATGGATATCACATTAGTAATTAATTATATTTTTAATTTTAAAAAATTTTAAAAAAATATTTTCAATATTTTTATTTTTTTTTAAAATTAAGTAATTGCTAAAGTGGTATACACGTTATTTTTTCATCTATTTTGGGTGATTTAAAAAATAATACAAATTTAAAGGCCGATGAGACAAAAAATTAAAAAAAGAGTTAAAATGACTTCTTCTTCTTCTTTTTTCTTTTTTTTTATAAAATTGAAAGGTCAAATAAATTATTATACCTTAATCTTTTGTAAAATTGATTACCAACTTCAACTTTTAGTTATTGCTATTTTCCATTATGAAAATAAATATAATCATACTGCAAAGGGAGGTTTTTACATCAATAATATAAAAATAATAATAACAAAAATAGAGTGAAAAATAAATTATTGACGAGAATGGATCTTGTTATCATATTGTCAAATAACATCACCCCAAAAATACATGCATCATTACTAAATTATTTCAGTTAGAACAAAATTATTTTTTTATTAATGTACATTGTGATATATTTTTGTAACTTTTTTCAAATAAATTTTATTTGAATTTGTAGTATTGAATTGTACTTTACCTTACTATTAATTTAGTTTATATTTCATTTTGGATTTAAGGTTTGGCATATTTTAACCTGTTTATAAATATAATCTGACTACTATTTTTTTTTCGCTATGTATAAATTTATTCTGAGTTCAGTTTATATGGACACATTTTACCATTTCTTGGTGCCCATGGGTAATGACCATGACATTGGTCAAGTAAAAATAGTGAAAAAAAATTTCTAGTTGTACCTAAAAAAAATTAAGTCATAAAATTTAAGGTCAAGACTATTTTTCAATTTTGATTTGAAGTTAAAAATTTTTATCTCACTAATATACATCTGAATCTGATTTAATTTAATTGATGATTTAAGTTAATAGAAATAAAACATATGTACACAAAATTACTTGAAACAAATTATTTCAAATAAATTAAACCTTAAATGATTCTAACTGAAAATTAATGATCCAAATGCATGGGGTGAATAACAAAACATTTTTTGAACTTTTCATCATTCAAACTTGGGTGCACTATGATGTTTGCCTTGATTGCAACGACTCTTCAGGATGGAATTCTCGATTTGGCCACTTATTTCAATTGTGGCCAACTATTCTATATAGATCGTAATATTTGGGTTGACCCTTCTCCCTAAATTCCATGCCATTCTAAATTTTGTTAGCCTGCGGCCGACTTTTGGGTGCACTACATAGTCTCAAGTTTGGGATCATCTCAAATTTAGGCAGAGGTACTTCTTATGTCGAGACATCCTTAAAGGTAAGGAATTCGTTTTCCCAAATACGTAATGTAATCTCCCAAACCTGGCCTACATGTTACGGCCAAATTTAGAAGATTACATTGGTCACTAAAATAGCCCAATAGAACTATCAAAATTTACAAAACAGACGTTTAAAATATTTTCTCATTTTAAAAAAAAACTTAGTGTGTTATTGTCTTTTCACTAAAAGATTTTTTTCCTGAAAAATGATGGATTTTAAAGTTTACTTAGAAAAAGTTGATTACCAATTTATTTACTTTTCAAAATCTCATTTACATGATATCGAAGCGGAAAAGTGATATTCCAAAATAGTTTTAATGAAGAAAAACCTGAATTTTATGCATAATTAATTCAAAATCTATGTCTCAATATCCTAAAATCAAATTAAATGTCATGCATGTCAAAAAAAACCAAAATTTAAGTCTCATGTCATAGTTCAAATACAATTCCAAATAAGATAAATTATAATATTAAGTGTAAAATACTTTTAAAGAAAAATATCAATTCGAGTAGAGACCTTCTAGATGTCGAATTAGTGTCCTAACCTTGTGGGTTATCTGTAAAGATGAAAACTACAGGGGTGAGCTTAAGAAGCTCAGTGTCTGTCCAATCACAAGAAAATCAGTGCAAAAAAATAGATAAGACATGCATAACAACAATTCTTAAAATAATCACAATCATATAGCAAGCAAAAATTGATAGTTCATTTGTGCAAGCTTATGAATGTTAATGCAATGCAAATATTAAAGAAAAGTTCCTACCCATACTCCACTACACTCCGCAGTAAGAGTTCCTTAGAACTCATCCTCCAATGCCCTTGATTACACTTTCGTGCCCCTGATTTGCACTCTCGTGCCCCTATATGCACTTCTATGCTACAGTAATTGAAAATGGATTGAATACAAGGAATAAAGCCCATTTTCACAGGTCGTATCTTATCCCGTGTGTCTAAAGTATATTTATTAGATTTCTTTGGGCAATAAACAGATTGTGAAAGTTAATTAGTATAAAGGTTCAAAAATGTATTAAATATTGTACATGAGTTGAGTATGGTATTTGTGTTTCAATTATTGAGTATACTAATTGTCGAGTAAGTTCGTGTGATCTTTATTTAGACTAGTATTTGTTTATGCTGTGTTGCATGTTTATAACTTATAATTAAATCATTATGAAATAATGAATTGGTCGTGAAGGACTAAGTTGTGAAATGTTATTTGATTATTGAAAATGATAGTGCATGAAAATGTATATGGAAATGTTGTATGATTATGAGAATGCCAAGGGATTGGAATGGATTAAAATGTTATGTTGCCAAAAGAACAAGGTATGAATGTGATATGAATAAGCACTTAAGTATATACGTATATAAATCGAGTATGAATTGGATAACATATGTTTTGCTACATTCAATTGTTGTACATGTATATGTGAATTGCTTTATAAAATCTTGATGAATGAGCAAGCTAACAATTTGATTATTCCATGGAAATGTATATGAATGTAATAGGATACCAAAAGATTTTTATATTTAGCTACATAATGTTTCCATTGTTTAATTGTTAATTTATTAAAGTAAGTTAAGTGAATTTCATATGGATTTAGTAAGCATTTGTAATTCTTATCTTGTATACTTTTGTCTCTACATAGCTCATTTTGCAGAACACGCCGATTGGATCAATCCAGAGCTCACAGTATCCAGCCTCTGATTTAATAGTCTTTTCTTTATTCCAGACTCGGTTATGTAGCATGTATATAGGTTTGGTTGTGATCAAGTTTTTTTTTTATGTTTAAATGATGAATTTGGAAAGTTGTTGTAATGGTTTATATGTAATGTTGATTTTAAAGGTTTATATGGTATGCTTTGATGACATGAATGGTATATATATTTCTAATTGATGTATTCATGGCTTCGAATCAAGAATGAGTTTGATTATAGGTGATGTTTGAATGAAGTGTTAAGGCATGAATGTTAAATGACATTTGCTAAGTTTGACACCTATTTGGTCAAGCTTGATAGATGTTAGAGTATGTTTTAGCATGATTAAAGGTGAGACTTGGTAATTTTATCATGGAAAAATGTACAATTGCAATATAGGTTACTATGCATGATTGAACCATATGAATGGAACATTTCGATATCAAATTTAGTTGGTTGTTTCCATAATGTTTATAACTTGTTTGTGATGGTGCCAATATGGCATATTGGTTAGGCACTATTAGGATGTTACGTGACATGTTTTAACTTGGTTTTGTAGTGTTTAGAATAAGATTACAAGTTGTCTATGTGTACTTGAAAGTTACCTTAATGTTTAGCTTGATTTAATTACCAAAATAGCATATTATGGTGTCACACGGTTAGCCACATGGTCCTGTCACAAACGACCATATGTCATTGGGAAATATGTTGCATTTAGGTCATACAGTTTTCGATTGTCACGAGGGTTGGCCACACACTCGTGTGAGTACTGTAGTTATGGTAAGTCAAATTGCCACATGGTTGCAGTGAGTTACACGACCCAGTCACACAGTCATGTGACTCCAATGCTACATGGTTTCAGCCTGTCACACGGCTTGGCCACACGACCGTGTAACCCTTATTTTGTACTTTTGTCTTTCTTTTGTGAAAAGTTTCAAATCAGTCCTTGTTTGATTCCAGGTTGATTTTAGAACTTTTGTAAGCTCAGTTTAAGCCCGATCTTGTATGTAAAGCATGATTTGCATGATGTATTAGATTTAATGTGTAGCGACGTAAAAATTTTAGCTCGGTCGCTAATTGAGGCAATTTATTAAAAATTTGAAAACTGAAGTTTGATTTTGAAATAAAATGGAGTCGCCACCGATCCTTTTTCTTAGGTGTGATCGGACACCTATTAGATTTCTTTTTTAAAACAAAAAGAAAGCCGAGCTTAGGTCTACGTCAAAAGCCAGATAAAAATTAGGGTTCGGGAGTCGGTTACGTGCGAGGAAGGTATTAGCACCCTCGCGACGCCCAAAATTGGTATCTTATAAACAGATGTTGTCTTGATTTTCAAAAATACAAGTTCAATATAAGATTTAATCGCGGTCCAATTGAAAAGACATGAAATTTTAGTTTCCAGTTTTTAAGAAGGATATACCGTTTTAACACGAGCCGACAAATTCCATCCAACATAGCGATGAAACTTACGGTTTAATGTTAAATCGATACATTGCCTCACTTATTAAAAAACAAGAATAAGATTTTCGAAATAATGTAAAGCAAATTGATGTGAAATAAAAATAAATAAAAGAGCCAGAAATACATTGAAGCAAATAACGAATATGACAATAATATATAAAAAAAACAATAACAATACATGCAAGATTAAATGTAATAATAGTATCAAATATGAGAAAACAATGAATATACATATAAGAAATGATATTAAGAGTATGGACGTAATATATTTTTGTACACACATATATATAAGTAGTAATAATGTTAGAAATATACTATATATATTATTTGAACTATACATGAAGTGATAAAAATATATAACTAGTAATGTTAAAGTATATACATAATAATAAATATTGAAAGATGTATGTACATAGCGTATATAAAAAATATATATATACATAATATAATATGTAAAAAGATAACATAGTATTCGAAATATATGCACGATGAAAATACAATATTAAAAAGTATATACACAAAAAAATGCGCATGTAATATAATAGTTAAATATTGACATAATATATACATATTGGGAATAATGATATATATAAAAAAAATCCTATTACGTAAATATACACCTATATATCAAATATATACATATAGAATACAACAGGTACTAAGATTAAGGACAATAAATAAGGATAAAAATATATACATGAAGTAGTGTAAATGTAGCACCCCAAACCCGGCCCAGACGTTATGACCGGATCCGACATGCCACATCGAAGCGTTCAAAACATTTTATATTGTTGATCCGGAAAAACTTACTTAGTGTTTTAAAAGATAATTTCATTATAGGTTAAAGTGAATGGAAGCTGTGCACCAGGTAGGAAACCGGAAAAGAGGTGGTGAGTCCATCGGACCGCTTAAGTACCAAGCTCCCTTCGGATCCAATCCTAGACATGCATACCGCCATTGCCACACCTTAATGTCATGGATATTTCTAGGAAACCGATTTTGATTAAGTCATTTTTAGGAAAAGTGATTAATTTTGGAAAATACTTTCATTGCGGAAGCTTTACTTGTTGTCTTGTTATTTTGAAATCAATTGTTGTTTTTGAAAACGCGCCCTAAAGCTATCTAATTTCAACAGTTAAAATAAGTAATACCTATCTTAGTAATACATATTAAAACCATCAAAAATAATTAAGCGGCCTTATTACATTTAAAAACCCAAAACTTCAAACGTAAATAAAAGGATGTCCAGTTCACCAGAAGAAAATCAAACTTTCAGAACGGGTGGCCACTCCAAATTCCCTCACAGCTCTAAGCCCACTATGGTTGGGGATTTCCTACATGGATGAAAATAAAAGGGGTGAATTTGGGGAAACTCAGTGTGTAAGGAAAACCCATTCAAAGCCCAAGTCAGCTCAAGCCCATTGGGCCTAAGCCCATTCAGGTAACAGTGATACTGGGCTAGAGCCCTTTTCAGATTACAATAAACTGGGCCTTAGCCCCTTATTCAGATAACAGTATGGCCCATAGGCCCATTTCAAAATACATGCAACATCAATAAACATATGCAAGCCCATTTGGGGAGACTACTCAACCCACCAACCACTACACTCCACCCGTACCAGCCATACACTCCATGTGGGGAATAGCTCAACCCACCCAGCCCAACACTCCACAGTTGCAGCCTTGCTGCTCAGTTAACAGTAAATTGAGGCAAAACCTCCAGTACGTGGACAAGCCAGTTTCAGTACTTCCTCTATCAATATCCCAATCCCATGCATCAGATAATAACAACATGGCATGCAGTAAATAACAACATGGCATGCAGTAAATAACAACATGGCATGCAGTAAATAACAACAGTCAAACATGCATTTAGGTCAATTTAACCCTAGGGGTATTTCGATAATTTATCTACTAGGGGTAAAACTGTAAATTTCCCACTTTTTAAAGGTATTTCAGTAATTTATCTATTTTAGGGTTTTCATGCATATTCCTACTTTTCACGTACTAACAGAATCACGTACCGAAGGTTCTTACCGAATTGGGCCCGTTGGCCCATCATTCCAATTTTGGCCCATTAAGCCCAAAAATATCGAAGGCACAGAAATCATGCACTTTGCAGTCCAAATTTTGCAGCTTACCAAAAACATTAATCGATTTACCTCACGAGCATTCGCACACTCGCAAATCTACAAAATACCGATTTTCGGCATTTCGGCTTTTCGACTTTTGCCGATCTAGACTAAGAAAGAGGGTGTTAGTTACACACCTGTTTGCGACGATATGCTGACGAGATCCACACACGAACCGCCTACAATTGGATTACTAACACGTTAATCTAACTATTCAAATACAAACTACGTATTAATCCCTTACAATATTCGGCCAACCACACCGACAGATCATAGTAAGCTTATAAGAAATCAATAAGCAACTCATTAACAAATTTTTGTCAATGTTTATCACATAATCATAATCTCACTGCAAGCTATCTTCCTGAACAACAGTCACTAAATCATTTATAACTGGAGCTACGAAACTCCAAATCAAGTGCCGTTAATTTTACCTGAAAATAGACTCCTATATCTTCTATCCATAAAATTTTCATAATTTTTGGTTTAGCCAATCAATACCAGATTTTTCTTAAAGTTTCCCATATTTCACTGTTTGACTAATCTGACCACTCTTCATTACGAATCAAATTTCTCATTGTACAGAATTCAAAATATGTTCTCGTTTATTTCATTTGAAACTAGACTCAACAAGCTTTAATTACATAATTTATTCAGCTTCTAATTCATCTCTCACAATTTATGGTGATTTTCCAAAGTCACGTTACTGCTGCTGTCCCAAGCAGATTTATTACCAAATTCACTCTTTCACACCTAACTTGCATGCTTGTTATTCAAACATGTATATCACCAATCAATCATCACATATCTATGATTTTACTTAAGTATAATCTCCATTTCATCATTTTAAAGCACAACATGTTAGCCAATTTTTCCCCTTAGCATCTAAGGCACATGCATGCTCATTTGTTTGGCTCAACTTCACCTATCTTCCATTTTTCATCAAAAGAACATGAAACAACAACCATTTCCTTCATTTTAATTCATAACTAAATGCTCACAACATAACTAAAAATCAAAATATGCTTCAAGAGTTAAGGTGGAATCAAGAAGAACTCATGAACCTCAAAATAGAAGTAAAGTACCAAGAACTTACCTTCAATTTTCCTCCTCCTAGTGACCGAATACTCAAGAGTTTTCTCCTCTCCTTTCTCTTCTCTAACTTTCAGCTATGATGAACAAAGATGGACAAAACTTTGTTCTTTTCACCCCTTTTTCTTTTAATAAAATTTCATATTTCATCCATTTAATTCTTTAATACAAAAGACATGAAATTCCCATCATGGAACATTTACCTAACCCATTATCATGAAACATTTACCTAACCCATTATCAATTTGTATCAATTTGTACCATAAATTATGGATATCAAGTGCACGTTTTGTCTACAACAACATGATGGCTGGCCACTTCATGTAAAATGGGAGGTTTGTCATGCAAATCCTCCTATTTTGCACTCCTATTTATTTGGCCACTTCAATTTAGCCTATAGCATTTTCAAACATTTTCACATAGGTCCTATTTCATAATTTCACTCACAAATGACAAAATCAAAGCATGAAAATTTGCCAACATTCACAGAATTCCCGAAAATTGGGGCGTTACAGTAAAAATATATGGTTAATAGAAACAAAAAATAGAAATAAAAAAATATACACGATAATACTACATAAATACATATATATATATATATATATTAAAATGAATACATAATATCATTAGAATAACATAATAGGTATAGTAATAACTATAAAGATATATGAAAATAATACTATATAGAAGGTATATATATATACCGGTATAATAAAATCAACCAATATTAATAATAAATATAATAGGGTGAAATAGATATAATAACATGTACATAATGCAATAAATGTATATACGTATGTGGTAAAATGTGAGAAAATGTACACGACATACATAAAAATAAGGTGTTTAAAATACATGCATAATATAGTATTTAAGATGTACACATAAGATAGTACAAAAATAATACTAACATGGTATTAAAAAATATATATAACATAGTATTTAGGAACATATATATGATATAAAAATATATACATGGAAGATTATAAGAAAATATAATTAATAATATTGAAAATATATGTATATAATATATATAACATAATATTAAAATACATATAATATATTAAAATATATATATAATATAATACATAAGTATATTACATACGCATACATATATAAAAGATTATACACTACGACATGTAATAAATACAATAAATATAATAAATATAAATATTATAATTAATACATAACAGAAAATGAAAACAAGTAAATTGAAAATAAAGCAGTAAACTAACAAAAGGACTAAATCGAACATAAAACACAATTTTGGGGTGAAATTAGAAATAAAATGGGGCACAGGGCCAAATTGTAACACGCACGTGACTTAGAGGGACCAAGAGCGCAATATTCCAAGTTATCAAAACGTAGCGCATGCATGGGGACCAAATTGCAAAGCGCGACAATTAATAGGGCCAATTTGTAAATAAATATAAACCCGATTTAAAACACAAAAAATGCGGAAGGACTGATTGCGAAAATAGCCCTTCCCTTAAAAAACATGCGGATCTTATCTGGAGCGGGTCGGGTTGACCTGACCCGGGGTCAAAACGACGTCGTTTTTCGTTTAATGGGGGGACCAAAACGGTGCGTTTTGGTCCCTATAAAAGCCAAAAAAAAATTTAATTTCATTTGAAACGGGGAAAGGAAAAAAAGGGGGGAGAGAAGAAGGAGAGAAGAGGGAGAGGGGGAGGGAAGGGATTCCGGCCAAAGGGGGCCGATCACCGGTCCGTCACCGGACCTTCGCCGGCACCGGCGCCAGCCACCGTACACGGTGGCTGGAAAGGTAAATTTTTTATTTTTTTTATTTTTTTAAACTATTTCTTTTATATTTTTATATGTTTTAGTATTATTTGTAATGGAAAAGAAAAAAAAGAACGTAAGTCGATTCGAAAATAAAAAAATAGAAATCACCTTGGTTCTTTTTATTTCGATTTTTGGTTTCCTGATTCTCTGATGTTGGTGGTGTTTGAAAGACTATCCTCTGTGTTAAGATTGTAGTATTTGTATATCAACTGTTTTTCAAAGAATTGAAAAGTTTCTCCTCCTCCTCTTTATAACATTTTGATTCGGGTTTTATAACCCCTTTTTTACATCCATTTTCTATTATTTCTGTCCTGTCTTCTTTTTGATTTCTTGCAGGTGCAGAGGGATGGTTGAGGTGACCCTAGAGTAGGTGGCAGAGGTAAGTGGCCGAAAGGTAGGTGGCTGGTGTCAGGGGTGGTTGCGGCGCTGAGGTGATTTAGGGTTTTAGTTCTTTGAAACCCTAAATCTAAAGTTGGGTCAAAGATTGGGCCTCTTAGGTTTGGGCTAGGGTTAGTTGGGTAGGTTTAATTGGGCTGAGGGTGTGTTTTGTAATGGGTATTGGATTCAATTTGTAGATGGGTTTAGAGTATTGTATACGGGCCTGGGTTTAATGGGCTGAATGGGTAGTTAGGTTAGTAGTATTTGGGTTTGGTTTGTAATGAATGACCCAAAATTGGCCTATAACAGCTGCCCCTCTTTGCTCATTGTCGTGCAACGGGAATAGAGCTAAGACACAAAGAAAGGCCAATTTCGTCCAGTCTTGCCGAGTCTTGACCTCTTTGGTGCTCTTCTTGTTCAGGTAGTTTACTTTCGGTCCACCGCATCTTGTAGCCTTGGTTCAATCCATTGCATCTTCTGACATATGCTTTGTAGCTTCAATCTACTCCAATGCAACTTCAAGGATATAAGATTTGTAACTTCGATCAGCTTCACTGTAACTTCAAAAAGATAAGATCTACAACTTCAATCTGCTCTTCTACTGTTTCAGTGAGATAAGGTTTGTAGTCTTCTCTTCTGCAACTTTAGAAAGGCAAGATCTGATATCCTCGGTCAGCTCTACTGCAACTTCAAGGAGACAAGACTTGCAACTTTGGCATGCTTCACTGCGACTTCAGGGAGGCCAAATCTAGTGTCCTTCCATCATCTCCAATCTTTATTCTTTACTTGGCATGTGATCCTGAGCTCAACTCATTTCTCGTAATATGAATTGACTCTTTAAAATAGACATTAAAACAAAAATTAAAAATAGCTCAGCACGTGAGCCAAGGCTCAACTCACTTCTCGCAATATGAGTTGATTTTTGACAAACAGAAATTTAAAATACCTCAGCGTGTCCTGAGGCTCAACTCACCTCTCGTAATATGAATTGACTCTTTAAAACAGACATTAAAACAGGAATTAAAAATAGCTCAGCACATGAGCCAATGCTCAACTCACTTCTCGTAATATGAGTTGATTTTTGACAAACAGAAATTTAAAATACCTCAGCGTGTCCTGAGGCTCAACTCACCTCTCTTAATATGAATTGACTCTTTAAAACAGACATTAAAATAGAAATTAAAAATAGCTCAGCATGTGAGCCAAGGCTCAACTCACTTCTCGCAATATGAGTTGATTTTTGAAAAATATAAATTGAAAAAACAGAAATTGAAAACTCCTCAGCATGTGAGCCGAGGCTCAACTCACCTCTCGCAATATGAGTTGATTTTTGACAAACAGAAATTGAAATTACCTCAGCATGTCCTAAGGCTCAACTCACCTCTCGCAACATGAGTTGATTTTTTCTTTTTTCTTTTTTTTGAAAGAACGAAATTAAAAATACCTCAACGTGTCTTGAGGCTTAACTCATTTCTCGAAATATGAGTTGAATTTTAAAAACAGAACTAAAAACATCAAAATATCAAAACCTGTCATCTGGTGGAACTCAGGTGTCTTTTCTTTTGATTCAGTACATCTATCATCACATCTTTTTGCTCTACTGGAGTACCTATATATGTCATGCATGATGTTATCATGATATGCACATGTTAGTCTTAAATGCCTTTATGCCTACATGATTATGTTATGCGCTTTGGACTTATTAGTCATATGTCCTTTTTCATAACGGTTTTTGAGGATCTGCATTCACTGCTTTGACTCTTGACTTTCTCTTCAGGCTTTGTACCCGTTTTCAAGCTTCACGAGTAATCTGTGCTTCTCAGACATCACTCTTTTTCCCCTGGTTGAACTTTGTCCTTGCTTTGAGGCTCTTGTATTTATCAAATTTTCATCCAAGTAATGCTTAACATTTCTTTTGTTTAGAGTATGTCATTTCACTATTTATCATGTAAATAAACCACATAATGAGATGCATGAAAATGGTCAGGTAGGGAAAAAAAAAGGATACCTCACATTCATTTATTTCAAAGGTAACAAACAAAGAAAGTTAACCAAGAATAGTAAAAAAGTATCATAAAAAGAAGAGGATCGCATTCAACAGATACAAATGCTCTAGATATTCAACACATGAACTCTTCCACGTTCTTAATCAAGAATTTTTTCAAGCATGGCTTATTGTGTAGAAGATTTCGAGCTTTTACAATGCTTCAAATACTGTAGTCTTGCTGTTTGACCCACTGTTCAAAACGCCTTGCTCTTTAAGCCCAGTGTTTGTTTCATTAGGACGCCCTTTCGGGTTTTCATCCTAATATTACGTGTTAATCAAGACGCCCTTTTCGCGTTTTCACCTTGATCTCTTTGTTTTTTTTAGATGTCCTCTTCGGGTTTTAATCTTGATTTCTTTTTTTTAAACATAATATTTCTTCACAGCATCTGAGTTCACAAGATTCGGTAACTCCTTCCCATCCATCTCGGTGAGAATCAGAGCTCCGCCCAAGAATGCTTTCTTTACGATGTATGGTCCTTCCCAATTCGATGCCCATTTTTCTCGCAGGTCTTTTTATTTTAGGAGAATCTTTCTAAGCACGAGTTCTCCTTCGTGGAACTCTCTTGGCCGTACTTTCTTGTCATGGGCCGCGATCATTCTCTTCTGGTACATCTGTCCATGACAGATTGCCTTTAAGCATTTTTCTTCAATAAAATTTAGCTGGTCATATCGAGCTTGAACCCACTTTGCCTCCTCTAATTTTGACTCTATTAAGACTCGTAGAGAAGGGATCTCAACTTCGATAGGTAGTACAGCTTCCATTCCATAGACTAGAGAGAAAGGAGTTGCTCCCGTAGACGTCCACACAGATGTGCGATATGCATACAAAGCAAATGGTAGCTTCTCGTGCCAATCTTTATATGTCTCGGTCATTTTCCCAATAATCTTCTTAATATTCTTGTTGGCCGCTTCAACAGCTCCGTTCATTTTCGGGCGATAGGGTGATGAGTTATCATGCTTTATTTGAAATTGCTCACACATTTCCTTCATCATCTTGTTGTTCAGATTCATGGCGTTATCTGAAATGATTCTTTCAGGCAAACCATATCAACAAATGATTTCCTTTTTCAAAAACCTACAAACTACGGTCTTTGTCACATTGGCAAATGAAGCGGCTTCTATCCATTTTGTGAAGTAATCAATAACCACAAAAATGAATCGGTGTCCATTAGAAGCTTTTGGGGAAATTGGCCCTATAACATCCATGCCCCACATAGAAAAAGGCCACGGAGAAGTCATGACATGAAGGGGCAAAGGGGCTACATGAATTTTATCACCATAAATTTAACATTTGTGGCATTTCCGTGCAAAACTAATGCAGTCACTTTCCATCGTCAGCCAGTAATAGTCGAGTCTCATAATCTTCCTGGCCATAGTGAAACCATTGGCATGTGTCCCACAAATTCCTTCATAGACATCTTCAAGTATTTTTCTGGCCTCAACAGCATCCACGCATCTCAAGAGCACCTGATCTTTTCCTCTTTTGTACAGGATGTTCCTATCAAGAACGAATCCCACTGACATTCTTCTAATTGTTCTTTTGTCGTTCTCATTTGCTTGTTCGGGATACTTTTGATTCTTGACATATTCTAAGATATCGTAGAACCATGGTCGTCCGTCTGTCTCTTTCTCAATGCTACAACAGTGTGCAGGGACCTTGTATATGCTCATTTTGAGGGGCATTATTTTCGTTTCTCTACTTGCTTTGAATATTGAAGCCAAAGTGGTCAGGGCATCAGCCAATTGGTTTTCTTCTCTTGGGAAGTAATTAAAAGTTATTTCTTTGAATTCTTTAACCAGTCCTGCCACTAGGTCGTTGTATTTGACTAATTTCGAATCCCTCACTTCTCAATCTCCACGATTTGGTATATCACCAGCGCTGAGTCTCCGTATACCTCTAAAGTTTTGATGTTTCGTTCAATTGCTGCACGAAGTCCCATGATACAGGCCTCATATTCCGCTATGTTATTGGTACAGAAGAAATTCAGCCTGGCAGTAAACGGATAATGGTTCCCTTCTAGTGATACTAATACTGTTCCAATCCCGTGCCCCAATGCATTCGATGCACCATCAAAGCTCATCTTCCATGACTTCTCTTTTGCTGACTCGCATTCTTTTTCCCTGATGCACATCAAGTCTTCATCTGGGAAATCAAATCTCAATGGCTCGTATTCCTCTGTTGTTCGAGTTGTTAAGAAATCAGCTATTGCACTTCCTTTTATTGACTTTTGACTCACATAGATGATGTCGTACTCCGATAGTAAGATCTGCCATCGTGCCATTCTTCCTGAGAGTGCAGGTGACTCCATCATGTACTTTATTGGATCTAGCTTTGAAATTAACCATGTCGTATGATACAACATATATTGCCTAAGTCTTCGAGCTACCCACACCAGAGCGCAACAGTATTTTTCAATGGACAAATACTTTGCCTCGTGTTCATTGAACTTTTTGCTGAGGTAGTAGATCACTTTTTCTTTCTTTCCTGACTCGTCGTGTTGCCCCAGCACGCAACCCATTGACTTTTCGAACACAGTCAAATACAGTATCAATGGTCTTCCCGGAGTTGGCGGTACTAGCACTGGAGGACTAGACAAATATTGTTTTATCTTATCAAAGGCCACCTGGCATTCCTCATTCCATTCTCCCGGGTTGTGTTTTCGAAGAAGCTGAAAGATTGGGTCGCATTGGTTTGTAAGTTGAGCGATGAATCAAGTGATGTAGTTTAACCTCCCTAAAAATCCTCTGACTTCTTTTTGCGTGCACGGAGGTGGTAACTCTTGAATGGCTTTTATTTTATCTGGATCAACTTCAATGCCTCTTTCGCTGACGATGAAGCCTAGCAATTTTCCCGAGGTAGCCCCAAACGTACATTTGGCTGGGTTGAGCTTTAGCTGGAACTTTCTCAGTCTGTCGAACAACTTCTTTAGGTTCACTACATGCTCTTCTTCCCCTCGGGATTTAGCAATCATATCGTCGATGTAGACCTCTATTTCTTTATGCATCATGTCATGGAATAACTTTATCATAGCCCTCTGATATGTTGCCCCAGCATTCTTCAATCCGAATGGCATCACCTTGTAGCAAAATGTTCCCCACATTGTTACGAAGGTAGTTTTCTCCATATCCTCAAGGGCCATCTTGATCTGATTATACCCCGAGAATCCATCCATGAAAGAAAACAATGAATGTTTTGCTGTGTTATTCACCAACGTATCAATGTGTGGCAAAGGAAAATTATCTTTAGGACTTGCTCGATTCAGGTCACGATAATCTATGCACATTCGTACTTTGCCGTCTTTCTTTAGTACCGGGACTATGTTAGCCACCCACTCTTGATATTTGGAGGCTTGTAGGAAGCCAGCATCAAATTGCTTCTTGACTTCCTCTTTTATTTTCAACAACATCTCAGGTCTCATTCGTCTTAGCTTTTGTTGAATGGGTTTGCATTCTGGCTTTAATGGGAGCTTATGGACCACTACATCTTCACCCAATCCTGTCATATCCTGATATGACCATACGAATACATCATTGTACTCGTGGAGCAAAGCAATCAAATTGTGCCTGGTGCCCCCTGAAATAGAGGTGCCAATCTTCACTTCTTGCTTCCTTTCTCCAGTCCCCAAATTTATTGTTTTAACAGATTCTTGATGAGGCAAAATCTGTTTATCCTCTTGTTCCACCATTCTTAGTAGGTTAGGAGACGAGACATAGTCTTCAGCATTTTCTTCGGCTTCGAATTCTCCTAAACAAATAGCCTTCTCAAAGTCGATTTCAGGATTCGTAACGGGCTTGTTCATGTTGTTTTTATCTGAGCACCTGAAAGTTGTATGGAAAAGGAAACTATAGAAGGGCATCCAAGTATTGGAACCAACAAACAAAATGTTATGGCATAGTATGAGGCAAATGTAATAATAGGATATGAAATGAGAAAATGATTATGAAATTAGTGATAATGCGAAAGATCGTGACAAAATGCATCTTCATTGATGTTCATTTAAATGATAAAGAGCGAATCATAAGCTCTTACAAAAGAATCCCTCTATTACTTAGGGACACACAAAAAAAATAGTGTTAATACTGAACATTACTCTGGAAGGGATTTAGAAACTACAAGGAGCTCCACAACAGTCCAATTGTTCAAAACAAATCCAAGAGGACAAGGGCGTATTGTTGAAACATCCTTAATTGCATCACTTCCTTTGTCAATAACATTTATACTGACATTCTGACGACCCCTTTCAATTAATAACATCGTGCTTTGTAAATTATCTTGCCCAGGGTATATCATTCCTGTAGATGTAAATGTTTTTGACAAAGGAGGGTACGTTATGGGCTCCCATTCTAATTCTCGGCCTAAGGTTCTTGCGATCCTTCTTTCCTGATCTTTCTTTCATTATTTTCTTCTTTGACGCATGTCTGGCTGGAACCCCAAACAGTATCGCGCCTTGTGGTATACTGGCTTTAAAGCCCTGACTATTCCTTGCAGATATCTCCCTAAACCTCTTCTCGCTCAAGCTCCCTTTCCTACAGTTAACTTGGCACCCATTCTGGTATTTCTCGACTGTTTTGGCACCGGCATTCTGTTTCCTTTAGCGACAAAAGTCGCATTGACAAATTTAAGGGATCGGAAGGAACATTCTATAGCATCTTTACTCACTTCAATGTATGGTGCGTCGGTAGAAATAGATGCTACAATGTCTTTTTCTCCCTCGACAGTGACCAAACAACCATCCATGATAAATTTCACCTTTTGATGCAGGGATGATGGGACCGCTCCAGCGGAATGGATCCAGGGTTTTCCCAAAAGGCAGTTATATGATAGTGTAATGTCCATGACTTGAAACTCGACATCATATATGTAAGGACCCACTTCTAGAGGGATCTCGATTTTTCCCATGACTTCTCGTCTTGTTCCATCGAATGCCCTTACTGTGGAATGGCAAGGCCTTAGATAGGACAAATCCATCGGAATCCTGGAAAGTGTGGCCAAAGGCATGACGTTGAGTGCCGATCCATTATCGATGAGCACATTCGGTATTATATAACCCTTGCAGTGGGTTGTGATATGTAATGCTTTCACGGAGCCTCTACCATTAGGTGGCATTTCATCATCACTAAAAGAAATGAAATTATCCGCGTTTAAGTTATTCACCCATCTATCAAGCTTCTCAACGGATATATTGTTTGCCACGTAAGCTTTATTCAACACCTTTAACAAGGCGTTCCGGTGTGGCTCTGAATTTAATAGTAGAGATAATACTGAGATTCGTGTTGGCTGCTTGTTCAATTGCTACACCACGTTGTACTCACTGTGCTTGATAAATTTTAAGAATTCCTGTGCTTCCTCCTCATCCACAGGCTTTTTAGCTTCTTGTTCAGGCACAGTTTCATGTTCATCTTCGGTCACATGCATTGGTGCTTTTCCTTTCTGTTTCAAGTCACTATTCTTCTTTGCCGACTCGACTTCTTTAGAATAGCACCACCCACTGCGGGTAAAATGGCCTACCTCCCCAACATCTCCGGTTGTGGTTTCAGACTTTTCAACTTCAAGTGTGACGATGTTGACGTCATATTTCCACGGTACTGCCTTGTCGTCCTTGTAAGGGAAAGGAGATGATACTTCGATTATCACTTTTGGTTTCACTGGCTCCTTCTTCGCATCGTAATAAATTACTAACGGCCGATCAGCGCTATAAGGGAGACTTGATGATTGGCTATCAGAGGTGCATACTTCTCTTTCGTTGGCCTCTTCCCTTTTGTTAAGGACCTTAATTTCCTTATTATCCATCCGGTCTTGAAGCAACCTTTTGAATTCCTCACATGATTGAATGTCATGTCCTACAATTCCATGGAAATTGCAAAAACTTTGACCTTCTTCTCCTAGAATTCTATCGGGGTGATAGAGCAATCCTTTCTTAATCAGTACCTCCCAGATTTTCAGCAAAGGTGTCCTTATTTCCGAAACATATCTTCTAACTTGCCATTCGTCCTCTTTCCCCACTGGACTCACATTTCCTTCGGTATGGTTAGGGAACGGGTTCCCAGTTGCGTTACTGGCACTATCGAATCGTAGGATGCCCACATCAATGAGTCCTTGAACTCTCCTCTTAAAGGCTAGGCAATTCTCCGTGGAATGCCCCTGGTTCCCAGCATGGTATGCACCACTAACGTTTGGATCGTACCACTTCGGGTATGGAGGTTTAATGGGTGCCATGTAATGGAGAGATATTAGTTGTTTCTCCAAAAGTTTTGGGTATAATTCCCCATACGACACAAGGATAGGAGTAAATTACGATCTCTCGGGATTGGACCTTGCGGGTCTTGGTTCATTTCTGGGTTGGCTTTGAGTGGGTACAGTATTTTGTGGGAATATGGTGACGGGTCTTTGGTTGTTCGTGGCGTATACGGGGTAGGAAGGAGGTGGTGCTTGGTAATAAGGGGTTTGAGGAGGATAATAGAAATTCGGGAGTGGATAATTTCGAGGTCGAGGTGGGTTTGGATATGGATTAGGGGTATAACGGCTTCCTATTCCCACCATAATGACGCTTTCAACGTGTTCATAAAAAGGACCGTTATCTCAGTCTTAGTCAGTGGAGGCTCCACTTAGGCCGAGACATCTCTCCACCTTTGCGCATATTGTCTAAAGGCTTCTGCTGGTTTCTTTTCCATCATTTGTAGAGTCATTCGATTAGGCACCATATCTAATACATGCTTGTACTGCTCACAGAATGCTGATTCCAAGTCCTTCCAGGATCGGATCTTTTCCTTACTAAGCTGATTGTACCACCGAAGAGCCGGTCCTACTAGACTATCTTGAAAATAATGTATGAGTAGCTTATCTTCATTCACATAACCCGTCATTTTCTGGCAAAACATGACAAGATGCGCTTTTTGACATCTTGTCCCATCGTACTTTTCAAAATCAGGCACCTTGAACTTCGGAGGCAGAATTAAATTGGGCACCAAACTGAGTTCTTTAGCACCTAGTGCGGAGAAGACTTCAGTGCCTTCTATCACTTTAAGTCTTTCCTCTAGGCTCCTATATTTCTCATTTGCATTGTGATTATCCGATTTCAACCTGGCTATCTCTGCTGGATCGTCTAAATCTAGAACGAGTGGATCAGCAGGACTAGCCCCCGGCTTTGGTACGAATATTCCTTACCCCAGATTAGCAGGTGGCGCAGGTCGTTGCTCCAAGCCTGTAGGTTCTCTTGAGGGCGCTCTCTTTGTATTACATGTGCGTAAGGTGGAATGAATCCTGGGGGATAGAAAGGATCTTGATTTAGGTTAACCCTTGATTGCGGTTCCACAACGTTAGGGTTCATAGGTCCTTTTCCTTTTACTAGAGCTGATACCATTTCCATCATCTTGGCTATTTGGTCTCTTTGTTCGAGTGATTCTTCTCGAGATCTCACCGTTAAGTCTCTTGTCTCTTGTTGCGACTTGGCAAACTACTCTTGTAATTCCCTTTGGACTCTTTCCATTCTTTCGATTCTTTCATTAAATTCAGCCTCCATTGCCCTAGCTTGTCGACGCGTTCTATACAAATGACGTGGTTCCAGGCTTGTGGTATTACAACTGCGAATTGTATGTTTTAACCTTAGCGAATGATTATGGGATATGCAATGAATGAATGAATGAATGCATAAATGGATGCCAATCATGAAGGAAATGCAAGAAATTGGTGTTGATTTCAAGATAGCCCCTATTTAGGCATTTCATTCATCAAAAGAGTTCATTACAAAACATTTTGCCATTTTTGATTCAGCCATTACACAAACTTCCTGGCTATATCGCCGTATTTCTTTACTCGTGCTAAGAATTTTGATATGTTCGATCTTCGACTTGGAGGGAATTGGCAAATGAGAATTTTAGCTTCTTCCGATAGTTGTACCACGTGCATGGCTACCCCATGAATTTCATTTATCAAACAGCTAAGTTGCATTTCTTTTTCTTGGAGGCCCTCTTCGTAAGCACGAATGTCTCTATCATATTGACTATTCTTTTCTTCCAAAGCCTTCAAGAGAGTATCTAGCTGTTGTTGACGATCTTGCAGCATGTCTTCTAACTTTCGTATCCTTTCTTTTAGTTCTTGACGTTTAAATCGACTAGTCATTACCTCGGTAGACACAGCTTCATATTCAGTGTTCTTCTTCCTTAGTTCTATCATCGCCCGCGCAGCCTTTTCCTCCTCTTTCTTCGCTTTTCCTTTCCAAAATTCCATCCCACCTTTGATGTTGCTTATTTCTTCTTTCCATTCTACCGACGACTTGCCCAGCCCACTATTCTTTATTGTGCCTCTTAACTTCTTATTTTCCAGATGAAGATCTCTTAAGCCATTTCTTACAACTTCAGCCTCTTTTTACACTTTCTCGGTTCTGGATCTTTCAATCTGAAAGTCGATCTTCAATTGGTAGTTTTCCTCTTGAAGAGCACTAAGGTCCCGAGACATCTTGGCCTTTTCTCATTCAAATTCTTGTCTTGCCATTTCTAGCTCAGACGGTATTTCCTCCAAGAAAGAATTCTGGACAGTGTAGTATGTTGACGAGATTTGCTGACTATTCACCCGTTGCTTCTTCCATATGTCGTAATCTTGGGTGAGGGTATCAGCATATAGAGCCAATTCCATCAGATGAATTTTCTTCCAAAACTTTGCGATATCTCGGACCTTCTTCATATACCCTTCACCCACAAAAGCGAACTCGGACTGTGCCAATCCTCTAGTGGCGGGTATGAATTATCATGAAGAAAATTACCTTTAGACTAATAACGAGGCATATCCAACTCCTCCCCATAACCCGAGTAGTAGTACCCAATCTTGATCTCTGACCTTGTATAGCAGAACCGAAGGGCGTATCCACGGTGCTCTCCACGTTATATCCTCAGCGCGAAGGTTCTGGAAAACTGAGACCCAATGTTCTTCAGTGACATCCTTTGGCCATTCTTTCTCAATATAGGCTTCCAACGGGGCGAAAGTTTTTGAAAACATGTGGTACGGTGTGCGCTTTACTTTTCAAAAATGACTCAAAATCCAGACATTTAGTAACTGCGTGCATCCGATAAAGTGTCATTTCCCCGTTTTTGTACAACTGTTTAAGGATCTAAAGGTCTCGGCCAAGATAGTCGGGACAGGGTTGATTCCTTGTTTTAATCTTTCGAAGAAATCCACCACCGCAACTTCTATGTGTCCAAGGACTTTCGGGAAGATGATCAAACCGTAAATGGCCAAAGCAAATAGATTTACTCTTTTCAACATGTCGGGATGGTTCAGAACCAAATCTCGTAGGGAAGACCATGGGATGCAAATGGTTTCATTCTTCTTCTTTATCTGTTTTTCGGCCCATGCGTCAGTCATGTCTGTCAATCTTACTAACTTCTTCTTGAAGGTCATCGGCTTAGGCTCATTCACATATACTTTATGAAATTGCGCATTTTCAACATGAAGCAAAGCAACATACTTTTCTCTAGTCGGAGTCATATCTTTTTAATTGAAGGTAAAACATTGGTAAGCCGGATCCCAAAATCTGACCATGGCTTAGATCAATCGTTCGTCTACGTTGACAGCAATCAAATTGGCTATGTCTCCATATCTCTCGGTGAAGATACCCCTAGTTTCCGAGTCCCACTAATTCCAAACCTGAACCAAATCTTCAAGGTTATTCTGGCGAACATTCACAGTTACGTGCTCGGGTAGATTGGCAATACATCCCTCCACTAGACTATCCCCTTTTTCTTTCTGAGTTTTTAGAGACCAGTCCCGAACCACGGCATTCTTCTCGGTTGTTTTTATAATTAACTCTTCCATTAGAAACCCATTTTTTGGCAACCAAATCTCTAGTCAACACCTTCCTAATATGATGCCTATAATGCATGATGTAAAATAAGAATAAAAACAAACAAACTTGGTTAGTAACCACAACAATTATAAATTGAGAAACAAATTAAGCTACCCGTTTCAGTTCTTTTGCACAAACAGTGTAAATATAAAAAAAATGAAAGACAAGAGACGTTTCTCCCGTGTACTTATTTTGGTGACCATTAACGGATGGAGGTTCGGCATGGCTCTAGTTAGGTGGCTCGTACGGTTCACTATATGTGGTTTCGGTTCTAGATAGGTACTCGAATTATCCGTACTGTCATCTACTAAGATTAGTACGAAGCCGCGGTCGTAGCCCATCACAGGCTCACGAGTTCAATTCGAGGGATTACATTTACTTATGCCTATGCAGAGGGACAAGTTAACTCACGAAAGCATAAGTCATATGTAACACGAAAGTATTCACTAGCCTGTGCGGAGGGACGAGTTAACTCACGAAGGCATAGTGTTTACTTTCACTTAAATGGACGGAGCCCGGGTAGAGAGCTCATGTTATGCAAAATGCAGGTGCACGGTGTGTGGGGAGAAACTCACAAACCTTTACGTTTCATTTAAAAACTAAACTACAAAAACCCAAAAACTTAGAGCTGAAAATCAACAAGATAAAACAAGTTAGAAGAATATTTACAGCATGATGCAAAGGCATGAATTTTTTGAAAACAAAATTTGAGGATCACGACTAAACATTAATTTGAACAAGGAAGTTCAAAAATTTTGACAACACGAGTTTAATTCTAGACACGACTCTCAAAAATGGGTCCCCAGCGGAGTCGCCAGCTGTAGCGACGTAAAAAATTTAGCTCGGTCGCTAATTGAGGCAATTTATTGAAAATTTGAAAACTGAAGTTTGATTTTGAAATAAAAGGGAGTCGCCACCGGTCCTTATTCTTAGGTGTGATCAGACACCTATTAGATTTCTTTTTTAAAATAAAAAGAAAGCTGAGCTTAGGTCTACGTCAAAAGCCAGATAAAAATTAGGGTTCGGGAGTCGGTTACGTGCAAAGAAGGTATTAGCACCCTCGCGACGCCCAAAATTGGTATCTTATAAACAGATGTTGTCTTGATTTTCAAAAATACAAGTTCAATATAAGATTTAATCGCGATCCAATTGAAAAGACATGAAATTTTAGTTTTCAGTTTTTGAGAAGGATATACCGTTTTAACACGAGCCGACAAATTCCATCCAACATAGCGATGAAACTGACGGTTTAATGTTAAATCGATACATTGCCTCACTTATTAAAAAATAAGAATAAGATTTTCAAAATAATGTAAAGCAAATTGATGTGAAATAAAAATAAATAAAAGAGCCAGAAATACATTGAAGCAAATAACGAATATGACAATAATATATAAAAAAAACAATAACAATACATGCAAGATTAAATGTAATAATAGTATCAAATACGAGAAAACAATGAATATACATATAAGAAATGATATTAAGAGTATGTACGTAATATAGTTTTGTACACACATATATATAAGTAGTAATAATGTTAGAAATATACTATATATATTATTTGAACTATACATGAAGTGATAAAAATATATAACTAGTAATGTTAAAGTATATACATAATAATAAATATTGAAAGATGTATGTACATAGCGTATATAAAAAATATATATACATAATATAATATGTAAAAAGATAACATAGTATTCGAAATATATGCACGATGAAAATACAATATTAAAAAGTATATACACAAAAAAATGCGCATGTAATATAATAGTTAAATATTGACATAATATATACATATTGGGAATAATGATATATATAAAAAAAAATCCTATTACGTAAATATACACCTATATATCAAATATATACATATATAATAGAACAGGTACTAAGATTAAGGACAATAAATAAGGATAAAAATGTATACATGAAGTAGTGTAAAAATATATGGTTAATAGAAACAAAAAATAGAAATAAAAAAATATACACGATAATACTATATAAATACATATATATATTTTAAAATGAATACATAATATCATTAGAATAACATAATAGGTATAGTAATAACTATAAGAATATATGAAAATAATACTATATAGAAGGTATATATATACCGGTATAATAAAATCAACCAATATTAATAATAAATATAATAGGGTGAAATAGATATAATAACATGTACATAATGCAATAAATGTATATACGTATGTGGTAAAATGTGAGAAAATGTACACGACATACATAAAAATAAGGTGTTTAAAATACATGCATAATATAGTATTTAAGATGTACACATAAGATAGTACAAAAATAATACTAACATGGTATTAAAATATATATAACATAGTATTTAGGAACATATATATGATATAAAAATATATACATGGAAGATTATAAGAAAATATAATTAATAATATTGAAAATATATGTATATAATATATATAACATAATATTAAAATACATATAATATATTAAAATATATATATAATATAATACATAAGTATATTACATACGCATACATATAGAAAAGATTATACACTAAGACATGTAATAAATACAATAAATATAATAAATATAAATATTATAATTAATACATAACAGAAAATGAAAACAAGTAAATTGAAAATAAAGCAGTAAACTAACAAAAGGACTAAATCGAACATAAAACATAATTTTGGGGTGAAATTAGAAATAAAATGGGGCACAGGGCCAAATTGTAACACGCACGTGACTTAGAGGGACCAAGAGCGCAATATTACTAGTTATCAAAACGCAGCGCATGCATGGGGACCAAATTGCAAAGCACAACAATTAATAGGGCCAATTTGTAAATAAATATAAACCTGATTTGAAACATAAAAAATGCGGAAGAACTGATTGCGCAAATAGCCCCTCCCTTAAAAGACATGTGGATCTTATCTGGAGCGGGTCGGGTCGACCCAACCCGGGGCCAAAACGACGTCGTTTTTCGTTTAATGGGGGGGACCAAAACGGTGCGTTTTGGTCCCTATAAAAGCCAAAAAAAAATTTAAATTTCATTTGAAACGGGGAAAGGATAAAAAATGGGGAGAGAAGAGGGAGAGGGGGAGGGAAGGGATTCCGGCCAAGGGGGGCCGGTCACCTGTCCGTCACCGACCTTCGCCGGCGCCGGCGCCGGGCACCATACACGGTGGCCGAAAAGGTAAATTTTTTATTTTTTTATTTTTTTAAAATATTTGTTTTATATTTTTATATGTTTTAGTATTATTTGTGATGGAAAAGAAAAAAAAAGAACGTAAGTCGATTCGAAAATAAAAAAATAGAAATCACCTTGGTTCTTTTTATTTCGATTTTTGGTTTCCTGATTCTCTGATGTTGGTGGTGTTTGAAAGACTGTCCTCTGTGTTAAGATTGTAGTATTTGTATATCAATTGTTTTTCAAAGAATTGAAAAGTTTCTCCTCCTCCTTTTTACAATATTTTGATTCGGGTTTTATAACCCCTTTTTTACATTTATTTTCTATTATTTCTGTCCTGTCTTCTTTTTGATTTCTTGCAGGTGCAGAGGGATGGTGGAGGTGACCCTAGAGTAGGTGGCAGAGGCAAGTGGCTGAAGGGTAGGTGGCTGGTGTCAGGGGTGGTTGCGGCGCTGAGGTGATTTAGGGTTTCAGTTCTTTAAAACCCTAAATCTAAAGTTGGGTCAGAGATTGGGCCTCTTAAGTTTGGGCTAGGGTTAGTTGGGTAGGTTTAATTGGGCTGAGGGTGTGTTTTGTAATGGGTATTGAATTCAATTTGTAGATGGGTTTAGAGTATTGTATTCGGACCTTGGTTTAATAGGCTGAATGGGTAGTTAGGTTAGTAGTATTTGGGTTTGGTTTGTAATGAATGACCCAAAATTGGCCTATAACATAATGATTGTTTGTTTTAAAGAATTTTTTATTATTTAAAGTTGCATGTTCTTATTTTGTTAATTGTTGTAGCATCCTATAATCTGATTTCGGCAACGGAGACGGAAGAGGGGTGTTACACTCTATATATTGGTCATGAACTCGATATTTTTTATTTAATGGAGTGACATTTTGTATCGACTCAACATTTGCCAACTTAGCAAATAATTCAATTGGTTCAACATTACTAGTCAAGCAATATAGTGTGATCATAGTATCCACATCATCATCCTCTACAAGTTGCATCTCTCTATATTTGCACGGATTTGATGAAACAGAAAATTTGTAGAATATTTTGGACAACCTCCTCCCATAATGTCAAGCAATTTTCGCACCAATCTTTTCTTTGATTTCATCAAGTTTGACTATCTTGTTAAACCTCATATTCCTATTAGATGATGTGATTCAAATATACAACCAACTTTTGTATGATAACTTACCCTATCGAAATAGATGTATAAGAAGAGTTTGTTATTCATCTTCTGCACTAAACTTGAAAAATAAATTAAAATGAATATATATTAGTTGCTATTAAAACAATTTATTACCATATTAATGTAACGCCCCCTTACTCGAGACCGTCGCCGGAGTCGAGCATGAGACATTACTAAACTTATTTTAGCATTTAAACAAATTCAAACAATTCTCGCAGTAAACTATCCATCTGCATCACAGTCGCTAAAAAAATCATATCTCGAGTTAAAAAACTTGAAATCCAATTCCGTAAATTTTCCCTGAAACTAGACTCATATATCTACTTACTAATTGTTTTCTAGAATTTTTGGTTGGGCAAATTAGTACAGTTTATTAGTTAAAGTCTCCCCTGTTTCAGGGTTTGGCTACTCTGACCCCTGTGCACTACAAATCAAATTTCTTCCTGTACAGAAATCCAATGACTATTCCGTTTATTTCACTTAAAAATAAACTCAATAATAAATCCATACATATAAAGTTTGAGTCCTAATTATTTTTACACAATTTATGGTGAATTTATAAATTAATAATAGGGAATCTAGAAATTGCTCTGACCCTGTTTCATCAAAACGTAAATATCTAATAAAATACAACTCTTTTACTTATTTTGTTTCTTCCACATGAAAATAGATTCATTAATCTTAAATTAAATATTTTAATCATCATCTAATTCTATTTCTACTATGTTTAGTGATTTTTCAAATTCACGTCACTGCTGCTGTATGACACTATTTTATAGCCAATTTCACCATTTTATGGTTTTCCATGAATTAGGTAATACATTAAGCATACATAACCCTAAATATAAATTTTGATTAGCCATTCCAATAGCTAATTATCAACAAGTATTTCCGCATCACTTATTCACCATATCATAAGATTATATACACAAAAGGATTATAACGCTATACATGCCATATTCCCAAAATATGCAAGCCACTATACCGAGATGGTCTGTTGATAGTGTGAGCGTGCCTCCGACTGTCCTGATCTCCAAGCCGGCTTGTCAAAACTACAAGGAATGGAAGAGAGGGAGTAAGCATAAATGCTTAGTAAGTTCACATGTAAATACCAAGTAACATAACCATGCAATAATACGAAGTCGACATTTGCATAATATCACCAAAGCATTCATATCATATTTCTCATTCATGATCTTACCATATTATTGTTATATTGAAGTCTCAACCTGAGGGTTAAGTACATACTTGTATAAATTATCCATTCAACAACACTTACCAACTAGTCACTTTCATCTCGAGAACTCCTCCATTTCACTAGAACTTTACCCGTTGAACACATCGGAATATAATTCGGATACACGAAATCAAGCTACCATAATCTCACCCATAATGAACTCGAAACGCAACTCAACGAGCTCGGGTGTTTGCATCCATAATAAACTCGGAACACAGCTCAACGAGTTTGGATGCTTGCATCCATAAGTGAACTCTAAACGCAACTCAACGAGTTCGGATGCCTCATAATTCTCATGAACTCGAAACGCAACTCAACGAGTTCGGATCTCAATTTCCTAGTGACATGTCACTTGTATCCTAATCTATTCCGAATGTTCAAATGGTATTTTCCTCGATCATACTCCTTTTCCATCTTCCACGAAATCGAAATCGATACTTCGATGATAGTTCATACTCATCAAGTAATTCACATAATTACATATTATTCAACAGTAACCACAAAACATAACATTTCATGATAATAAGCATCATATCATATAAACAACATTAAATTGCTTAAAACAACAATTATGTTACCTCATTTACTCATGAACTTACCTCGTATGCGAAAATAGTCATTTTTACCATTTTGTCCACAACTTGGTCTTTTGCCGATTTTAGCCCGAATTTCGATTTTCCTTGCCCTATCATTTCAAATATAGCCTAATTAAGACTCATATTATTAAAATCAACCCAAAATCATATTTTTAAAAAATTACAATTTTGCCCCTAAACTTTCACATATTTACACTTTTGCCTCAAATCTCGAAAATTAAACTTCATCCTATTTTCTTATGTTTTATGATATGTTGATCATTTTTCCCTTCTATAGCACTATCAAATTCTCACTCTAACATGTACTTAGTACTTTTGTAAACTAGAATACACATTTTGCAACTTTTATAATTTAGTCCTTTTGACTAAATTGAGTGCCCGAGCGTCAAAATTTTTGAACGATATTTTCACAAAATTATTCCGTAAAATCGTAAACCATAAAAATATAATAAAATAAAAATTTTCTTCATCGGATTTGTAGCCCCGAAACCACTGTTTCGACTAGGCCCAAAATCGAGATATTACAATTAAAGTAATAAAAAATTGTATATCAACTAATATAAATTGCATGTCATATTAGAAATTATTATCACCATATAGTAACATAACTATACATAATAGTAAAATAAAATGAAACAATAATCTTTTCAACTCAAACTTGATTTCTAAGATGAAAAAAATTATTCTTGATATTCAATATTGATATCTAATACCTGTAGGGACCCAAATTTAAGACTTTTGCAATTTTTTAGAACCTAAGATTTTCCCAGGTTAGTTTTAACAACTTAATTTTTTTTTCTCTCTTGGCCTGTTTCAAAAATCCCTGTAAAAATAAAATGTCGGTAATGAAAATATATTGCAAAGAAAAGAGAAATAAAAATAAAGAACATACAGATTTTTACGTAGAAACCTTTTAGGAAAAAACCACGGGCAGAGGAAAAGAAAATTCACTATGTTGAATTCAAATGATTACAAGAGGAGTAGCCTATGTCTATTTATAGGCTTGTAAAATCATATTCTAATAGGAGTGTAGTAAGATTGAAACACCTTATTCTAATCAATATCAAATAGATGGAGTTTAGGTTAAAAAAAATTATTCTAAAATAAAATAAAAGAAGTGTAGTTCTATATGGATTTTACCTTTATTTTATTTTACCACTATATTTTTTTAAAATAAGGATTCGGGTCACTCAATTCTAACAATCTCCACCTTGACACGAATTCTCAATGAACAAATTCTTCATCGCGAACTCTTAACGAATAAGTTCACCACCTCTTCCATAAAACACCTTAAGGGTTTAACTTCAATAATGAATACCAACCAAGTCTAAACAATGCTCAAACTTGGTTATAGGAAGTGACTTAGTTATCATATCTGTAGAATTTTCATGAGTACTAATTTTACTCACAACAATATCACCACTAGCAATAATATTATGAACAAAATAATATCGAACATCAATATATTTTGTTCTCTCATGAAACATTTGATCTTTTGTAAGGAAGATGGCACTTTGACTGTCACAAAATACTGTACAGATTTAAAGGTCTTCATTGAGTTCACTAAAGAGTCCCTTCAACCAAATGGCTTCTTTACAAGCCTCAATAATCGCCATGTACTCAGCTTCAATAGTAGACAAAGTGACTGTAGTTTACAAAGTGGCTTTCCAACTGATTGTACAACCTCCGATTGTAAAGACATAACCTATGAGAGATCTTCTTCTTTCAAGATCTCTAGCAAAATCAGCATCAACATACCCAATGACTTCATCTCTAATTCTTCCAAACTATAAACAAACATTAGTAGTATCTCGTAAGTATCTTAAAATCCACTGAACTGCTTCCCAATGTTCTTTACCGAGATTCACCATGTATCTGCTAACTCCACTAACTGCATATGATAAATTTGGACGTGAAAAAACCATAGCATACATGAGAGATCCCACTGCACTAGAGTATGGAACATGTGACATGTACTCAATCTCATCATCTAATTGTGGAGACAAAGCCGATGAAATTCTAAAATGGGTTGTTAAAGGAGTACTAATAGGCTTAGCACTCTGCATATTGAACTTAAAAAGAACTTTCTCAATGTACTGACTTAAGTACAATTTACTTGCTTTTCTATCTCTGAGAATATCCATACCAAGTATCTTCTTTACTGGTCTCAAATCTTTCATCTCAAATTCTTCACTTAGTTGGGCTTTAACCTTTCTTATTTCTCCTTTTATCTTTCACTGTTATCAACATGTCATCAACATAAAGGAGTAGATACAAAAAAGAACCATCACTATTTTTCTTAAAGTAAACACAACTGTCAAATCTACTTCTTTTGAAATCATGAGAAGTCATAAAGGAATCAAACCTTTTTGTATCACTGCCTTGGAGACTGTTTCAAACTGTAAAGGGACTTTTTCAGCAAGCAAACATAGCCCTCATTTTCTAACCCTCTGGTTGTTGCATATAAATATCCTCCTCAAGTTCTCCATGCAAAAATGCAGTTTTTACATCTAACTGCTCAAGCTCCAAATCATGCATGGCCGCAATACCAAGCAAAACTCGAATCAAACTATGCTTTACAATTGGAGAGAACACATCTGTGAAGTCTACTCCTGGAATTTGACTGTAACCCTTTACCTTACTTTATATCTAGGTTCTTCAACTCTTGGAGTTCCTCTTTTCTTTTTAAACACTCATTTACAATGAATAGCCATTTTATCTTTAGGAAGTTTCACAAGATCCCATGTTCTATTTTTGTGGAGTGATTCCATCTCCTCTTGCATAGCAAACATCCACTTTTCTGAGTCTTCACAGCTAATCGCCTCAGAATAATTAGATGGCTCTTGGTTTGCATCTATATCTTCAGCCAATTTAAAGCATAAGAAACTATATTAATCTCAACATATTTCTTTGGAGGTTTAATTTCTCTTCTAATTTTTTTTTGGGCGATAGAGTATTGTGGTAAAGAAGCAACTCTATTTTGAATTTTTGTACTAGCTTGAGGAGTCAACTCTGTTGTAGATTTTGGATTAATCTGATGCTCCACATGCTTTTGATTTTCTTTATTAGAAGAATCTTTAAGAGATAAGTTAGGTAGCATAACAGTTTCATAAAAAATAACATCTTTACTAATCACAACTTTTCTATTTTCAAGACACCATAACTTATACCCTTTTACACCAGTTTTATAACCAAGAAAAATACATTTAATGGATCTCGGTTCCAATTTTCCATTATCAACATGAGCATACGCAAGACACCCAAAGATTTTTAAATCAGAATAGTCAACAAGATTTTCAGACCATACCTCTTGTGGAGTCTTTTTCTCAATGGCAATAGCTGGAGATCTGTTAATCAAAAAATATGCAGTAGATGCTGCTTCAGCCCAAAATTACTTTTGTAAGTTGGCATTTGACAACACACATTAAACCTTCTCCATGATCATTCTGTTTATTTGTTCTGTAACATCGTTTTGCTGTAGAGTATAACGAACTGTCAAGTGTCTCACGATCCCTTCTGACTTGCATAATTATTAAACTCATCAAAACAGAACCCTAAGTCATTGTCTGTGCGAAGGTATTTTATTTGTTTTCCCTTCTATTTTTCAATTATAGTTTTCCAAGAATTAAATGTGGAAAACACATCGCTTTTCTGCTTCAGGAAGAACGCCTAAACTTTTCTGGAAAAATCATCAATAAAAGTTAGCATATAAATTAGCTCCACCTCTCGAAGGCACTTTGGATGGCCTCCATAGATCAAAATGAATATACTCTAACGTTCCCTTTATGTTATGGATTCCTCTGATGAATCGAACTCTCTTTTGCTTCCAAAAAATGCAGTGCTTACAGAACTTCAGTTTGCAAATTCCTTACCCATTAAAAAGTCCTCTTTTGCTCAAATCTGTCATGCCATTCTCACTCATACACCCTAGGCGCATATGCCAAAGTTTAGTAATACCATCATCTGATAAGGAAGAGGAAGCGACAGTTGCATCACTAGTAACAGTAGAACCCTGCAGAACATATAACTTGGCAGTATTTCTCTGTCCTTTTATCACAACAAGGGAACATTTGGAAATCTTCAAAACCCCACTTTCAGTTGTGTATTTGTACCCTTTTGAATCAAAAGTACTTAAAGAAATTAAATTTCTCTTCAATCCTGAAACATGTCATATGTTACTAAATGCTCTGACAACTCCATCAAACATCTTAACTTTAATTATTCCAACACCTGTAATTTTACGCGAAGCATTATTTCCCATCAAAATAACACCTTCAGAAACTATTTCGTAAGTTGTAAACCAATCCAGATTGGGACTCATGTGGAAGGTGCAACCCAATCAAGGATCCACTCATTACTCACTTTAGAATTGTTAATAGAAACGACTAGAAATTCACCATCGATGTAGTCTTCTACAACATCAGCTTAATCAGAATTTTCTAGTTGTTTTCTTTTTTTATTCGCAACCTCCCTTTTGATCTTGTTCTGTAGCTTATAGCACTCAGATTTAATATGCCCTTTCTTCTTGCAGAAGTTATAAGTTTTACCGCTGTTTGAAGACTTTGATCTACCATTAGATTTATCGTGAGGATTCTGTTCCTGTGTCCTTCCATGATCATCATCACCATTCTGATCGATCTTGTCTCTCACGAACAATGAGACCCTCACTCTAAGAGTCGGTTTTAACCAAAAGATGTTTCATATTATCATACGAGGTCAAAGAATCATAAACTTCATCAACTGTGAGAGACTCGCAGCTATATAGAATCGTGTCTCTAAAAATTGAACAAGACGAGGGCAACAAACAAAATATAATCAACCCTAGATCTTCCTTATCATATTGAACCTCTATGGCCTCCAAGTTTGAGAGAATTTCTTTAAAAACTATTAAGTGTTCATACACAGATGCACCTTCTTCCAAACGATGAGCATAAAGATGTTGCTTCATATGCAACTTGCTGGTTAGAGTTTTTGACATACATATTTATTTCAACCTCTTCCATAATCCATCGGTGGTCTTCTCCTTCATCAAGTCCTATAAATTTTCGTTAGACAAATGAAGATGTAACTGTGTTAACGCATTTCGATAATTGATCTTCTTCTCTTCCTCCGTCAATGTCGAAGGCATCTTATCTACCCCTAGTAGGGCTTCCTCTAAGTCTATCTGTATAAGAACTGCCTGCATCTTTATCTGCCACAACGCGAATCTGGTGTTACGATCCAGCAATAAAATTTCAAACTTCAAAGATGCCATTGCAGTGATTGAGATGAACAACCCGGAAGCGCTGATACCAATTTGTAAAAATAGAACATCGGTAATAACAATATATCACAAATAAAAGAGAAATAAAAATAAAGAACATACTTATTTTTAGGCAGAAATCCTTTTAGGAAAAAATCACGGTCAGAGGAGAAGAAAATTCACTATGTCGAATTCGAATGATTACAAGAGGAATAGACTATGTCTATTTATAGGCTTGTAAAATCATATTCTAATAGGAGTGTAGTAATATTGAAACACCTTATTCTAATCAAATATCAAATAGATGGAGTTTAATAAGGTTTAAAAAATCTTATTCTAAAATAAAATAAAAGAAGTGTTGTTCTATATGGATTTTACTTTTGTTTTATTTTACCTCTATATTTTATTTAAATAAAGATTCGGGTCACTCAATTCTAGCAATCCCAAACAACTAAAGTTTTGTCTTTTTTTTGGATGGGAAGCAAGCATTAAATGCTAATTCAGTGTCGCCGACAAGGTGACACCATTCAAATTTTATTTGTTTGTTTCCTATATAAGCGTACAGGGAAGAGGGTTAGAAAGTGGTGTCATCACCCTATACAGTGACATCGACATTTTTATATCATATTATATAGTCAAGAAAGAAAATATAAGGGGAAATTAAAATTTTCAATGTCGCCAATTAGGGTGGAGACGCCAAATTAAAAAAATATTTTTTTAGCTAAAATCATTTAGTAATGATAGGTGTACTTTTTGGGGTGGTATTGCCTGACAACATGACAACGCTGTATTTTACTATTCAAAACATTCTATTCTTATAAATAATTTGCTTTCCACCGCATTTCATTTTTTTTTGTATTATTGATGTTAAAAAAGCCCATAGAGATAACCCATAAATAAATGAGCATATTAGTTTTAATATGACTAATTTAAAAATAAACTTACTAATAGTAGTGAGTAGAGTTGTATCTATAGGGATGGATAAAAATTTATTCTTCGTTGAAACAAAATAAAATGAAATAAAAAAGTGGTTTTGAAATTAAAACCAAAAGAAGTATTAAAAATAAAATTTAAGAAACTAATATAATGAAAATCTAGTAGAAAAAGCAAATTCTCAAGTTTGATTCATGTGTTCAATGATTGATGCAAAGATTACTTCAATATTCTTTAAAAAACTTCATAATTACCGCCATCACTCATAGCTACTTCAATATTCTTTAAAAAAATTCATAATTACCGCCATCACTCCTAGCAATTCATCTCTCATTACATTTTCGATAACTAAGAGGAAGCTTGTTAAATTTATTTCTCTTATTAACAAACAATCCTATAATGAAGTTCCTATTATTTAATTTATTAATAGCATTACAAATTAGAGAGGCTTAATTCTAACCAACAAATACACATAAACGGAGTTTATCTAGACTAGAGTACATACCCACATAAAAATGAATTGCATACTTTGACATACACAACCATACTATTCATCATAAGCATTATACTATAATTAAACAATTACATATTTAATAATTTTAATTATAAGACAAATATTCTAAACCATCGAGTATGGATCTTTCAACCTTAATGGATAAGAGTAAGGTTGCAACCCATTTAAAAATATTCCATCTCGCTTCAAATTTAACCAAGGGATAAAAATAACACTCCCAACATAAATAAATTCATATGTAGAATGAATCAATAATCATTTGTTGATTCGAACCGTAACAAACACATACAAGTCACAAATGCCAATTGAAACTCGTTGCATTTTAACTATCCCAATTTGATGTCCCAAGTGGTGTTTGAATATGGCATGTAACACCCAAAACATAGACAGTTAAAGTACTAGCAATCTTCCAATTTGACATTTTGGCTAAACATTTCAGCAAATTATTAGAAAGCAACTATCAACCAAAAAATGACCAACTCTTTAACTCATAGCATCGTTCTAAAACTTCCCCTTCCAACATGCATCAAATCAAATTATCAATTAGGGAGTTCGAATATAACATAAGAAAATATCTTCCGACAAAGATCAACATCATGATCGAATAAGCAACATCATCAATCATCATCAACAACTCATCACAGTCAAAACTTCTTCCCTATTTTGGGAAAAAAATGTCAAAGAGGTTCATCCTATTACAAAAAAAAAGAACACCTCCCCTAAGAGAATGCATCACCTATTACAAAAAAAAATCCATATACTAATAAAAGCCTATATTGATCGACAAAATCCATCAATGTAGGCTTGTCTTACTGATGGAACAAATAAATCGTCAGTATTAGGCTAAACTATATTGATGGACATGTAGTCAGTCACAGTAGAATGAGATATATTGACGATTTTTTTAAAATCTTTGTGTAAAAATTATCTTTTTACTGGCGGATTATAGGTGCCTGTCGGTATAGATTCGATATAAATCAACTAGAAAGAAACTTAGGGTGTGTTTGTTTGGTTGTATTTTATTTTTCGGAAAATATTTTCCTCATTTTCCAGTGTTTGGTAGCCTGAAAACCTTTTCTATTTGGAAAACATTTGCTAATCACGCGTAAAATCCCTTACATTTTGGGAAAATGTCTTACCGTTTCAATTTCTGTAAGACATTTTCCCGTGCTTCTCCTTCATCCAGGTAAGGCCCCTTCTCTTGCTGCTGTTCAATTTCCGTTCTCTTGCTACTGGTATTTCATTTCCTTTTTCCCTCTCTTTCTCTCTTTCTCATGCAATCTCTCTCTCTCTTTCGCAGGCATTTTCCTCTTCCTGTTATTATTTTATACTCAGATTTTCACTAACTTGGGAAAAAATGGTGCTTCAGAACAAAGCTGGATATTAGGGAATTGGGGATTCAATTTGGATGTGTTAGGCTCATACCTTTTGTGAAGAAGGGCTTATCTCTGTAAGATCCTTTTGCATTTCATATATTATTTTTGTTTATCTGATTACGTTTCCATATCATTTATGTGTTTGGAAAATGCCTGAATGGGTAAGTCCCAATAGATGATCTTTAATTGCTAGGATTGTTATAATCGATGACTCTTCATTTGATATTTAGATGTTATGTTATCTTATGCTTTTCCTTTACCATCCTTTGAATTGTTTGAGTTACTTAATTTATGTTTATGTCAGTTACAAGGATCGATTTTTGGCATCACTGCCTTCTTCCAGGCAGGCTAGTGCAGACTTCACCAGGTCAGTGTTTACTGCTGTGGCATTTTACTTATGCGCTAAAAAACACAAGGTAATGTGCACTTAATTCATCCTATTAAATGTTTTTATTCCTCTATTTGCCTGTTTTTGACAAAAATTATCTACTTCACAGCTTAAGATTGACAAGGTTAGGTTGATTGAAGTTTGTAGCACCTCTAAATCTGAGTTTTCTTGTGTAAGTAACATGTTGTTTTATTTTACTTCCCTAAATGTAACGACCCAAATTTCAGTGATATCGGAACAGTGATTTGAGATCACTAAATCCGACAAGTATGTTTGAAAATTTAATAAATTAATAATTATGAGTTAAGTGTGAATTTAGAAGAATTTTGAATTAGTGAATTTTGTGTTAAAAAAGAGAGAGAGAGAAAAGAATTTAATAAGTAAATTGGGTCTAAAACGAGGTATCAAGACCTCGAATGCTTAATTCGAGCCATAAATATTTTTAAAATATTTATGGAGTGTAAATAAGTTAGTATTAAAGTTTCGTTAGAAAATTTTAACGTTTGGATAGTCAATTAATTAAAAATGACTAAATTGAAAAAGGTACAAAACATGATAAAATGATTAAATAGCTCAAGTGTTAAATGAGGGAGGACTTAAAAGGAAAATTAGCCAAAAGGGAATGGATGAGGCGGCATAAGCAAGAAAAAAAATCTGGAATCAGGTGAGCTAAGGGTAAAATGGTAAATTTTACAAAATTAAACAAATAAATTGAAATTGAAAGAGATTTCTAGGCCATTCTTCTCATAATTTCGGCCAGACAGCCATGGGAGAGAGCTTTTAAGTTGGTTTTGCACAATTTCACTGCATGTGAGTCTATTTCTTGCCCTTTTCTTATATTTTTTGTATTTTTAAGACTTTTGCAATTAGGTCCAATCATCTAATTCATTAGTTTTTGATTTGGTGGGTGAAATTGGAAGTTACCCTGGATGAGTAAGGGTAGTATATGATGAATTATTATGAAATTTAAGTTCTAATTTCATATTAAGGTTGTTTTATTAAGTCATTTTGATAGAAAATGGTATTTAGGACCTAATTGTGAAAAAGTTGTGAATTAGATGTTGGTGTTGAAATTCAGAATATCAAAGGTTGTGAATTAGTTTATAATGATAAAATAAAAGTGTTAATTGAGAAAAAAAATTAGTTCAATTGATGGGTGAATTGAGCAGGAGCTAAATTGTAAAAATTGTAAATTTTGGGGTAAAAGTGCAATTTTGAAATTTGAACAGCATAAATTGTGAAGTGAAATAGAAATCAAATAAATGCTAATGAGTAGAAATAATTTATATTATAGATCAAGAGAAACGAGATTCAAGTCGTGATCGAGGGAAAAATAAAGTTTACGAGGAATAAGCTCGATTGCTAATATTTTATATCGAGGTAAGTTCATATGATTTTTAATAATGCAATGTGTAGTTTAATGTTTTGAAATGAAAATTTCATGAATGATATAGTATATTATTGCATATAAAATGTCATTAAACTGTGATAATTGTAAAATGATATTTGAATAAAAGTACAAATTAAATGGAACAACGGACTTGAGTACTTTCATTCAGTGGCTAAGACGAATTGACGGAAAAGACCATGGTTGGACCATGACAGCATGTGAAATGTGATTTCCGTATAAGACCATAGCTGGGCTATGGCTTCGGACAAATGTGATATGTGCTTCCGTATAAGACCATATCCGGGATATGGCATCGGTGTGATATGTGCTACTGTATAAGACCATATTTGGGATATGACATCAGTGTGATATGTGATCCGTGTAAGACCATGGCTGGGTTATGGCCTCGGTATGTGATATGTGACTATGTGCAAGACCATAGTTTTACTATGGCATTGTGATAATGAGGTACTCAATTCCGTAATCGTTCCCTAATTTGATTATGAACGAAAATGTAAAATGGCCCGAAAAGATTAAGAATTGGTGAATACTATGAAAATGACACGATTTGGAATAAGTTCTTGATACTTGATGACATTGAGATTATGGATCTATGCTTATGAAGCATAATTATGTGTTCTTACCATGAAGGATGAAATGATATTGTATGGATTTAGTGAATAATAGTGGTGAATGAATAAATATAGCCTTGGCAGTTTTGGGTTACTGCAGTAGTGTAACTTTTGAAATTCACCATAAATTGTGGAAATTGAGTTAAGGGCTGAATAAAAATATGAGATTAAAGCCTGATGAGTCTAGTTTCATATAGAGGAAAAGGTGCATGCAATTGGATTTTATGTTATAAGATATTTAAATTGTTGTGAGACAGAGTTTGAATGACTTCGAGATCCCCTATTCTAATTTTATAAAATCATTAGAAATTGTAAAAAAATAATTATGAGTTTTAATTTATATATTTAAAATCCTTATCGAGTCTATTTTCAAGAGGGATAGACGGGAACATCATCCAAGTCTCGAATTATGAGATAAATAATTTTTAGTGAAGAGAGATCAGAACTGTTGGATAGCGAAACAGGGGAAACTTTAATGAATAAACTGTACTAAATGGCTAAACCAAAAATTCTGAAAATTTTATGGGAGAAAGGTATATGAATCTAGTTTCAATTAAAATTAACGGAACTTAATTTGGAGTTTCGTAGCTCCAAAAATCAATTATTTAGTAAATGTATCTCGATAAAATAGTTTAAGCTGAGTATGTATAATTGTACAATTGTGGTGTTTTATCTTAAAAGCATGTTGGTAATTGCTTATTAATTTCATATGGACTTACTAAGCATTTATGCTTACTCCCTCCTTTTCATTCCTTGTAGTTTTAACAAGCCAGCTCGGAAATCGGGAACGGTCGGAGGCCCACTCACTCTATCCGTATACCATTTTGGCATAATGGCTTGTATATTTTGAGTATGGCATGTATAGCATTATAACCATTTTGTATATATGGTCTTATGATATGGATAATGAGTGGTATGGAAATGCTTGGTAATGATTAGCCATTGGAATGGCTAATCATGATCATATTTGGTGTTATGTATGCTAAATTGCTAGCTAATCCATGGAAACCATGAAATAAGCAAAATTTACCATAAAATAGATTCAGACAGCAGCAGTGACGTGAGTTTGAAAAATCATTAAAAATAGTAGAGATACAATTATATGATGAATAAAATATGGAATTGAATAATTATGAGTCTATTTTCATATGGATGGAACAAAACAGGTATATGAGTTATATTTTATGAGAAGTTTAAATTTTTGTGAAACAGGGACAGAGCGATTTCTGGATCCCCTGTTCTGACTTTGGAAATTCACCATAAATTGTAAAAAGATAATTAGAAGTCATGCTTTATATGTACAGATTCCTTATTGAGTCTAGTTTTATTAGAAACAAACGACATAGTCATTTAAACTCTGTACAGGGAGATATCTGATTCGTAATACACAGAGGTCAGAGCAGTCAAACCCTAAAACAGGGGAGACTTTAACTAATAAACTGTACTAATTGGCCTAACCAAAAAATTCTAGAAAAAAATTAGTAGATATATATATGAGTCTAGTTTAAGGAAAAATTTACAAAATTTGATTTCGAGTTTCGGAACTCGAGATATGAATTTTTAAGCAACTATGACGCAGTTGGACAACTTGTCCGAATTTGTTTAAGTGCTCAAATAAGTTTAGTAATGCCTCGTGCTCGACTCCGGCAACGGTCTCGGGTAAGGGGGCGTTACACTAAATGTAATCCTTTTAATGTTAACTTATAAATGTTTAATGCGCTGAACATTTGCTTGGAACTTTCAATGCAGGTCTCCACCTCCATGAAAGATCTGTGTCATGATGTTTTTGGGATCTCAAGTGAGAAAAAAGATCCCAATGAAGTGAAAGGAAACCTAGGTAGGTGTTCATTTGGACATACCCTAGAATTGGCTGTATATAACCATGTGTATGTAAGCATTTGATGGTATCATTTGCAGTATAATTTTAGTACCATATATTGGCTTTCAATACTAAGGAATTTATTTTCTCTAAACTTTGTTTTGATGTGTCTGCAGAACTGCTAGACGTGTTACCTGAAAAAAGAAAATTTGATGATGGTGGTTATTTATCTGATGAAGGACCAGAGGTAACACTGCATCATCTGTAATATTAGTTTAGTAAATGTCGGATGAAGTAGGATTCATTGTTTTCTATATATGAATCCTTGTGCTTTGGCTTTTGTAACAATTTCTGCAACATAATCTGTCTATTTAATTGGTTGTACTGAATAAGTGCTTGGAATAATTGTATGAAATTATTGTTTCATGATCTGAATCAATGATGAGGCTTCTATTATATCATTCAAGAGATTAAAATCTTTAATGTCTAAGCTCTGCATGGGTTTTTCATTGGTCTTGCAATAGCCTTTCTTGGTGATTCTAAGTCTTTGATGCTTAGTAAGGCAGGTAGTTATAATTTCTAAGAGAATTTGAACCATTTGAGATTTAATCTCAGCACTAAAAGCTACCAGAAGTTTGTGATATTGTTCTTGAAAACAACATTTGTTTATTTTCTTGTGCATCAAAATATTGTAGGGCTAACCTGAACCTCTTGCAGCTTTCAAGTTACAAGCGAGCAAAGAAAATGGAGAAAGCTGGTTATGAAGAGTGGAAATCATCTGTTCTATCATCTAACCAAAAAAGCACAAAAATTTTCTTAAGGTTGAAGATATTAATACTTTTATGTGGTGTAATGCACTTGGACAATGTTGTTATTATGTGGTGTACTACTAATTATGCATTTGGATAATATTATTAATTTCTAGTATTAATTGTGGTTTGGAAGCTAATTTATAATTATTCAATCCTTGTTTTTTATTTTTTAACACAACTACAAATAATTTATTTGACTTTGGTTGTTTTCAATTTATGAAGGTTAATATTGTAGCTTAATAATTGAGTATTATTATATATTTAATTTAATTTATTTATTTATAAATAAATCATTGCAATATATGTAAAAACAATTTAAAATATAAAAATTTATTAATATGTATATAAATTTATTAATATATGTAAAAGCAACTTTTACGGAAAATATTTTCAGGAAATCTGCCAAACAACAGAAAATATTTTACACAGCTTCATCCAAATACCAGAAAATATTTTCAGTAAATCATTTTCCAGAAATCATTTTCTGGAAAACATTTTACTGGCAAACAAACAGACCCTTACCTTTTCTTCTCCTTAGTAATTGTAGTTTTTTTATATAAGTTTTTTGAAAAAATTAATTTATCATGTAGATTTTCCCCCATTTTATTCATGTCTTTTTTCACTCATATTTTCTGTTTTCACGTATTTTTCCTAATTTCTTTTGATGTCTATTTTTTTCACTCATCGAATTCTCTTTCTCAAGTCCCATTTTACATCGTTCTTTCATCTTTTTTATTTAATTTTGCCTTTCACGCTATTGCTCACTTCCTCATCAGTCTCCTTTTTAAAGCCTTAATCTATTTCAACTCAAACTTGATACGAGTACGGGCTCAATTTTGAGTTTGGCTTTAACTTTTTATAAATCTCATTTGACAAACTCAAAAGATTTCATCATTTGAGACTCAATTTCGAATGGGATCTAGACATCTTTAAAATTGAGAAAGATTATCAAGATTTTAAATTTTGAGTTTAAAAAAGTCAAGAAAATAAGTTTTAGTTTGAAATAGACAGATTAATTTTATTTTTATATCATCCCTAATTATCTTAACATTGTAAATCTTATATACTTTAGTTTACGTTCAAATTTTAACTCATATTGTTTAATTTTTTAATCAATGCATACATTTATTTTTGAACAATATTACGAAACAAATTAGATTTACGTTCAAAATTCCGAGTAATTTTAGGTTTAAAATTCATAATTATTTGTTAAAATTATAATATAATATTTTAAAATTTCTAACTTCTTTTACGTTTAAAACTCAAAAATCTCAAATAATATAAAATATTTTTTTATCATAATTATCTATTAAAATCATAATATGATATATTATGAAACGAGTACATACTTGCATAGCAAGAATTGCTGATGTAAACATTGACGTGGATATCTTATATAATTGACAAATAAATATGATATTATACTACAAGGAAATAGGTACAATATAAAATAATTATATGCCTATTTCGTCTAAATGATAATAATATAAAATTTTAAAATAAAAAAATCCAAGAAATCTTAAATTTTAAAAAATCGTCTTAAATTAAATTAAGAAAAATGCATGAAATTACAGAGCATATCTAAGAGATATCTTTTTTGAAAAGCAAATATATATTGAAATTTAAGCCAACATATGCTAAAGAATTTTTATTTAAGTAAATAAAATTATTAGTCATTAAAAATTAAAATTTTACTAAAGATATTTTGTTATCTAATATTTAAATAATTAAGTTTCAAATTTTAAAATAATTTTCAACTTTGTTTTCAAATAATTAAAACTATTCATTATGATATTTTCATTAAACTACCCTTGAAAGCAAAAATAAATAGTAGAAAATGCTTGAGAAATAAATAAAACAAAATGAAAGAAACTAGAGGCACATGGAATGGAATTGCGTATTAAAATTTTAATATAATTGAATTAGTGGGGTAGGAAAACTAGTTTGTATAAAACCTACCCCTCCAACAAGTTGCAGCCCAAAAAAAGATGGACTAGAGTGAAGACCTAAACCCCCTATGGGATACTTTTAATACATCAATTTTAACCTTAAATGATCTAGCTTTGTTTTTTTTCTTTTTTTTTATTAGACAATTAGAGGATTAGTACATACGTATAAAGTAAAAAATATATCCACACCACATATTATATTTTAAACAAATCTTACTTAAATAAAAAATTTTCAATTATTCTTTCAAGACTCGAACCCGAGTCGATTTTCTGATTCAACATCCCTTTGGTACATGCTACCATAAGGTTGAAACTTGGCTTTTAAGAATTGTCGTTTATTTTGGACAGGGAAAAGAAAAATCAAACAACCACCAACACTGGCAGACGCTCGACTCTATAGATTAGCTATCGGAAATCGGACGTCAATCGCGCAACTCTTGCGAGAAAGCACTGTCCCCACCTAAGCTTCTTTGTTTTCGTCTAAGCACCCCCTGTTGTTCCAATAGGGTCGGAAGCGTGTAAATTATTGTACTAAAAAATCACACAAAGTTCAATCCCAGGGAAGAGAGGTGGATCACATGGATCTCTTAAATACCAAGTCTTTCCTTAGACAGAATATCCCTTCTATAGTAATTTAATAACACAATTAAATACTACTATTATACCCTCAAATATTGAAAGAAAAATAGGACAAGAAAGAACACAAGAGATTTAACGAGGTTCGGTAAATTATACCTACGTCCTCGGGCACTAACACCAGATGATAACTTTACTATCTCCAAAGTATTACAAACAAATAGAATTCCTTAAGAATTCTCAAATGGGAGAAGAGAGAAAACTAAGAGAGAAAGATTGGTTGGGATGAATTGAAATGAGAAATGAGAAGGCCTATTTATAGTTGAGGTTTAAGGACCAAACAATAAATAGCCTATTATCTCAAGGACCAAAAAAAAATTATCCCATGCCACTTTTTCAAAGTCAACTTTAAGGTGCTAAACTTGCACCACTTTGTATTGTTTGCCATTAATGTTGTCTCCCATTAATGTTAACAATCTCCACCTTGAAGATTTGATTAGGATAATCACATCTTCACACACTTCCTTCAACTCCCCAAATTCGATAAAGCTATCTTTTGTAGTGCCTACAAATGCACTCTCGAGCGCCATACACCTGAAGGTGCTCAAATTCTCAGGATGTTAATCAAGTTCAAACAATGATTAAACTTGATTGTTGTTACCACCTTGGTCATCATATCTGCGGGATTATCTGCTGTTGGAATCTTCTGAAGTAGAATTTTTCCTTTTTCAAAGACTTCCCGCACAAAGTGATATCTTACGTCGATATGTTTGGTTCTTCAATGATAGACTTGATTTTTCGCTAAATGAATAGCGCTCTGACTGTCACAATATAAACTTATGTGACTTTGAACAACTCCTAAGTCTTTCAACAATCCATTAAGCCCAATAGCCTCCTTAACAGCTTCTGTAACTGCCATATATTCTGCCTCTGTAGTAGACACAGCTACTGTAGACTGTAAGGTAGACTTTCAACTCACTGGGGCTTTCGTAAGAGTAAACAGATACCCCGTAGTTGAACGACGTTTATCTAAATCACCAGCAAAGTCGGAATGAACATATCCAACTACAAACTGACCAAGTGCTTCATCCTGTTCAAAAATTAAACCAACATCTACGGTTTTTCGAAGATACCGTAGAATCCATTTCACAGCTTGGCAATGTCCTTTTCCAGGATCATGCATATACCTGCTCACAACTCCAACAACTTGTGAAATGTCAGGCCGCGTACACACCATCGCATACATCAAACTCCCAACTGCATTAGCATATGGGACTTTTGCCATATATTCTCTTTCTTCTTCAGTTTTTGGAGATAATTGAGCACTAAGTTTCAAATGAGAAGCAAGTGGGGTACTTACATGTTTTGTGTTTTCATTTACACCAAAACATTGTAATACCTTTTTCAGATATTGCTTCTGATTCAAACAAAGCTTGCCTCTCTGTCTATCTCTACTTATCTCCATGCCGAGAATCTTCTTGGCCTCACCTAGATCTTTCATCTCGAACTCTTAATTCAACTGAGCCTTCAGCTTATCTATCTCTTTTTGGCTCTTCGAAGCGATTAACATATCATCAACATACAAGAGTAGATAAATGAAAGATCCGTCATGCAGCTTCTGCAAATACACACAATTGTCATATTTGCTTCTTGTGTACTTCTGCCTTCTCATAAAGCTATCAAATCGCTTGTACCACTGCCTCGGGGATTGCTTCAATCCATATAGCGATTTGTTCAGCTTACAAACCCAATTTCTACCACCAGCATCTGTGTATCCTTCGGGCTGAGTCATATAGATCTCCTCTTCTAACTCACCATGCAAGAAAGCCGTCTTAACATCAAGTTGAGCTAGCTCCAAATTCAACTGTGCTACCAAGGCCAACAAAATTCTAATGGAGGAATGCTTCACAACAGGGGAAAATACATCATTATAGTCAATTCCCTCCTTCTGAGCGTAGCCTTTAGCTACCAATCTTGCCTTGTAGCGAATATCCTTCTTGCTAGGAGATCCATCTTTCTTTGCGAATACCCACTTGCATCCGATTGCCCTTTTACCTTTCGGTAATTGCGCCAACTTCCAAGTATTGTTCTTCCGGAGAGACTGCATTTCTTCATCCATGGCGCTTTTCCATTTATCACTTTCTAAGCTTTGCATTGCTTCTTGATAAGTGATAGGAATATCATCAACAACGGGAAGGGCGTAGGCCACCATATCAGTAAATCGAGCAGGTTTACGAATTTCTCTCCGTGGCCTTGCAACTGCAACTGGTTCTGGTGTACTTAGTGGTTCTTGGGTCAGAACCTCTTTAACCTCTAATTCATCCATTGTGGCTGGAGAATTAGACTTATTAACTGGGCAAATCCCCATCTGCTCAAACTCCACCTGTTTTGGAGTACACTCCACCTGCTGTGGAGTATTGCTCGTCTGAATATCTTTATCTGCTACCTTTTTCAATGTGGCAGATTCATCAAAGGTAACATCTCTGCTACAGATCATTTTCTTTGTGCTTAAGCACCAAAGACGAAATCCCTTCACTCCAGAAGTGATTCCCATAAAGAGAGCTTTCTTTGCCCTCGGATCTAACTTTGACTCCTTCACATGGTAATATGCAGTGGTTCCAAACACATGTAAGGAATCATAATCTGTAGCCGATTTTCCAGACCATACCTCCATAGGAGTTTTTCTTTCTAATGCAGATGATGGCAAACGATTAACAAGATGGCCAGCGTATGTCACAGCCTCAGCCCAAAATTGCTTGCCCAACCCAGCATTGGACAACATACATCAAACTTTCTCCAGCAATGTTCGATTCATACGCTCTGCCAATCCATTCTGCTGTGGTGTATCCCTAACTGTGAAGTGTCGAACAATACCATACTCTTGGCACACATCGAAGAACGGATCACTTTTATATTCCCCTCCATTGTCCGTCCTAAGCCGCTTGATTTTCTTGCCAGTCTGGTTTTCGATCATAGTTTTCCACTTAAGAAAAACTCTAAGCACTTCATCCTTAGTTCTCATGGTATACACCCAAACTCTTCTGGAAAAGTCATCAACAAAAGTAACAAAGTAGTGTTTTCCTCCCAATGAAGGTGTCTTGGAAGGCCCCCACACATCTGAGTGAACATATTCCAAAATACCTTTTGTATTATCGATAGCAGTACCGAATTTCACTCTCTTTTGCTTTCCCAGAACACAATGCTCGCAAAATTTTAATTTGTAAGCCTTTGCACCTTTCAACAATCCTTGCTTTGCCAAAATTTGCAAGGATTTTTCGCTGGCATGTCCCAACTTCATATGCCACAACTGCATTGAGTCCAATTCTTTGTTGCCGGAAGCTGCAGCGACTGCTCCAATAACTGTACTACCTTGGTAGTAATACAAGTTATTTTTCCTGATGCCCTTCAATATCACAAGTGCGCCAGATGTCACTTTCAAAATCCCATCTATCATAGTAACAACTGAACCATTGGATTCCAAGGCTCCCAATGAGATGAGATTTTTCTTCGAACTGGGCACGTACCGAACATCAGTCAGAACTCTGGTTGATCCATCTTGATTCTTTAATTGGATTGAACCTATCCCAACAGTTCTACAGGCATTGTCATTGCCCATATAAACAACTCCTCCATTTAGTTCTACTAAATCAGAGAACCACTCCCGGTTAGGGGACATATGATAGGTACAACCCGAATCCAATATCCACTCATCTGAATGGAACGACGATGATGATGCAACCAGTGATAGTTCAGAGTCACTAGTATCATGCTTTGCAACACAAGCATCTACAGAGCTTTTCCCTTATTCTTCAGCTTTGGACAATTTTTCTTCCAGTGGCCTTTCTCATGACAAAAAGCACATTCATCTGTCCCGAGTCTGGACTTTGACTTTGATCTCCCCTTTTGAGTTTTCTTCTGAGTGTATGAACGACCTCGGACTACTAAAGCTTCTATATCTCTGATTGAGTTTTTCTGTTTGTCCTTCTTTCTCTGTTCATAACTGTATAAGGCCGCACAGACTTCGCTCAGAGATATATCACTCCTGCCATGAAGTAGAGTAGTTTCTAGGAACTCAAACTCCTCAGGAAGTGACCCCAACAGCATCAAAGCCAAATCTTCATCTTTGAATGTCTCATCCATATTCAGCAAATCAGTGACTAACTGATTAAATTTGGTGATGTGATCATTCATTGTGGTACTTGGGACGTATGTGAAGCGAAACAGTCTTTTCTTCAAGTGGAGCTTATTTTGACTGTTTTTTTTCAAAAAATTTTCTTCAAGTGCCACCCACAACTTATTTGCAGAAGTCTCCTTTGAAAAAGCATACCTCTGCTCTCGAGAAAGGCATGATCGAATTGTGCCACATGCCAACCGATTGATCGCCTTCCAATCTTTCTCCTGTACATCATCTGGTTTCTCTTCATCAATGGCAATGTCTAGACCCTACTGAAAAAGGGCATCTAGAACCTCACTTTGCCACATACCAAAATGGCCCGTGCCATCAAAGATCTCCACGGCCAATCTTGCATTTGCAATTGTCGGTCTTGTCCACATGGACGATGTTGAAGCTCCTACACCGACCGTTTTCTCCATAATCTTTCAATATACCTAAGGAAATCTTTTCTGATGTGGAAGATCAGTTTAAACTGCAACCACAGAGCATACTACGATTAACCTTCGGCTCTTGATACCACTTGTTGTTCCAATAGGGTCGGAAGCGTGTAAATTATTGTACTAAAAAATCACACAAAGTTCAATTCCCAGGGAAGAGAGGTGGATCACATGGATCTCTTAAATACCAAGTCTTTCCTTAGACAGAATATCCCTTCTATAGTAATTTAATAGCACAATTAAATACTACTATTATACCCTCAAATATTGAAAGAAAAATAGGACAAAAAAGAACACAAGAGATTTAACGAGGTTCGGTAAATTATACCTACGTCCTCGGGCACTAACACCAGATGATAACTTTACTATCTCCAAAGTATTACAAACAAATAGAATTCCTTAAGAATTCTCAAATGGGAGAAGAGAGAAAACTAAGAGAGAAAGATTGGTTGGGATGAATTGAAATGAGAAATGAGAAGGCCTATTTATAGTTGAGGTTTAAGGACCAAACAATAAATAGCCCATTATCTCAAGGACCAAAAAAAAAATTATCCCATGCCACTTTTTCAAAGTCAACTTTAGGGTGCTAAACTTGCACCACTTTGTATTGTTTGCCATTAATGTTGTCTCCCATTAATGTTAACACCCCCAGCCCTACTTTAACTTCCGCGTAGTTTTGTGGAAAGATCGTCCTTGTAGGAAGGATCATACAATTGCTGTCTATATAGAGACAAAGAAAGCACGCTTTTATTCTAGAACTACTAAGAATTGGGTCTTACAACACTACTGTCAATCGGTGCCACATAGGTCACTTCTTCGACTGCATAATTGAATCTAGCAAAAAAATCTCGAGTTAGAGTTAAAAAAAATTTATTTTATTATCTTAATTCAATTTAAAATCGTAATATTAAATTTTTTTAGAGTATATAAAATATGTATTCGAAATTTAAAAAAAAAATACTTTAGTATAATAAATTTAAATAGTTAAATTATTTATTTAGATAGAAGAAATTATCATTTTAGAGTTTTTTAAATTTTTATTTATTTTTTAAATTTTTTATTTTTTATAATATTTTAAAAAATATATAAAATTTGGAATTTTTATAAATATTTGAATTTTTAAAAATTATTTTGAATTTTTTTTAGAAATTTTTTAAATTTTTTGTTAAGAGAAACTAATTTGTTCATTTTCAAAATTAAATAGGGACCAAAAAAGTATTTACAGTAATTTGTTATTTGAATTATTCAAATTGAAAAGTTCAACCCGACTCGAACTCAAAAATTGAATTATTTATTTGAGATAACTTGAAAAAAATCAAATAACATGATCAATTAACTCAAAATCAAAAAAAAAGAAAAAGAAAAGTTAATTTTTTTTTTAGTCTAATTGAATTTTTGTCACCTATAGAATAAGATACATCCCTATAGTGCCTTTCTTTTCATCATGCATCTTCGTTTCCAATTTTTGGTGGTTTATGATATAGTTTGGTTTTGTGAGGAGGGGTTTTCTTTTTCTTCTTTTTTTTAATTTGTAATCAAACTCTGTTTTCTCTCCTTTGCTGATTTGGTTTAACTTTTGATTCTATTGAAGGAGAGAACTGTACCTACAAATGTTTGAAAATAGTGATTTTGAATTTATTGAATAGGTATTTAAATTGAGTTGAAATCATTAATATAAAAATTTTAATTGAATATAATTTTTTTTCCAAATAAAATTAGACTTAGAATATAAAACAGATAAAAACATTTATGATTATCTACATGCATAGCTAGTGTTATTGTTAAACTATGTTTAAAGTGAACTGAATTTGAATTTTAATTTTAATTTTAATATTTGATTCAAATAGTTGGATAATATGATCCATTTTTATTTTTAATATATTTATTTGATATTATTTAAATTTAAGCTAAGTTGTTTAGGGTAATTCGATATTTACTTTAAATTAAAAATAAATTGGGTCAGTCTCGAATTAAATTTTTTAAGTGAATCAAAACATTTTATTGGTTGATGTTAGGTCAAGAACACCTTATTACAACGAAATAGAGTGAAAATAAAGGAACCTCTTTCCCATCCATATAATAATAATCAGGCTGAAGCTTGAATGGTTTAAAAACTTCTTTTGGACAGGGATGTTTACCTCATAATTTATGTCATAAGTTTAAATTGTAGTGTATGTATTATAGTTATTTATTCCCGTTAAAGAGTATGTTTCACACTTTAAAAAAAAAACCCTCAATTATTTTTTTAAAAAATCAATTAAATTCTTATTTTTTTAACTGTTAATTTTAATCGTTGATTGTTAAAGTGTAAGTCGTAATAATTATTTATTTTTAATTATTTTCATCTCATGTTACACTACAGTTGTGCCGCCTGGAAAATTTGTATTCCTTAAAATTGAGTCTTAGCTGATTGGCATGAGTATTATTGCCTATACAGGAGGACATGAGTTCGAGTGTGCAAAAGCGCATTATCTTCCTATTTATGGGTTGGGGAGAGGTTATGAGTAGTTCTTAGCATTGTGTCAAAAATAGCAGGTATGATCAAAACATATAATGAGATTCTTCAAAAAATTTGTATTCTCTAAATAACTATAAAAAATGTAAACAAAGTAGAGAAAATTACAAAATAATATTAAACGTATAAAAATTAAAAAGAACATAAAAATAATTCAAAATAGGCTTAATGGTATTATATATAAGGATGGCAATGGAGTGGAATGGAGGTGAACTTTGCTAAATTCATCACTACTCCACCACTCGCTCCACTTTACTATGTATGTATAATCTTAAAAATCATTACCACATCCATGGATGTTAAATAAATCCATCCCCGCCCTCACCTCACTCTACTTCAATTTATATTTTGCTATTTGTCTTCAATATTTTTAAAGCAAAGTAAATTTTAAACATAATTCTTTAAAATATATATTTAATCATATAAATATATGGATTTTTTTGCTATATTACATTATTACATTTTAACCATTTTTAATAATTTATATATACAAAGCATAATATGGTAACTTCATATAATGGAGTGGGTCGGAGTGGGGCAAGCAATTAGCATAACCGTTCCATACTCACTATCCAAAAGAAGATAGCCACCCAACCCTGCCCACATCCACTTTTCAAAAAAAAAAGAATCTACTTCATTCGAAGTAGAGTGGTTCAAAACCCATAGAGTGATTCAAGTTTTGCCATCCCTAATTATAAGCCCTCGAACTATTAAAATAATAAATTAGATCCATCAAAACTCATTGCACCTAATTGAGCCACTGAAGTAACAAAGTTAACCAATTATGCCTTTTGACTCATGTTGATTGTTAATATTTATGACAATGCTGACATGACTATTAATAAGTGTCATGTCAGCATTGATTGTTGACGTGTCACTACCACATCAATTAAAAATAAAATATTTTAAAAAAATTTAAATTATTTTTAAATTGTCCAAATTCATATGAATATAAACACTAATTCAAACTTGTATTTTTTTTACTTAAAAATGTAATGTGTTTTACAATTCCACCTAATACTTATTTTGAAGGATATAATTCTTTACTTGAAACTCAATTCTTATATTATTATAACATTATTTAGGGTCCAAATTCATAACATTATTGGCTACTGCGGATTAGAATGATGATGTGATTTTTCTAAAAGAAAAATAGTAGCTCAGCTGACATGTAAATTTATTATTTATTATACGTGGTTGATTAGATTTCTATATAGTTCTAACAATTTATGCAAAAAAAATTTGTTATAGATTCATGTCATCACTTTATTGATAGCAATTAACAGTATTATTAATTTGGACATATTAATAATATTAAAATAATTAAACTAAATTATGTCTGAATTAAATCTCATATTTCAATATTTTTAAAGGACTAAAACAGTGATTAGATCTTAGGTGTATTGTTTCTAGTAAGTGAACACGTGTTTTGTGGGAGTAATTTTTTTTTAAATATTAAGTGCAAGAGTTTAATTTTAAGCCAATCAATCATTGTAGAAAATACAAATTATTGATACTTTTTTCTTTTTTTTTATCTCTTCCAGTTCGCTACAAATTGTATTTTTTTTTAGAATATGAAAAAGGAAAACAAGGTGATGTAAAGAATAATAAGTCTTATTACTAATCTTCTTAATTTTTATTAATTTAATACTTTTAGCCTTTTAATTAAATAAAATATATTTTTATCCTTTCAAAAATTAATAATTTACTGTACGTTATATTAACGAAAAATTGTACTTTTAACTCTTAAAAATACTTTAATTTTATTTCGACTCTCAATAGAAAATATGACTGTTTTGGTAAAATTATGAGGGACCATTTGTGGTATATTCCATTTTAAATCCTAAGCATACAAGGAACCGCTTGTTTCTATGCTTTGGGCATTAAAAATGAAATATATCACAAATAGTCCTTATAATTTATTAAAATTTTAAGATAAATTGTTGAAAAGAAAAAAATTAATAAAATCAATACCATATTTACCTGTAGTTTCCACCAAAATCTTAGCTTAAAACCTATTAATATCGTATTGAAATTGAAAAAAATAATTGAAAGTAACTAAAATTGGTTACCATGAAAATTTGATAAAATATGAGAAATTATTCATAATATTTTATTATTTTTCATTTAAATAAAAAATTAAAGTTGAATTACTCCCCTCACATCTATTTTGCTAAATAAATAATCTTCTTATTTCATGAAAAATAATAGCCAAGTAAATTTTAAAGCAGCATATTTTTAAATGCTTTACTTTTTGAAGAGGCAAATTCTAAAACGTATTAGTCAATAAATGAGGCCTTTTTGATATCCAAAGTTACGAAAGAGATGTATGTTGAAAATGGGGAAAGGATCGACTTGAGATATTGTTATTTAGGGGTGCAATATTTTATAATTACAAATTTTGAATATTTTGATAAAATTTTGGCAAAATTTACATAAAAATATTAAAGTAAATTATTTAAATAGTCACTTAAATTTTTTAACGACTTCTTGTTTTGGTCATTAAAATCTTTTTATTAATTCCGTCACTCTCATTAAATAAATTTTCAATTCTATTCATTCCACTATTAAAATGTATTTGATCACCAAACAAAATGACAGTGTGACCTTCTTTTAATTGGTATAATAATCCATTTAACTCCTAATATTATACACATTCTATCAAGTTGATTCTATTTCTAAAAAATTCAATACTTTTCGTCCTCATTATTTACACAGTATTAACTCCATCATTATTCTAAATATTCAAACTTTTATAATTATAAAAAAAATTACATTCCCAACTTGCCAAATATTAATCATTATAAAAAATAAATTATTTTGTTATTTTTATCATCATCACCACCCTTCGTCATCTCTTCAACCTCAATCGAAACCACCACCGTTTTCTTCTCCAATTTCAACACCATTTGCAAAATCAACAACCCATTTCTCAAATTCAAATTTTAACACTACCTTATTTCTCATTTTTAACATTATCCTCATTAAAAGAAATAATTGTGGGTTTTATAATGTTGAGAGGTGATTTTAGTGGATTAGATTCCATCTTCATCTAGAGAAAATTAAAAGTGAAAATGAAATGGAGGTTTGAAATTGAAAATGAAATTTTGCTAAGAATGTTTAGAATAGATGAAATCATTACCCCAAAAAAAGAAATGTGGGTTTAATTTTAATAATGTAGGATAGCACGGAGTGATTGCATGAAAAAATAATTATTATATTATTGTAATTATAAAGATTTTTAATTCTATAGTGTTTGACTGATAGAATATGATTATCCTGTAATTTCTTATGTCATGTTCAGTAGTATAAATTATAATTATATAATTTTAAATTTTAAAAATAATTAATTATACAAAATTATCAATTATATTTGAGAAAAAAATTTTAACAAGTAACAAAACTTAAAATCAAATCATCTTATATAATACATTAGTCTATGAAAGTATTCAACAATACAATTGGTAATAAAATTAACAAGAAAAATAGACGTCCTATGCAATTTTTATCTAATTACTGTTAGATTATTCTTTCTAACATTAAGCATATACTTTTTGTTATCATCGATTGGTATTTGATCAAGTATAAATAATCAATAATAAATACTATATCACTTAGTTAATTATTTAATAGGTCAAATGTATAGGAGCATATCTCTCATCAACAAAATTTTCATATTATTTAAATGACATCAATAAAATAACATATAATTATATTTTAAAATTAAAATACAATTATCATTGTATAAAAATAACTTTTAAAACTTAAACCATGTACAAACTTGGAAAACCATGGTTAATTAGATTAGAGTGTAATTGTTCGTAAGTACTTGATAGTCACTAAACTAACTATAAATACGACAAAGGCAAACTCACCTATCAAACAATAGTATAGCTACATGAGTAAATATATCTTATCCACGAGGACTAAAAGTATTAGTAATTACTGTTTTCCTATTATTTAGCAGGCAATTTGGAGTGATGTGTTTTAATCTATCTAAATTTACTAAACTAATTTACTAACACCATGTTTGGTTGGGTGTATTGGCATAGCCAATACACACCTAATCGGTGGGCCCCACTTAATCTCCCTTCAATCTATTGTTTGGTTGGTTGTATTGCCATTACGTCCCAAATTTGTTCCTTGCCTAATACACCCGGTCCCGTAATAGGTATTCCTCCCATTCAGCACCGATTAGAGAATCCTTACCCATTTCTTATTTTCGTTTCCTTTTTCTGCCCTCATAGATTTCTGCTTCTTCTTCCATCGGCATTTTAGTTCATCCCCCCGCTCAGCTAAATTACTTCTTCTTCCCTGTTGCTTCATTCATATCCTAAATAGAAAATATTGGGAAAAGAATCCCATAAAATTTTAGGTTGTGATTGATCGCCATCGTCATGGATTCGTAAGCTTTTTTTTTTTCATTTTTATTTATATGTTCAATTAATTTTCTGATGTGCGCTTTCAGTCGGCACTCTTCAATTTCCATTCATTCTTAACGGTAGTGCTATTGGGAATCTGCACCTGCACTTACTTGAAGATGCAATTTCCAGCTATCCTTGAACAGAGAACTGGGTATATCCTCTCGCTCTCTTTCTAATTTTCTTCTATTTGTTTTATTCGTTTATTGTTGAATAGTTCTCATTACTATATTTGTAGTTGATTTAAGCTTGTATTTTCATTTCAATCAGAACCGATTTTGGCAATTGAATGCTAGATTGTGTGCCTTGGCATAATTGTTTAATGTCTGCAAGTCATGCAGTTAGTTTTGTAGTGCTTTTGTAGTTATTTTAGCTTTGTAATTTGGAATAACTGCTTTTGAGCTGGAAACTTTTGAGATGGGGGATGTTGCGGCGATAAAAACTTGTGGTTTTGGAAATCTGGGTTTTCATTTTTTTGGATTTACAATAGGTTCTGTTGCATAAAAAGAGATAAATTACATTGTAGTTGTTTACTCATTGAAGTTAATTTCCTAAATTGTGTGCTGAAATTTGGAATCAGTGAAATATTTATTGGTTTGTACTGATTTTAAGCTCAAATTTTGGTTATAAAGTAAAGCAAAAAAGGAGAAAAACAACGAGTTCGGTTGCTACTTTTCTTTCTTTTTAACTTTATTTTATTAGAGGAGAATTTTGTGATATGTAGTCTCTTTGTAAATACCCCAAGATTAAGTTGTGTTATTTGATTAATTTTAATGGAGAGTTGAGCCTTCTCTTTATTAGTGTTGGAAAATAAAACTTTTTGTGAGCATGCTAAAATAGTTTTTAAATTTAACCTTTCAGTTAATAGATTAAAAGACATTATAGTTTCGCATTTCAACCATAATATGTTCACTAGTTTAAGTATCTTTTTTGAAATATTGGCTTCAGGTCTCATCATTTCATTTTTTGAACAAATTACAAAACAATTTTATTCTTTATGTGATCTGCATAACTAATTGATGGTTCTGTTTCTCTTCTCTATGCTTCTATTTGATTATGTATCAAGGAAATAATCGAATATTAACCAATGAGAGAGACAATACTTAGGAAAAAATCCACCTAGACTTCACCTATTATTATAAATTTGAATTAAACAATTTATTCACTTGTGTCTTGATCCGTAGAAATCCCGAAATTATGTTAATATCACTTTCGAGAGTAAGAGCAACTGACTCTAGGTTAATTAATTGAAATCTCTTTCTAATTAGAACCCCTATCGTCACATTAACTTGATCTATGGATTCCCCTATTAGATTCAACTCTAATCCGGTAGATTTATGTCATCCAATTTCTAGGATTGCACGCAACTCCACTCAATTATGCTAGATCTACTCTTAAACATGGACTTTTCCTCCACTAAATTAAGCACATTAAACATGAATTAATATCCTAGAAATATTAAAACAAGAAATAAACACACATAATTGAGAACAAGAATCAAGTATTTATTGTGTAAAACAGAAATTAAATAAAAGAATTCATCATAGGTTTCATTTTCCCAAAGTATCTAGAGAATTAGTTGATAATCCTAAATGAAAACATCTCAAAGTCAGAAAAAAAAAAACAAGACATAAAGAAACTTAATAAAACTTCGACAGAAATTAAAATGAGATCTTCAATCTTGATGGAGATCCGCTTCCGAGTTGGCTCCGATTGTGTTCTTCGATTGTTTTCTTCGATTTTCTCTTGTTGCTCTGCCATGTCTTCTTCTAATTGGTATTTATAGACTTTAAAATGCTCAGAAAGCCTAAAAATTATCTTTTTCTGCGTATTTGGGAAGTAGGGTGCGAAATCGACGCAGGTTGGCACAAGGGCATGTGTTTAGCCCGTGTGGAAATGCCCAGGTCGTGTGGCTCCTAAAAACAACTTTATTTGTCTGATCTTGGCTCATTTTTCGCTCATAAATGCTCTCTTGAGTATAGAAACATAAATTTAAAGGATTAGGAGCATCAAATTTACTAATTTACATAATTAATCATCCAAAAACGCATTAATAATGAGATTAAAATATGTTACTTTTATAGCTTATCAGTACTCATGCGAGTGCTCCAATTTTCATTGTTCCCTAAGAATTAGAGTCTAATTTGAGTGCTCTAATTACACTTAATTAAATAGAACTTATTAATTATAGTAGTTGTTGGAACATGACACAAATATGTAAATTACAAGTAATTACATCCAAATCTAATTCTAAAAAAAAAACTAAAACACCAGCAACAAAATCGAATTATACATAAAAACTCAAAATTTCCTCTTCTACAAAATATAATAGGGGATTTGAGAAAAGGAAGAGGGGGGCTCCACAAGTCATTTTCTGTCAGAGTCAATGTCAACATGGTGGTTCGAGCAACAGGGGCGGGGGACTTGAGAGAAGGCTTTTTTTTAGAAATATATTCTATAATATTTTATTTTTTTAGATTTTTATGAGTATTTCTAGATTTTATACAATTTTTTTTGTAAATATTTATGAATTTTATATAAATTTTGGATTTTTTTAGTATTATGATCAAATTGAGACAATATGTAAATGTTGAGAGTTAATTTTTTAAAATTATGACTAAATTGATACAATATGTGAAATTTGAAGGTAAAATTTGTTATCATACCAAATTTTGAATTGTCACCTCACTCTTCCGTCAAACATTTAACAACACTTAACGAAAATTAATTAAAAAGCCCGATTAGTTGGGTGACCATTTGGAAAGTTTTAAAAGTTAGGTGACTAAAAAAGAAACTTAAGCATAGTTAAGTTATATGTAGTGTAATTTACCTTATTATTTAAGAATTTGAATACATTAGTATTACTATCAATCAAGTGTCAATTGAAACTACAAAAAATCATGATTTTACAAAGTAACAAATATTAGTTCGAGGAGGGTATTCTTATCTTTTTAATATTTTTATATAAAATGTAAAAGATACATATAAACAATAAGAGTTGAACCAAGACATCAAAAATTTTATTATCTCAACTTTACAATTTTAATATTTCGAACAGGGTGTATCTAGTGAGAGGGAGAGACAAGTGGAAGTGTCTTGGTTCGAGCCAAAGAGGCCAATAGAAGAGGCTTTTATCCCTGACAAAAGGCAAATGATGGTTGTACCGAAAGGCAAGCATGCATTTCGGAGGTATGGGGGAATTACCATTTGAGAACCTAGTTCTTGTTTTGCTTATAGGAGTCCCTCACCTGAAAGGATCTTTAGGGATACTCCACCTGCTACTCCGAGGGGTAATCCATTTGTTACTTTTCCTCAGAGGCATCCTCATTTTGGAAGCACTCTTTTTGACACCTCAACTTAGAATATTCCTTTCAAAAAGGCTCATTCCATCACCCTTCTTCCCACTGTACAATTTACCTCCAACATTACTAAAGGTGCTAATGAGAGTGAGCATCAGAATGGTATGCACAAATTTGTTTATGTTTTTTTGGAGGCTCCCATCCAGAAGGAAGCAAGGCGCAACTCTTCTTAAGTTGCTGGTAAGTTCTCCTAACTTTTGTGTGTTTGATTCTCAAGTTGTTTTGATGAGATGATCAACTAGTTTGAGATAGAATTTAGCCTAGCAATCGTGCCTTACCCTGGTGCTAATCAAGCCACTGGGACTTCTTACACACCTTTGGATAGCTTTCAATAAGGTAATCATTTGGTCTAGTAGGGCTTGGTTGGTATGAGGCAACAATACCAAGAATAAATGGGGACCTTACGGGGGTTCAGAGTGAAAATGCATGTTTGAAGGAGAAGAATGCCCAACTTCGGTTATATGCTGAACCAGCTAAAAATGACAAGCTTAGTTGCTAGAAGATAAGAAAAGGCTACGAGGAGCTTTGGTGGATCGAGACATTGAAGTGAAAAACCTAAACCTTTAGTTAAAACATATATGTGTGGCCTAAGAGAAAGACCGAAAAAGATTAGTGGATGCTCAAGCAACTATTCCAACTATTATCATAGATTGGGTCATGCTAGCAATGCAAGTGGCATTTGCTCCCATTTACACCCATGGAATGAATTTTAGACCATTTTTCGATCTGATTAGGAGTGGCCATCAGCTTGATTTTTACATCAACTGCCCATTCGAAGACAATTGTCATTATTTTATCCAGGAAATGAGGCATTTTGTTTTCATTAAGAAGTCCTTCTGGAGGGACCCTTTTGAAGTGAAACTTGAAGGCATGCTTCTACTCTGGATGGGTTGGAAGAAGGGGAGGAAAATAGGCTTGTAGGTGAGGAGTCAAGTCTTTAAGCTTCCTAGCCGGTTCATTCACTATCCGAGGATAAAGACAATGCCTGTTTGTAAATGCTTTTATAATCTATAATTTTTGAAAATATTAATAAAATTTCACTTTTGTAACTATTGCTTTGCTTCTATGTCATACTTTTATTTCATATTGCGTATTCTTTTCTTTCATCCTGAGGATATAGTTCATGCATTCTTTGCAAATATTTATGGGTGGTATGTTATATCTTTGCTTATGGGAGAATATCTTCCATCACTAAACGCACATCTATTTATCATAGATGATGCACCATTTCTTTGCTTGCTACAAGTTTGTTCTACACTACATGTGATGCTTATACCTTATACTAATAGTATAAGCAAAGATATTTTCTTTACCATTTTCTCTTGCGCGTTATAATTTTGTGATTTTTTGTTTTCATCAGGCAAACATTACTTGTTTCTCATTGAATGGTTTAGTAGGCAGTTGAAACGATGTTTTGATTAAGGCATGCTGGAGAAGCTTCTAGAAGGGGAAAAGGGGATGTACGAGCATTAAATACGCAATCTGAAAGTTGTTTACGGGGAAGCTTTCTATCACTGGTTAATAGTTGGGAAGACTGATTGCTTGAAACATTTCATGTAATCGAGGTTTTTCCTATAAAACCTTTCCTTTTCCTTTGAATACTTTTATTTTGCTACTTTTCTGTTCTTCTTTGTTTCGACCATTTTTGCTTGAGAAACCTTAAAATTACTTTGAGCAAACCCCTTACCATTTTTGCTTTTGAAACCTTAAAGTTACTTTGAGGAAATCCTCTCTCTCTTTCTCTCTCTAAACTTGTTCTATTATTTCTTTTTGACTCTACGCCTCTTTAGGTGAATTAGTCTCCACAGGACCACCATTATCTCCTCTTTACTTTCCTCCTTTGTTGTACTTTACATCAATAATTGTTATTGTTATATCCCTACCTAAATTTAGACCCAGTTGGACCTTACATTAGGCGAACTAAGGTATACTAATCATGACATAATTGGATAAGAAGATTCACCTTTTTTACAAATGCCCTAGGATACCCCTTAGTAAGGGACTTTTATCCACTCAAAACCCTAATACACTAAGATCTCACCCTTTTTCTACTTGAGTCCCTCTCCTTTTTCGAGCCTCCCCTAGAATGGGTGAATTGGCATTCCTCAACACATCCCCCTCTTTTCCTTCTTTATCTTCGTTAATATCGTGTATCAACATATATAATTTTTTTATCACATTATAAATGTGTTACAATTTCAAATTTACCCAACACTGTACTAACTAAAAGCAAATGAGTGAAAATGATAGAAGCAGAGGCAGCACGGACGAGACAAGTTGAACATAGGTCAAAGGCAAAGCTAAGAAAGCTTAAGTTAATTAAGTAAGAAACTAAGGAAGCTGGTCGTCTAACAACACTCCACAATGCTCCCACCTAACTTTACATTTATCTTTTGGATGGTGATTCACAAGTTTTTAACCTTTCATGTAAGGACCATCTTAAGAAATATTACATTAAATTAAGTTCCTTTATTTCATTTATATATTAAAACTTACACTCTCTCTTTTTTTTTTACACTTTATGAACTTCAAATCAGGGGCGAAGCAAGAAAATTTTTTAAGGGGACTAAAATTAAATTGTAATTTTTAATAGCCTATATATTTATAATTTTTAAAAAATTAAATCAAAACTTTTATCATTTTTAGGGGTTAAAGTGTATTTTTATTTTTACTAATTTAAAATTTTAAAAATTCTAAAAAGTCTAAATGAATAATTTTACATTTTAGAGGGGTTGGGGCCCTACAAGCCCCAGCTACACCCTTGCTTTAAATAAATTTGATATTAATTAATTTTTTTGGGACTATAATTAAATTACTTCCAAATTATTTTTTTTTAAATCAAGAATGGGAGATATTTAATATTAAACAAAATTTGAAACCAAAGTGAATGTTTTGTAATTATACTAATAACTTTTTGAAACATTGAAATTGCATAATAATTCTTAGCACACACCCTTCGTAAATGAATTTTTTCTTTTTAAAGTAACATAAACATTTCTTGGGCTAAAATAGCTGAATGGACTAATTTTTTTTTAATTAGGCCTTTAGGCCATTTTTATTTTTATTTAGGGCAATAAAACCCATTGGACCCATCCATGCAGTTCCGTATATAGGCTTTTGTCGACTGTTGATTTAGTTAAATATGTAAGATAAAGTGTGATGTGACAGCTACCTAACTTTTGAAAACAAGGATACCTTTTTCAGATATTCAATTTGCATAATAATTCTTACCACGCACTTTTTTTAAGTTTTCTTTATTTAAAAATTAAAATAGAAGTACTACTGATGTTCACCCCGGGACGAAATTTCGAGTATATATTAATGCACACACACACACACACACACACACAAAGCTGAGCTAACCCTTGGAGTTGGTAGTGTTTGTTTCATTTGGTTCTTTAAAGTTGCAGAGGCCGAGGAGGTTAATGGTAACAGAAATGAACATTTGGAAAATTTGCCAAATCAGGTAAGCGAAAGGTGTTTGCAGGCAGCAGAGTTTTGAGGGTAGTTTTCATCCTCTCATCACTCTACTCCCAGATTATTCGCTTCCCTAATTTGGACGATTTTACTTGCGCTCCTTCTTCACCCCTCTCAAGTTTCTCATCGAAAATCAGTGGAGAGAACCTGGAAATATACTTTCACCTCTGCAAAAGTTTTCGAGCTTCAAACAGGTAAAACAGATAATTCTCTCTCTCTCTCAACCCTTCAATTTCCTCTGTTCCCTTTACGCTCTTCTTTGTTTCCATGAAAAGTTTGAGAAAGAAGAAAATTTTTGATATTAACTTAAGGAAAGTCATTGTTATTTTTATTTGATTCTTATATATTACAGAAATTATTTTAAGGATACTTCTCACCACAGTTTTTATAGTTATTTTTTAATTATTTAATGAAATTTTAGTATTTTTTTTTATGTTATTGACTTATAATTTTTTTACTCCAAATCCGAACTTGAATCTTGAATTTAAACTTAAAATTCTAAACTCGAACCTTAAATTTGGATTCAAAGTTTGAGATTCGAGGTCGGGGTTGAGTTTGAGGTTTGAGAGTTTTTTATTTAGAGTTCGAGGTTTGAAGTTCTATTCATGATTCCGGATTTGGATTCAATGTAAAAAAAATTAACAAATTTATGTGTTCCGGATTTGGATTCAATGTAAAAAAAATTAATAAATTTATGTGTGAATGATATAAAAAAATTTATTAAAATATTATTAAATAATTGAAATGGGACCGTGAATAATATTGTAGGAAGAGTTTATATAATAATTTATCATAATATTTATTTGAAGCTTTTAATGGTTTCTTTAATGATTTTTAGCATCCCATCACTCATGGCATATGGTACAAGAGTAAAGTCAAATAAGGATTGTATCAAGAATTTCAATATGATCAAAGTTTGAGATTTGATTTTTAGAGAATTTGATGACAAAAAAATATGTCATACTATATGTAATAGAAATTCCATTACATTTGTATGCATGTGAAAATCATGTATTTAATATATATATATATGCACTTAAAATACATATAATAGGTATTAAAATGTATCGTTTGAAACTAATGATAATACATATACAATATATACAAAATTAAAATAAAAAATTAATTTAAATTGCAAGTAAAAAGAAATCAGATAGGTCAATATTAGAAATTTTGCAAGTAAAATTAATTTAAACCTATTACACGGCCTGGCTACACAGTTGTGTAACCTATCCATATGACCATGAGACCCTCACATGGCCTGGCCATACAGCCATGTGACCCATTCTTTACAATTTTGCTTAGAAATTTATGATATGTTTAGTTTAGTCCTTGTATATCCCTTGAATTATTTTCAGAGTTTTATTCACTCAATTAAGTCCCTGATATTATTATTTTGGAATCTATGATTTAATGACTAAAGTGCTATTGTTATATGGTATAAGATGTGAATGTTACATGCCTATTGTCAAAGTGATACTGGAAAATTGTTAGTGTTAATATTGTTACCACCCTATTGAGTACATGTTAAGCATGTCTACTGCTAATGTTGAACTGAATACATGTTAAGCATGTCTACTGGCAGTTTTGAACTGAATATATGTAAAACATATCCACTGTTTTTGTATTGTTTTTTTACAAAGCATGTCATATTACATTGCATGGGGCGGGATGATATGCATGGACGAAGAGTGGCAGTTTAATAATGTGCAAACCAGTAGTGGCTCATCCACAAACCAAGTGGCAGTTTATCTGCAAATGTTTTATCTGAAAATATTGGTGGTTTACCCACAATTTTTACAACAAAGTGGCAGTTTAACTGCAAATTAATAGTGATTTATCCACAACTCGGTGTGTACGGATGGATGAGTTCTAGGGAACTCATAGTGTGGTGTGTAGTGGAGTTGGGTAGGAGTCTTTATGATAAATTAAAATTGCATTGTCATTCATAAAACTGTGGATTCTGAAATATTATAGAAAAGTGTTGATTGAAAAATCGATATTGTGATTTGCTAAATGGTTGCGATTAATATGAGAATTGTTATTCCGTATTCGTTGTCTACTATTCTACATTGATTTTCTTGTGATTGGACTCACGCTGAGCTTCTTAAGTTCACTCTTAAATTTCCATATTTATAAATAACTCACTAGGTTAGGATACGACATCCGGAAGGCTTGGCTCGGATAGTTTTATTTATTAAAAATATTTTAGACTTTATATTATAATTTTTGCTATTTGGAATTGTATTGGTTTCTTTGAACTGTGGCATGAACTTAAGTTTCGAGTTTATTTGGCATGTATGACATTTAATTTAATATTAGGATATTGAAAAATTGATTTTGAATTAATTGTGCATTAAATTTGGTTTTTAATGAAACTATGTTAAATATATATTTTTTTCTATTGCTTGATTATGTAAATGAGATTTGAAAAATATAAAAATAATATTGGAATTCAACTTTTGCAAAACAGTCATTAAGACCAACTAGTTTTTGAAATTAAATTGTACCTTTTGGAAATAAGCTAAGTTTTTCTTCATAAATTAAAGAAAATGTTTTAAACAATTGTTTTTAAACTCCATTAGTTTTGTTAGGTCATTTTGATAGTCAATTTAATCTTCAAAATTCAGTATTAATGTCTAGACCAAGTTGAGAGGTTATAAACTTTAATAGGGAAGAAAGAGTTGTTAACAAAGGATTATCATTGAAAGTGATAATAAGGAGCTTTTTGATCTAATCAACAACTATGGGACTGCAATAAATGGTGAGACCATTATTAAGTACATTCGGTCCCTTGGTAATTTAGATAAGCATATAATAGAAAATGTCAATGTTGTGGTAGATGCTTTAGCAAAATGGGTACCCAAAAATAATCTCGAGCTTTGTCTGCTTGAAGAATCTTCTCTTGAATTTGCAAGTTGTTTTAGTATAGAGAAGAATATGTGTGTTTAATTACCTTGGTAGAGTTGTATAAGAAAGTTGTTTCATGTGCTGTTTTTTCATAAAAAGAAAAAACATTGAAAACCATAATGTAAAAATACGAGTATTTGTTTAAATAATATTTTGTTTCATTTATTCCTTACAATTTTAATATGTCAATATGTACTATCATTTATGTAATATATGTAATTTAAATTAAGTTTTAATTTAGCATTATTTATTATTAAGTTTATATGACATTGATTATTACAAAATATTTTCATATTATAGAACAAATTTCGATTGTTAAAATAAAATTAAACTATAATATTTTATTAACAAATATATTTATGTCATTAAGAACAATGTAAAATATAAATTTATAGATATAAAATAAATTCAATTAAACAATAAAAAGATAATAAAACTCAAATATATGTCTGTTTTATTGAAAACAGCTTTTATAAAATATGTTCAGAAAATTTACTAACCAACAAAAAATATTTTACACAAATTCATTTAAATACTAAAAAATATTAATTTTTTCAAAAAAATAAAAAACAATTCATAAGAAAACCTAAACATTAAATTTCACACCAATTAATTTAAAATCCACTATATTTACTTTTAAATCATAAAATTGGTAATCATGTGATTCACATATTCACTTTTAAATCATAAAATTGACACCATATTCAGTTTTAAATATAAGCTTCTGTTTTCTTTTGACTCGGACTTACCTTGTTAAATATATTCTTTAAAATGTTATTTGTCATCTTATAAACACCATTATTCTTTTTTATATCTGGCTCTTACAACTTAAATATATTAAAATGTTGTAATTTTGTCATCTTATAAACATTATTATTATTATTATTTATTTCTTAAGGTATTTATCAGAGTCTAGTAATTAATTCTCCGCATTTTGTAGGCTAATTAAAAAATAGATACTAATCACAAGTTTTAAAACTGATCAATGCCTCTAGACACATGCAACCCTCGAAAACCTATGAATGAAATCAATTTGGGAAAATTTTGTGGATAATAAATCATAAATTTTCAACTAAAAAAGTAGAAAAGATAATTTAAAAATCTAAAGGTTGTAGACTATATTCACCAAAAGAAGACATATGTGCAAGCTTTCAAATTTCAATTATATATGATTGGGAGCTAAGAAAGTAAAGTTAGGTATAATGGCAACTAGGAACGAGTTTGAAGATGGGTTGCAGAGGATAGAGGAACTAACAACCAAATGACCAATGCTAAGCAAATACAAGAAGAGGTATTAGGGCAAATACTAAAGAGAAATGCAGCAACTGAATATCTAAGTCGATACCTCCATGTTAAAACTGACAAGAAACTCTTCAAAATGAATGTGCCCATTGTTACCTATGAAGATATTAAGCCTTACATTGATAGGATTGCCAATGGGGAGCCATCAAATATCCTTTTAGCTGAATCTGTGTTGGAGTTCTTTCGAAGGTGTCAAATTCTTGCCTCTGTTTATTTTGATCTATTTTTTCAACTGTTGCTTTCTCCTAACTCAATCTCCTTTGATATGCAGCAGCGGCACCTCAGGAGGACAGCCAAAGTTGATACCTGTCAACGCCGAAACTCTTAAACTATTGGCAGTTTCTTCTGCCCTGTTAACTGCTGTGATGAAAAAGTAAGAAACTGAGTTTATAATTATATATTTACTTTTAAATGATGAATGTAGATAGTTCACAATTTTTTTACCTCCATGTAAAATTCTGTTTTATTATTTTTTTAAAGATATATATATTTTTTTAAAGTTTGAACATACGAATTTACAAAGATTTCAATTGTTTGAAATTAATCAGTGGTGTAAAATTCCACTTGGTGTTGAAACTGAAGCATATATGGTGTGTTAGGAAACAATGTTAATTACTTGTTTCCTTTATAATGGATTTTTCCTGTCAGCCATAACTTATGGCAAGATTAAGTGCCGAATCATATTGAGTTGGTGTACTTTTGTCAATGATTTATTGTTTAGTTTTGCTTTTGCCTGTTTGGATAATTGATTAAATTTGGGTTGACCTAAATGTAAATTCATTTACAGGCACTTCGGTAACCTAGACCAGGCAGTTAAAAGTCTGGAATTTCAGTTTGCCAAAGAAGAGACTGAAACTCCTTGTGGCCTCAAAAGCAAGAGCTGCCACAACAAGCATGTACAAGAACAATGACTATAGGAACATTATCTCCAAGCATCATACAAGCCCTATTGAAGCAATCTTTTGCTCAGACACCAACCAAAGCATGTATTGTCAATTACTTGCTGGTTTAATACAGCGAGATAAGGTTGTAATGGTTGGCTTACAGTTTGCAACTGCACTTCTAAGAGCTATCAAGTTCTTAGAAGGTTACTGGAAAGAGTTATGCTCCAACATAAGATCAGGTCAAATTAGTGATTGGATCACTGGCTCCGGATGCAAAAATGCAGTATCATCTATCATGAAGCCTAATCCTCAATTGGCTGATTCAATACATAAGATATGTAGTTGTGAATCGTGGGAAGGAATGTAACACCCCTCACCCGTATCCCACGCTGGGACAGGGTTTGAGGCATTAACGGACTTAAACATTCACAACAACACATAACATATTACCAACCATGCATGACAAACAAGCCTATGCACATCACCAATATCAAACATAACATAAATAGCTAGATTTATAAGTCAGAATCATTAGCTCACTAAAGACCAATATATTTAGCCAAATTATAATAACACATGTTATAAAACTAGGTCCCTATACATGCCACTCACTTGATAATTCTAGCATATGTGTTTATACTGTCAAGGTGTTGGCTTGATAGTGTGATGCTGCCTCCGACGATCTCCAACTCTGAGCTAACCTGACAATACTAAAAGAAATGGAAAGGATGAGGTAAGCTTTACGCTTAGTAAGCTCGCATGAAATGATAATAAGCAATTTACTAACATGCTTTCCATAGTAAAACTAACTCAATTGTACATTTATACATGTTCTGGTTAAGCTGCTTTCTTGAGTCATAGTCACTAAATCATTTATATCTGGAGTTACGAAACTCTAAATTAAGATACGTAAATTTTCCCAGAAACTAGACTCATATATATTTCCACCAAACAATTTTCAGAATTTTTAGTCCATCCAATAAGTACAGTTTATTATTCAAAGTCTCCCCTATTTCGCTGTTTGACAGCTTCGACCTTTCTTCACTAAAATTTATTTATCTCATAGTACAAGACTCGGATAATGTTCCCATTTGTTTCTATTAAAATTAGACTCATCAAATATTCTAAGCATATAAATTAAAACCCATAATTATATTTATATCATTTTTAACAATTTTTCCAAGTCAGAACAGGGGATCTCGAATTCATTCTGACACTGTCTCAAAAAAATTAGAATATCACATAATATACAACTCTTTTGCTCCCCTTGTTTGCTTTATATGAAAATAGACTCATTAAGAGTTAATTCCATGATTTATTTGAAATTTAATTCAACTTACACATTTTTTGATGAATTTTCAAAGTCACACAACTGCTGTTGTCCAACACTGTTTTACTACTAAAATTCACTCTTACATAATTTCACTTAATCTATTTTGTCTTATCGAGCTTCACTCAAATATCGAGCATATTGCTCAAAATTTTATTAAACATATACCTGCACTTATTCATCATATAATCATGTTCACATGTATTTTTACTTAATCAATTTTCCTATTGAACTCTTCGGAATAATAACTGATACTCAGTTGCCTGCACATATTTTCACACTTGTAGCCAAAGTTATCTGGTACGCATAGTAGCTTGCACTTAGTACTACACATGTGACCAATTATCCAGTATACGTAGTAGCCTGTACTTAGTACTACACACGTGACCTAACCATCTGATACACGTAGTAGCCTGCACTACACACGTGACCTAACCATCTGAGACACGTAGTAGCCTGCACTTAGTACTACACACGTGATTAAGTTATCGGGTACGCATAGTAGCCTGCACTTAGTACTACACATGCGACCAATTATCCGGTACACGTAGTAGCCCGCACTTAGTACTACACACGTGACCTCACAATTTGTATCGTTTCTATTCTGAAGGCTCAACTGGGAAATTCCTCACTTTCCAACATGTTACAATTTATTCATAGTCCTTTTTCAATTTGCAATTTACAACAAATAATCATTCTATAGGCAGCCACATTGCATATGATAACAAAATATAATAAAATAAAAAGAATCAATAAATTATTTACGTACAATCTTACCTCGGATCCAGAAATGACAATTTACCATTCTAGTCCATAACCTTGTATTTTCCCGATTTAAGCCCAAATCTCGATTTCCTTGATTATTAAGCTTGGAAGCTTGGAAAAACCTTAACGCTGCTTTTGGTACATTCTGCTGTAGCAAGAAGAAAGGGACACATTTGGAGTTTAAAATTTATCTTTTAATTCATTTTACCCCTAAATGACCAAAATGTCATTTTTACTATTCTTTCAAATTTTACTCAATCAAGGCCATTTTTGTCCAACAAGTTATATAATGGTTTAATTATCATTTAAGGACCTCCCATTTAAAATTTCATAACAATTTGATACCTCTAACATGTAGAACTCAACTTTTGCACTTTTTACAATTTAGTTCTTTTTACTAAATTGAGTGCCCAAACGTCGAACTTTTCGAACGAAATTTTCACGAAATCATTTCGTGAAATTGTAAACCATAAAAATATAATAAAAATGAAATTTTCCTCATTGGATTTGTGGTCCCGAAACTACTGTTCCGACTAAGCCCAAAATCAAGATATTACAATCATCAAAAAGCTATGGCGTAATGGAAAGTTTATTCGTGCCATTACCACAGGAGTTATGAGTCAATATGTTGAAACACTGGAATTCTATATCGGGGGGCTCCCTTTAGTATCAAACACGTATGTTTGTTCTGAAGCTTTTTGAGGCATCAATCTGGAACCTCTAAGTGGACCTTCCCATGTCTCTTACACCTTTCTTCCCACTACGGTTTACTTTGAATTCATTCCCGTGAACAATAACAGTCTATCATTGTCCCAAGAGGTTCAGTTTAATTATGCTTCTCAACATGAACCTTTAGAAAAGAAGAACAATAATGAGAATATTGAACCTATTGATCTTGTACATGTGAAGCTTGGTCAATATTATGAACTACTGGTCACATCTTATGCAGGTAAGTTTTATTTTCCTCCATTTATTCCTACTGTTTTCTTCTAAGTAGCATCATAGCAGAAATGGGAATTGTTATCGATTTGATTAAATTCCTTTTACATTATTATTACAATTCCTTACTAGCTATATATATATAAATTCGAGTAATGATCTAGTTGCTAATTGTGTTTGATATTCTTTTTCCTTTCAGGGTTGTATCGATATAAAGTTGGAGATGTTCTTAAGGTAACAGGGTTCCACAACAATACACCTCAATTCCAATTTGTAGGAAGGCAGACCTGGTAATTGAAGTGAGAGAAGCAAAGACTTTTCTTGATCCGCTTGGATTCATCTTGACAGGGTTCACTAGTTACACTGATACATGTTCAATTCCTGGTCACTATGTCTTATTTTGGGAGCTCAAGGCAAAACAAGGCAACGATAGCATAGAGCTAGATCAAAAGATAATGGAAGAATGTTGCTATAGAATGGAAGAAGCATTGTATTATATATATAGAAGCTGCAGGAAGCAAAATGCAATTGCAGCTTTGGAGATTAGGGTGGTAAAATAAGGAAGTTTAGATGCACTAATGGATTACTACGTGTCCCGAGGAGTTTCTATGAGCCAATACAAGACACCTAGTTGCATTAAGTCTAAAGAAGCCATAAACATTTTAGAGTCGAAAGTGATAGGAAAGTTTTTCAGCCCAAAAATCCCAATGTCATAAGTTGTATATCCCCTATGCTTTGTATGAAAGACTCCAAGTCCTGGAAGGACTTTATTCTAGGCAGTAGTTTTACCATTTTCCATTAGTGATGGGTTGTTTAGTTTATTATTTTTCAGACAAATAAAATTAGTGATATGTAAAATTCTCAAAGTTTAATGTGTGATAGAACTTTTGTTTTCTCCAGCTTAATCATCTGATAAAAGTTTGACATTAAAGTTTACTGCTTAGTCGACTTAACATCCTTTTGTTTTTTTGCTGTTGCATTTTACCTTTAAAACTATAGTACTAGTCTGAGACCTTTAATTCATTTGTTCGATTTCAATCAAAAGAGATAACTAAAATTTTTGCTTGATGTATTGTGATCTTGAAACCCATTTTTAGAGATGCTACTATACATCCTCCATAACCAAGTTTTTCATTGCAGTGCAGAAAAATGTGATAAGTTCTTGGTGAAGAGAAAGAAATTAAACTTCTTTTTACCATTCATCTTCCTTTAATTTTAATTAGCATCGTCTTCATTGTTTGCTGTCAGATCTTCAGACTTTACTTGCTTTTACATATATATACACAATTGTTTGATAAGATTTGAGATAGGTCATTTCATTAAATGAGGTTAACCTTCTTAGATGTGGCAAACATGCCACATCATTTGTTTATTGTATCTACCATATCAATAAACACATTAAAAAAATCAAAAAGTTATAAAATTTATGATAAATCAAAATTTCTTTCATAAAAATAAAAACTTATTTACAATTTATAAAATTTTAAATATTCAAAATTAATAATTGAAAATAATTAAAAATTTGAAATTTATTTAAATTTTGATAAAATTACATGAACATTTTATAAAATTTTATAAATTATTGAAATTTGTTTATAATTAATTTTAACTTTTTATATATTTTCTTGAATTTCTAATTTCTTTGTAAATTTTGTAATTTTCCAATATTTTGAATAATTTATTTTTTATATTATTTAGAATTTTTAATTTTTATTTAAGTTTTCAATTTTTTACCATTTATGCATTGCATTTATACTCTCCACATCAATATTCGTTAATTCTTTGGTTTAGGACGTTGACTCAATAATCAAACAATATTGTTTTAGCATCAAATTGAGAAGGGGTCCCCTTGATTTAGTGTATGACGACACACTGTTGGTGAGTCAATAAGATTTGTAATTATCAAATTTGTCGGAAAACAACTTTATGTGACCAATTGAATAAATTATGGTGTAACGATCCGATTTTTGTTGGTGTCAAAAAAGCTGGTTTCGAGATTGAATCTTCTAATTCAAGCTAAAATAAGAATTTTATTTAGGAGCTCACTTCTCATCCATTTGATTAATTATTAAATTAAGAGTAATTAATTATAAGATAAACATGATATTGAGAGTTAGGGTGAGAGAAAAAAATTAACGATTCATTCTTATCTTCCTTCCACCAAACATCATAGAAGAGAATAGAAAATTTTTCTTCTTATTCTCCTTTATTATCGTAAGCTTGATAAAGGAATCAGTAAGTTCCTTTTGTAAATTTTTAAGTCTTGTAACAGCCCTTATCTGACTCGATCGACAGGCTCGAGCAATAAAGTGTCATATTCGTTACTGGAGTAATTACTGACAAATTCATAGTAAAAACATCATTTCAATTCATCAATCATGCAATCAGTCAATAATAAAATATAGAATATGTCACAGCTCGTTTTCCAATGGTAACGGAACAGTGATTTTGGGACCACAAATTTCTGTCGTGTCGACTTGTAAATATTATTTATAGAATATTTACGGAGTCATTAGAAATTTGGTATGGAAATCTTAATGTTTAGGTAGTTAATTTAAGAAAAAAAGACTAAATTGAAAAAGGTGTAAACATTAGTGATTATTACATTTAAGTGATCAAATAGCTTAATTGCTAAATGAGGAAGGACCTATGTAGCAATTATTCCCTAATTATTAATGTTGGACGGCATGTTGAATGAAAATGAATTGAATATTATATGTTTAATGGCAAAATTGTAAATAAATCAAAGGTAAATTAAACAAATTAAAAGAAATAAGCATTTCTTCGTCATTTGTTTCTTCATCATTGCCGAATTACCATGAAAGAGTAGCTTGAAGAATCACCCAAGTCTAATACTTTGCATGGAAGTGAAATCCATTCCCATTTCTTGTAATTTTTATGTTTTTGTAATCGTTGAAAATAGGTCTAGTTAGCCCATACCTTCGTTTTTGAATCCGTTAAAAATTTTAGAAGTTTTCATTGATGAATCTTGAATTTTTTTTTATGATAAATATGTGTTGGAAGCTTTGATCGTTGTATTTGGTTGTTTTGTGAAGTGATTTTTGTTAGATTTTGATTTAAGGATTAAATTGTTAAAATGTGAAAATTTTAATGTTTGATGTTGAATTTGAGGTGTAATAGGGACTGTTTAAGGGCATAGAATATTTGGTTGTAATTTGATTTCAAGAAAATGGTCAATTTAATGATTTTGGGGTTAAGGGATTAAATTGAAAAAGTTGTAAAACTTAACAGTAATTGTGTAATTTTAAAAAATAAAAGGGTATAAAATGTAAAGTAAGTTGGAATATCGAATGTAAGTTAATAATTGAGAATTTTACATTTTAGATCAAGACCTTGTTGATTTACGTGGAAAAGAAAAAATTACAGAAAAGTCCTTGAACTTCTTCAACTATCACAACTTAGTCTAGGTAAGTTCGTACGGTTTATAATTTAACATCTATATGAAATGTTAGATGATATAATATGATATAATAGATATAATTGTTTTATTGTCGATGTAAATTTGTTTGAGAAATGTTAATGAATTTCAATACTTGGTCAGATGAACACAAGATAGAGTACATTTGAATGACGGAGTGTTATGTGGGGATTGGGGTGGAGATTGATGTGATATATATATTTTTCCCGAATAGGCTAAGGTTCAGCATTTGTTGCGAACTCTCGTGTTATACTCCCTGTTTTGGCATGTTATCTGGTGGATTAGCTCTTATGAGCATTTGGCATGTTTTCTGTTGGACTAGCTCTTCGGAGCAATTGGCGTGTTATCGGGTGGATAAGCTCTTATGAGCACTTGGCGTGTTTTCAAATGGATTACTTTGCTCGTATCTATAAGTCATTCATCAAATCGTAAATTATTGTATTATACTTATATAATGACTTTGAATGGCATGGCATGTAATTGATATCTAGAATTGATTATTTTGCGGATATGTACATTATTCTTGAAGAACTTTTGTTGAGCTTTGAATGGAGAGATGCATTTCACCAGTATGTAGTTGTGGATGACAGGAAGCATGTGTTATTGGATCATTTTTTATTGAATTGTTATATTTACTTTGGTAAGATTTATTATTTTTGTACGTCGAACTTACTAAGATTTAATAAGCTTACTTGTGTTATTTTCCGTTCTTGTAGATAGTTTTAAAGGTTGGACGGTCAGATCAACACTAATCACACTATTGATCCATTTTTGGTAGTTTTTGGAATGTTATTTTGGATTATATGGCATATAATAGGCTTTCTTATCATTTTTATTGTTTTGATATGTAAATTTTTAATATATGATCTTAAATGCAAGTAGGTTACTTATTATGATATATGTGAACGAAAGAAGATGTTCTTAGTACAAGTTTATTGTATGTGTTATATTGAAATGATGTGATTTGAAGTGCCTATGATAGGCATATTGGTTGGGTCTAAGTTGTGTGAATTAACATGTTTTGGTTAATAATTCATTTTGTTGTTCAATTGTGTATGCTTGTGGTACCAATGATAGTACATTGGTTAAGCACTTAGGATGGTTGATATAACATATTTTAAGATTGTATAATGTCAATTTGAATAGGTTTAATGGTTGATAAATGGATTACTCAGGGTCCAAATAAGCTTGAAATGATAAACTTGTCTGTTAAGGTTCATTTAGGTGCACACGGCCTTGGACACGCCCGTGTCACTTGGCCATGTGCCACACACGGTGTGTTGCATGGCCTAGCACACGGCCTGCGACACAGCCGTGTGTCTCAAGTCAAAGAGTTACATAGTCTGACACACAGCCTACAACATGATCGTGTGGTCCAATTCAGTGAGTTACAAGGGTAGGACACGGGCTAAGACACGACCGTGTGTCCTTCTTTCGAAAGTTACACAGCCTGAGGCATTCTATACGGCTGTGTGTCCTCTGTTTTGGAATTTTTTCAACTTTTTCTTAAAACCTCTTATTTGTTTCGATTTAGTCCTGAATCACTTATAAGCTATATTTAGGGCCTCGAAGGCTCGATTTAGGGATAAAATGCATATCATTGGTTGGTTTTTAATAATGTTAATATATTTAATAATACGATGTTAAATGAATTTTGAGTGATTAGTAATATTCTGTAACCCTAATTCGGTAACGAAAACGGGTTAAGTGTTACAGAATAACATGAAAATTCTTTTTCGGGTTTTATATGAGCATATAGATGCTTTAAAGTCAACCCGAGATCAAATAAGAACATTTTTGCAACACTCTTAAAATTTCAGATCAAATATTTTATAAATAAATAATTCAAATATTCAATCATATCATCAACACCTAGATATTATGATACACAGTTGAATCCGAGTTTTAATAGAGCTTATGAAAGCTTTTTTGTTGACCTGAGCATGAAATAGGATCAAATTGTAAAGTTTTAGAAATCCAGGGCCGAAGTCGAGACATCATCTCCTCCACGTCGTGATGTCACCAAACAGTTTATCATGTCACGACGTCAAGCCATCCAACATCACCTATTGTTCGACCAACGTTGCGATGAGGAATTGTGGTCATCAGGACAATAACTGTTTTTGGCAAAAATCAATTCATTTGGTACCTATTCCAAGCCAACTATACCATTAACTTATTAGGTGCATAATTTCACCTTAATTTTCTACACCATACCAATGCATTAATCTATCCATTTCTAAACCAAACAAACCAATATGCCTCAATTTGGCACCATTTCAACCAATCCATCCCAATCAAACATCAATTTATACATTTCATGCTTGTAAGCTATTCAAACCAAGTTTAACCATACCAAATCGAGTTCAATTATGCCAATTAGATGCCATACACAACATTATGCAAGTTTCTGATTCATACATCTATGCATATGAACGTTAAGTTCTGTAATTCCATACATACTAGGTTAACCAACAATCAATTCAACATTACTATTACATAAAACCTATGTACAAGCCACAAAACCGAGATTTAAACGATAGAAAATTTACCAAATCAATAAAAAGATAGTGTGAGTTCCTCGGCAATCCGCTAGACACATTTCGTAAGTTGGCGATCTAAGGGGAAAGGGAAACGGCGAGGTAAACATATCGAATGCTTAGTAAATTCATAGGCATTAAACCAAGTAACTTACCTCAGTTTATAATTAAACACTACATGTTACTTAGCTTGGTAAAGCTTGCTTAACATGGTAAATCAAATATAAAAAAGGTGAGTTGACCTTTAGCCTCATCATATAACAATTCAAATATGAAATAAGCAAAATAACTTAGAATCACATTTCAATATCATTCCCAAAACCAATTCAACATTTAACCATATGAACATCATTCTCATAATATCATATCATTTCATTTATTTATCAACTACATATCCAATTTCAATTTAACGTCAATCATTATTTCATTCATTATTTGAATTCTGAATCAAATTCATTGATTCATCACATTTCCATATCGACCATCCAAGCACATATAATCGATTCGTATGATCTTTTACATGTTATCGATATCCATATATCACAATGTGTCTATAAAACATCAAATCATAATATCAATTCAATTCGAATATCATTTATCCAATTTACATTTTGTATCCCTATTAACTTGACTCGAATTCGGACGGATACACAGATCCAACCAATCACACCAGTTTGACACTCAGTGCCTCATCGAACAAATCCGAAGTATATGCATTATGCCCTATGCTCATCGGTATAATCAAAGTGATTTGGCACCCGATGCCTCATCGACACGCAGTCGAAGCAACTCTGAACTCTTCCTATCCTATGGCATGCCAACTATATTTGACTCTGCTCGAACAGATAATAGCGTAACAATTTACTCAATTTCATTTATAAGCCAATTTATCAATTCAATGTTGTCATTTAATCATCCAATTATTAATTTATATGCATAATATTATAATTCATCTAAAGCCAATTTTGCAATTACAAAAATATATAATATTTTCAAATATATTCAATTTAGTCATTTATCTCAAACATAATCATATCAACTTGATTCAATTCAACTAATCAATCTTATATTGCAATTCATTATATTCAAATTTATCAGCCAACTTGTCATTTCTTTATGATTTAGTCTATATCTCACCTTTTTAGTACCAAATTGTAAACAATCCAACTTTCAATTAAACATATTTAAATTTATAATGTAAACAGATAAAAATTTAACACAAACATACGTTATGAACTTACCTGGTCAAAATAGCAACAAACAACTCTATAAGGACTAATTAACAATTTTTTTCATTTCCCCGATTATCTTCGATTTGGTCCAATTTCTAATCTATTCAATAATTCAATTCAATTTATCAATTACAGCTCTCTTATTTCATCCTACTATAAGCATTTATCAGCTCATTTTCATTATTCTAATGCCTCTAAAATTTGTATTTTATTCAATTTAGTCCTTAAAATTAAAATTAACAAAACTTTCAAAATTGAGCTTCGATTTCTCAATTGATCTCAATTTCATCTTTCTACAACCTTTATTATCTATAATTACATAAATTTCATGCCAATTTTAAAACATTACACTTTAGTCCTAATGTTCAAAATTAACAGCTTTCACTTTACAAATTAGTCCATTGTCATATCTAAGCTTAAAATATAACAATGTAACATCAATTTCATCAAGAATTAAACAAATTTTTTTAGAAACTATAATGGTTTTGAAAAATGACAGGTAGGTTAGTTAAATCGAGCTATAACAATCACAAAAATGTAAAATTTACGAATAACAGGCTCGATTTGACTTACCATGCAAGTGTCGATTGTTTGGAGCATTCGACTATGGCTTCTTGATGTTTTTATTTGCTATTTCAGTTTGTAAAGAAAGAAGATGAACTAAATGGTGTTCTGTTTCTTCTATTTTTACTTATATACATATTATAATATTATAATTATAATTTTAAACATATATTTTATCAATATCACTTACCAAATTGTCCACCAAGTTCTAAAATGGATTATTTTCCCTTTTAGGCCTTGGTTTAATTACTAATTAAATCCTTAAACCTTTAAATAACTTCTACGATTTAGTCATTATACCTTAATTAGTCACTAATTCGATGAAATTACCTATCCAAAATTCAATTCACCTATATAATAACTCTATGAATATCTAATAAAAATATTTATGATCTCGATTTACGAAAATGAGGTCCCGATACCTCATTTTCTAACTTCACTAACTTTAGGGTCGAAATACTTATACCTTAACTAACTATCCAAGTACCAAATTCGTTAGACCAAAATTCAATATAGTACTAAAATTGACTCATAAATATTAATTAATAACATTTATAAACTCGATCATCGGAGAACGAGGTTCCAAAACTACTTTTCCAACACCACTAACTTTCGAGTTATTACAAGTCTAATATTCATAACTTGTTTAATGCATATTTGATATTGGCACAAGTAGCAGTTAAGTGGTTTAAATGGTTAGCATGTAGAAATTGTTATATGATTTGAGGTTGAGTTAATGATTTTGTGTAATTTTTATATATATACATGTGATGCTAAAGGTTAAAAATAAGCATATGAGAATGATATATGTTGAAATAGTTGAATTGAGGCATTTGATGGATTGTTTTAAGTGGTCTGAATAGGTACCATACGGACCTTGTAACACCCTATACCTGACCCGATTTATTGGACCCAGATATAGGATGCCATAATACTTAACAAAATTTTAGAACTAGCGAAATCCACACTGAACATATTTCTTATTTATTTATTTTCTTTTCTAAGTCAAAAGATTTTGAAAGAAACATTATTAAATACAACATGTTCTCAAAAGCAATATAAGACATTACACTTAAATATTTGTTAAAATCGACTTAATCATGGTGTAGAATACTATTCATCATATATCCAAAAACACGCCTCTGTATGCATAATATCGTACTTCAAATTGCCACATTGGCGTATTCTTGGCTTGGTCCCTTCTAATGCACTAGTTTAATTCCAAGAATCTGCATTACAAATAGATGCTTGTGAGTTCAACAGAACTTAGTGAGTCTTAACCAATATTACCTTTAAACGTTGTTGTTTGATTCCTCGACTTGAAGATTTTGGACTTCCTTTAAGACTTTGGCAAATACTTTTCTGATTGATGGTGGATAACAGTGCGCTAATTTTTACATTTGACCCCCTTATGCATATACCGCTCGATTGAAAAATCCCAGACTTCACACCTTATTGTGGATCCTAATTCACAATCTCTTTAAAGATATAAGTTGGATACATTCCTCAAAATGATATACATACGGATACTACTCTTGGCGGATTCTTATACTGGCTCGGCGAGCTGTCAACACTCTAGTCACACTGCATCTTCAAATTGATCCAAACAACGAACTTAGTTTGATGAATGCAATATTTTAGATGATCCAATAGAAACTTAGATGACTTTGATACATAATGTTAAAACTTCCAGGTTTGGCGAACACTTACACCACACATAATTACAGATATGCCAACTCTCTGTCCTAGCGGGTTACCATGGCAAATTCATTAGTCGGTTACCCTGTTGAAAACTCTTTCAAAAAATGCCTCAAAGGCATACCTAGATCTCACCACAAAGACAGACTAAAAACTAGTCACTTAAGCATTATAGAATTTGCCATATAGGCTTTCTAGACAACTTACTGCAAAACCTTTCCAGATAACTTCACCATTAAGGCTTCCCAAATAATATGCCACATAGGCCTTTCAGGTAACTCACTATAAAGGCTTTCCAGATAATGTGTCACATAAGCCTTATTTGGTTTGCCACAAAGGGACCACATAAAATATAGTGTTTGACGATATGGATTTACTTAAACTCAGCATTATCTAAGGTTTGCCCATCATCACCCTCAAGACACACAGAAACCCTAGTAGATAAATACGGCTCATCCGCCATTTCCAAAATATGCCATGGTCATGGTCATGGTCTTTCCACATATCTATCATACTGGTATTTTTTTCATGCTCACTGTCCCATCGGATGTCATCAAAGCACCACCACGTGGCCCATTATCATATCACATATTTTTCCGACACTCAGCTCAAACCCCCTTATTGCCAACCATACTTTGTCATGCATTATTCAATTAACATAATGAACACATTTACATATATTTTTCCCATACCATAATAGAGTCATACTTTCCAACACATAACTTCTTATGCATGCTTACCACACATCGTCATATTCAAGCAGCATATTATACACTTCATTTACATACTTGCAGATGCTTCATAGAAAATTTACACATACGTACATAGAACAACTCCTTAAGCACAACTACAAGAACATCAACCGTACAAGAAGCTATCATAAAATATCACACAAGAGTCGAGTTTAGAGACTCATCAGAGACCCACCTTTACCTCCAGTTTGAACTTCTATTTTGGTTGTCCTTTCCAAACCAGCAGCAACAATTGCTTAAAATATCATGGGATTTCCATTAGAATCCCCATCACAGATAGTTTACTAATGTTTCAACTATATGGACCCCCATGCAGGGCATTCTTCTCACACCCTACTGTTCTTGCATCTTTTAACATCCTTATTGTTCAACTATTGTAACATATAGAGCTATAAGACTTGTCAGAAGGTTGAACTATCCACTAATTAAACGAAACCTTAGCTTTAGCTTAACAAAGAAGAAGATAACATTTAGGTTAAAAAGAAGGACCAGAACGTCAAGTAGAAAAAAAAACCATATCTTAAGTCCCCCTTCTCTATCACCTTATCTATACTCTTTGTCCCCCTGATTTTCCTACCAAAAATGGGGGTAGGTAAAAGAAAATCTAACGAAGACCTACGTTACTGTTTGATCAGTCATGGGGAGGGTCAAATCAATTTAATTGACTCCTAACTAATCATGTTACAAAAACCAACTTAAATAGTACTCATGCAAATCGAACGTACTATACCTTGGCGGTGACTCGCATATAGCACGGTCTTAAAGACAGTTAAGTCTCCTTCAACTTTCTCATACACTTGGTAAGCTTTTCTTGCTCAGCCAAAACTTTGGAGGCGTACTATTTCTTAAGCGTATTCTTTCTTCACTTGAAGATACCCTGTCATTAAATCCTTAGGTATGTCAATGGGTAGATACTTTATGCCACTATGTGTCAGTACTCTAATTCGTCAACAAGCGAACAAGGTGGTGGATTATGGTACCATAGTGCGCCAAAATATTTAACATGCATACCTCACAAGTCTTTTTGATCCTTTTTTTGAGGTGTGACAAACCTTTTGAAAATAGTGAGTGACGTCGCAAAGTCGAGCCCTCAGCATAGAAACAAGGGATAGTCAATGAGTTATATCATAAGCTAGAGCTCCCAAAGTTGTAATGTCAAATTGATAGTCTGAAAATTTTACAATTTGATCTTTATTCGACCTCATGTTATCTAAAGAGCTTTCGAAAGCTCGTATATGATTGTATAATATGACTTAATGATTTTTTAAACTTAAAAATATGTATTAACTATGAAAATGAATTGTAATTAATTGTAGTTGCTCCAACAACGAATGTGACATCCTCTAGCTCATACTTGGTGACCGGATCAGGTATAGGGTGTTATATAAAATACGGTTGATATTTTCTCATTCAAATATAATTTTGTTATTTATTGCTTTTTTATTGTGGTGTTGTAATAGTATGAGTAACACTTTTGGAATTACCTCATCTCAAATCATTTAACATGTTTGCCTTTTTTCTTGTTGCATATATGTTATTGTTGAAATATTATTCTTTGAGCTGTTGCAATTGTAACACTCGAGTTCTAGCGAATTTAAAGTTTTGGGCGTATTGTAGTAAATAGTCTGTCTCGCATGGTGTTATCCGCCCAAAAAATTATTTTGGTGTATACATGTGGGCGTATAGTAACCGCCACTTGAGCTAGTAAGAATTTGATTTCATGATATTCTGCTATATTAAAGAGACATTCGTGTTAATAGATAAAAGAGAAATATGGGATAAGTATTCAACAAATGTATAGTACGCCTGGTTTGTATAGAATACTATGCTAGTTAGATTTTAAGTATCTGGTTAGAAATCAATTGTATAGTTCAACCTGAGAAGTTTGATGAAGGAAACTTATTTATACTTTTCTCAAAAATTGTAGGCCAATAAGAAGGTAAGTTCTGATACATATGACACTTGTTAAATTTCACGAAGCAAAATCAGTCATATTTATATGTGAGAACGTGTTCTAAAAGAGGTTTTTCTTTCTTCTCATTCTTCTTTCTTAAGTAGTATATACTAAAACCTTCCTTAAATCTGACTGTATCCTACATCGATAATCTAGAGGCTAAGGTCCTTTTATGATTAGTAGTTACTTCGTATCAGGGTAAGTATTTCAACTCTACATGTTAAGTTCTAAATGAGTAAATCTATATTGGTAATTGAATAGCAAGATTGTAAGTATAAGATTTCTGCACGGGATTGTCAGCGATTGAAATGATAAGTAATTTTTATGTACAAGAGTATTAATGGTGAAATTATACTTCTAAGAAGTGGTTGTTGTTGGTCCGTGATGGATATTTGGGTCTGGAGCTTTGAATTGCAGTAGGTGAGATTCAAGTGAGCCTATATTGGCTCCTATATGTATAGTATTCATATTATGAGTCATGTATGAAAAATGATTGAACTATAGATCCAAAGTCATGAATTGTATAATATGTTATGATTGGTGTACGAGTATTGAAACATTGAAATATGTTTGAGTATGTATATGTCTGAAATGTATGTTATGATATGCGTGTTCGGTTTGCGTGTATATTAGTAAAGTAAAACGTTGAATTTAGATTGTGTCAATGCATGAAGAGTTTGTCAACAGAGTCTATGTCTGTTCACTACGGTGGTGTTTGATAAAGCCCGTCAAGACTTAAAATAGGAACTCTGAAAGAAAGTTCATGGCCATGACACTGTTTGAAAAAGAATTAAAGAATGGTGATTACCCAATGGGGTTCTTTACGTGTCCCAGAAAGATGATGGGCAAACTTCACATAATGTGAATTTAGGCAAATCCATATCGTAAACACGACAACCAAGAATAACCTTTGTGGTGAACTCTGAAATAATAGTGTAACGCCCCAAATTTTATAATTCTGCTTTTGTAAGCTTTGACACAATTGTGTATCTGCTTCAGTGGTTAAGTGTTCTGGGTGTGTGTGCGAGATCCTAAGTTCAAGTCTTGCATTTGGTAAATTTTAGTATTTTTCTGACTTAAGCCTTACACTTGTTCAGCGAGCTTATATTAAATTATTTATAAAACCATATCAGAATGGGCCTGCTAGTCTGGTGGTTAAGTTGAGTGTTTGTTTGCTAAAGGTCTTGTGTTTGAATCCCTGGGTGAGCATGGGAGTTTATTTTTGTTCGTTTAACTGAAAGAGTTTCGGTCAAATAGGAATTCTGAGTAGTGGGTCAGTGGAGATAATTAAGGGGCTTGGGAAGTTATCAGGTTTTATTTTTTTTATTCATTTTTTTAAAAATTTTGACTTCCCTTTCCCAAAATTTTGACCTTATTCAAAATTCCCTTTTCTTCTCTATTGTTTCCTTCCTCTACTCTTTCGATTTTCGTGTTGTCTCCTTCTTGTTCAACAATTAAATTCGCTCATTTGGTAAGTGTCATTTTGTCTCTATCTTATCGTTCCATAGTTGGTTTTCTGAAAGAGCGCTGTTTGTTTTTGGTTCTTTTGATTAGGTAAAGATCAAGCAGCAATTAATGCTTCTATAGAGATTTGAACGTTTGGGATTTTGGTTCGTTGTCGGTAAATAACTGAGTTCACTATTTGATGTTCTAAGGTTTCGTTATGAAATATTCTCGGGTTAGTTTTCATTTGTGTTATTAAATTCAGACTTTGATAATGTCGATTATAGGTTCTAGAGATCTCAGGATTGTAATATCGATGAAAATGAACCAGGTGTGTACTCGAAATGCAGAAAGGCGGGATTCGGTGAAAGCTAAAAAACCCCACTGTCAACACCACACAGGCGTGTGGTCACTCATATGGTAGGCCCTGTGCAATAACACGACCGTGTGGTTGACGAAAACAGAGTCGTGTTTAACACACGACCATGTAGTGTTGAAGTGTGGTTGTATAGGCCACACAAGCTTAACCAAAATGTGGGTGTGGGCCCACACGGGTGTGTGGAAATTTAAGCCAAGCCGTATGATCCATACGAGGTCAAAGTCAATTTGGGTGTGTGGGCCACACGGGCGTGTAAGCCCACATGGACGTATAGGCCCATTTAGCTAAAATGTTTCCTAGGGTTGTACGGGTCGCCCAAGTTGATTGTGAACCTACCGTAGGGTCGGTAAGCGCTACTTAGACCCTAACTCGTGTGATTTGAGCATACAATATATGTATTGAGCGTGTTAAATTTATGCATGTTTACTGATCTGTATGTATGATTGATAACTGAATATTAGCATGTAAGCATGTATTTTTGTATATCTACATTGAGCATGTTTAGTTGCATCTGCATTGGGGTGTGATGATTGATTATTAGAGGAAGTGTACTGAAAGGCTTTCATGCCATTATCTGGCAGCTTAGCTGCAATATTACTGATATGTGCCGCATTCGGTACGACTTGGTGTGTAGGACTGGGTGGGTGTTTAAACCCCACATGATGTGTAGGGATGGTTGGAGATGGTGTGTAGAGGCTGGTGGGTAGGATATTGATTTCTGCTACTGTATGCATACTGTATCTGAGATGGGCTAAGGCCTTAATTTATATCTAAACTATATCTGAATGAGCTAAGGCCTAAACTGTATCTAAATCTGTAATGGGCTTAGGCCCAGACTGTATTTGACTGATAACTGTTGTTTGACTGTATGCATGTCTTCTGTGGGGACTACGTACTGAGTTTACGTAAACTCACCCCTTCCTATTTTATCTGTATAGGTAATCCTCAGACTTAGACGGATCGATGTGGCGAAGGGCTCAACGGTGACCACATGATTATTGAACTGTTTTAACTTCAGTTGTGGTGTTTATTTCCTATTTGTTTTCTGGGGTATTTTTGATGTAATTTGGAACTATTGGACTGTTAGCTTTTGTTTTGGATTTTAACTATTTTCATGAATTTTAGAATTGCAACAAAAACTTGGTTTTATTAAAAGCAATGTTTTTCCTAAACGTAAATGATTTTTTTTAAATATCACGATTTTAAAAGCTTCCACTACAGAATGTATTTTTAAACGAATCAAATTAACGAGGAAATAGTTTTGAAATTGACGAAGGATAAATAAAATTTAATAAATGAAACAGTTTTAACTTGATGAATTCGATCTCAAATTTCATTCCATGCAACATCGCCAGATTCGGCTATAACATCTAGGTCGGGTTTGAGGTGTTACATTTAGCCTTTATGGTGAACTCTAAAATGAATGCCTTTGTGGCGAACTCTGAATGGATCACCTTAGTGTCGTACTAAATCTGAATTTTTGTATGGTGTTCTGCTAAGTCTATGTGGCATGAATTGTCAAGAATATCTGGTAAGCTATGAAACTGATTATTTGTCTTTATAGAAGAATATAAATTAGGTATCATCTTTTATGTTCACCATTAACCGATTTTAAGAGGAAGAAAACCTCCATGGATGAGTACTTGGTTTGGTTAGGTTCATTATAGTGATGGTATGCGTTTTTCATCTCGTGTTTAACTATTTTTATGTTTTTGAAATCGTTTTAGCTTAATTTAGCTAGTTCGGGGGTTAATTTGCAAAACTGTTAAATGTTGAAAGACTCACCATGAATGTTTTTGAATGATTTTTTTTATGTTAATTGATAGATTATCAATCTTTGTTGAAAAATAAACAAGTTCTGTTAAGTGATTTTTGATGAATTTTGGAAATAGGGATTAATTTGTTAAAGGTATAAATTCTAGGGTTTTATTGTGAAATGATGATAAATATGGGTTGTTTCAATGTCCTTTTCATATTTGATTAGCATGGATTTAGATTAAAATGGTTAGATTTTAAGTTATAAGCTTAAGGACTAAATTGTAAAAAGTTAAAACATTAGGGACAAATTGATAATTTTGCGTAAATATGAAATGTGAATTAAATTGAGTACTAGAAGTATTTAATTGATTGAAATTGTCTATTTAGATCAACATAAACCACGTTCGGACTTAAATTGAGGAAAAGCTAAAACTTCGGATTAATTCGATCTAACTTCTACGCCTCTAGTCATCGAGGTAAGTTCGTATGAACTGTAACCATTTTTATGCCAATTAAATTGAATGTTCATTATATTGGTTTGATATAAACGAACTTAAATATATATATATTTATATATATATAAATGTATCAATGATATAATGAATTGACAGATATCGAGTCCCAGTTGAACCTTAAGAATTCTTAAGATACAAATGACATATCATTAGGGATTTCATGTTTCAAGTGCTGGTCTTGAATGTCCTACCGATGGCTGAGGTCCTGCATTTATTGTAGATTCTCCACAGCTCGTGTGAGCAGTATCATGTAGCTTACATTCTGACCAATAGCTCATGTGAGCAATAATGTAAAGGAATGGTTATAGTTATATGTAAAGGCACACTTCGTGTGAGCTTTCCCGAGTATCCGATGTAATTTTAGATGGTTCAACGGGTAAAAAAATGGAATGAAATGGTAAGTATGCAAATGGATTGAATCATGACTTGGTGAAAGGATTTATGAACTAAATGATGTTGTGCATATGGAAATTTACATATCTTATGGTTGATTACTGTAATACCCCTACCCGTATTCATTGCCGGAATAGGGTACGAGGTATTACCGAAGTTTACGATTTTTTTTAATTCAATATAGCCCCTTTATAAATATCTAACCTTCGCTGTAATATTAAATCGAGACCAATCCACTTCAACCAAACCAATTCAACATATTTTCAAGATAAATTCATGCATATTTATAAGATAACGTCATCACATACCCAAAACCAGGTTTGTTAACCATACTAATGGCTAACTTTATATTCATTTCACGTTAACATTTACTTTATTAGCTTATAAATGCCATTGATTTCCAAAATAAAGTTTCTTTATATACCGAAATCCTGAAGTTGATAGTGTGATGTGTCTCCGACCAAATCCGACCTCCGAGCTTTTAACACTACAAAACAGGGAAAAAGGAAACGGGGTAAGCACTTCGTGCTTAGTAAGCTTATGTAACAAGAATTATACTTACCTAATATTTTCAATACAATACAATAAACATTCATATATCCATTCAATGCATTATTACCCTAATATGCACAAACTCAACATTCAAGTTAGTACAATAATTTCCATGTACCAATAATATATACCATGATTGATGAGCTCATCAATATCATAATTTCCATTCCCTTGCTATTTTTCCATATTTATCCCGTTGAATTTATCAGAATTTCGATGGATTTTCAGAGGTACACTTTTAGTGTACAATTTCGGGTTCGTCAATTCATATTCATGTGCGCACATTTCCATTTCAGAGAGCACACTCCCGCGAACCTCAACCTTGCAGTAGGATTACCAGTCCAGGCTAAATCCCCTGTAATATAAACTCATAGAGTATTGTCGGGATTACCAGTTCAGGCTAAATCCCCTACAACGACAATTACTCTAATGAGCTTGGATCTGAATTACCAGTCCAGGCTAAATTCAGACCTTAATTCGGATTACCCGTCCGGGCTAAATCCATTTTACTCATATTCTTCGGGAGGGCTATATCAAGATAGGATCACCCGTCTGGGCTAGATCCTTTTTACCATCAATTACTTTTCAGAGATCCATCAAACTTTTCTTTCATTCAACCGGGATTTCTTCCCATTTTATCAAATATATCAATGTTTCATTAATTTTTATACAATGAACATTCAAATCATATTCACATCAATAACATACAATCTCAAGCATTTAAGAATATAATTCAAGTTACACGAACTTACCTTGATACTTGTTTGTAAACAAAAAAAATCTACTAATTCCGAAATTTTTCCTTTCCTCAATCTAGCTTCGTATTTGAATCTTCTGGATTTAAATAAATAAATTTAATTATCAATTTAATACATTTCATGTTCATATGCAACATTCTCTATAATTCAACTATTATTATTTATAGTTTATTCAAAGTTGTCTATTTGAGTCATAGTCACTAAATTATTTATAACTTGAGCTACGGAACTCAAAACTAAGATCCGTTAATTTTCACTGAAACTGACTCATATATCTTCTTACCATAAAATTTTCAGAATTTTTGGTTCATCCAATAAGTACAGTTTATTCTTTAAAGTCACCCTTGTTCTGTTGTCTGACAATTCTGACCCTTCTTCACTAAAAATTAATTATCTATTCATACAGGATTCAAATGATGTTCTTGTTTGTTTCTATTAAAAATAGACTCATTCAGGATTTTATACATATAAAGTTAAGCCCCTAATTATTTTTATTCAATTTTTTATGATTTTTAAAAGTCAGAATAGGGGAACCCGAATTTATTCTGACCTTGTCTCACAAAATTCATTATATCTCAAAATTTACAAATCCATTGCTTACTTTATTTCTTCTATGAGAAACTAGACTCAATAAGCTTTAATTCAATATTTTTTTCATCTTCTAATTCGATTTCTAAAATTTATGGTGATTTTTCAAAGTTATTCTACTGCTGCTGTCCAAACTGTTTTTGTGCAAGCTGTTATTACCATTTTTCCCCTAAGCTTTTAATAAATGATAATTTCGTCCCTACTCAATTAGCCTCTCAATTGAGCTGATTTTTCTCAATTAACATTTTATTATATCACCTTAAACTAGTTTACAACCTTTAGGAATCATAATTTTAGAAATAGACTTTAATTCCAAGCATTTTCACAATTAGGTCCTAAAAATCAATTTCTATTGAAATTACCTAATAAAATCATATCATAAACAAATTAAAGCTTTAATTTCATTCTATTTCACCATAAACTTACAGCACTCAACCATGGTGACTTTCAATTCCATCCATGAAATCAAAAACTAATGAATTTAGTAGTAGGACCTAGTTGTAAAAGTCTTAGAAACACAAAAATTACAAGAAAAAGGCAAGGATTAACTCACTTAGTGCAAAAATTATGGAATACCAGCTTAGATAACCCTCATATGGCGTTTTTAGCTGCTGGAATTGAAGAGAAATGAAGAGAAATCTAGATATTTCCTATTTAGTCCTAGTTTTATTTAGTTAATTTTGCAATATTCTAATTTTGCCCTTAATTTATCAATTTTCCTGCTGATTTCATGCCCTTTCCGTCCAGTCCAAATAAATTTTGGGTCTAATTCCCTTTTAAATCCTTTCTCATTAGACTCTTACGCTATTTAATCATTCTAGCAACTTTTACACCTATTACATTTTAGTCCTTTTCATTTAATTGACTACCCAAACATTAAAATTTCCTAACAAAATTTTAATACCACATTAATAACATTTCATAAATATTTATAAAATTATTTTTGACTCATTTTTATGAGATAGAGGTCCCGATACCTTGTTTTTACCCAATTTCTTCAATAATTTCTTTTTCTAACTAACCACTAAATCAGTAAAAAAATTTATCAATATTTTCATACGATGTTCCTATCATATCAATTTTAATGCAAAAATATTGAAATAAATTTCTCTTTAAATCAGATTTGTGGTTATGAAACCACTATTCCGATAACCTTGAATTTAGGCCGTTACAATTACAATTATGTTATGGATAGATATACTAACTTGTGAGTTGGTGATGTTGATTAGGCTTTGCTAAGCTTATGGAATTGGTGTTGAATTAGGCTTAATCTATGTATTGTATTATTGAAATGGTAAGTTATGTTTAAGGTTTATACGAGCTTATTAAGCACTCGTTGCTTATGTAGTTTCTTTTCTTTGTTTTATAAATCATCGGAAGCTCAATTTGGTTGGAAGCTCATCGTAGAAAGGTCTTGATGACTACTTTAAGGTAATTGAAATGCATGGTATTTTAGCATGTTTGTAATGGCTTGAAAGTGGTAAATGTGATATGATTTGGTAGGTGTTTGAATTAGGTATTTATGTTTGGAAAAATAACAAGTTTGTTAGTTGATGTTTTAGCATATTGTGGTGCCTTTGAATGACATACTGGTTAGGTGATTTAGGATGCTTGAAATGGTATGTTTTTGCAAATTGAATGGTGTTTGAACCCCTTGAATGTGTGCTTAAATGGTTTAAATAGTTATGCATGATGTAGCGACGTAAAAATTTTAGTTTCGCTTGGTCTCTAATTGTGGCGATTTATTAAACATTTGAAAACTAACTTTCGATTTTATTAACAAAGGGAGTCGCCACCGATCCTTTTTATAGGTGTGATCGGACACCTAGTAAATTTATTTTTAAAACAAAAAGAAGGCCGAGTTTAGGCCTACGTTAAAATCCAGAGAAAAAGTAAGGTTTGGGAGTCGGTTACGCACGAGGAAGGTATTAGCACCCTCGCGACGCCCAAAATTGGTATCTTGTAAAACACGTGTTGTTTTGATTTTCAAAAATACAAGTTCAATATAACATTTAGTCGTGATCCAGTTGAAACACGAGAACTTTTTAATTTTTTGATTTTTGAGAAGGACATACCATTTTAACACAAGTCGATTGATGTTCACCCAACATAGCGATGAAATCGATGACTTAATGTTAAATCAGTACGTTGCCTTGTTTATTGAAATTAATTAGAAAACAAGAACATGATTTTCGAAGTAATGCAAAGCGATATTGATAAGAATAAATAAATGAAAGAATATATTGAAGCAAAAAAATAAATGTGATAATAATTAAAATAAAAAGATATATGCGATATTAGACATAATACTAGAATTAAACACGAAATAGAAACAATGAATGCAGATACATAATGATGATGTTAGGAGTATGTACGTAATATAGGAGTGAAAAAATATTTACATAATAATACTAAATATAAGTACCAACATATTTAAAATGAACACATACGATATACTTAATAGTAACGAATATAAAAAAAAACTATATACATAATAGTATTAAAAGGATAAATTTATAATATAATATGAAGAATGTATACATAATATGATCAAAATACGTAGATGGAATAGTTTAAGAAATATATATACATGATAAATAAAAATATAACATTAAAAACATATATATGTAATATACAAAAATATGTATATAGTAGTATTAAGAATATAAATATAGGATAGTATACATACAAAAATAAGTAATGAAATAATATGTCCTAATATTAATAATAAATACAATAGGGATAAAAAAATAAATGTAATAATAGTATGTACATAATATAGTATTAAAAATATATGTATGCATGTATATAACATAGTATTTAAAAATATGTGCTTAGGATGATTTAGAAATATATATACATGGAATGGTGTAATATATAGATGAAAGCATTAAAAATATGTACATAACATATATAAAATATACACAACATATACCTATATTAGAAATGATAATAGTAAATAAAAACTATTCACATGCTACATAAGTATATATATATTGTGTTAGAAATATACAATATAATATTAGAAATATACGTACAATAATATAAAAGATATATAGCTGACAATATTAAAATATATGCATAACAACATATAAGAATATGATAACAAAAACATATATGCATAATGATATGAAAAATACATATATATATATATAATATACTATTAGAATATTTACATAATACATACATAATATACATACTAACAATGTAAAAAAAACAACTTATTAATAATATCACATAACTATATTATAATATAAAAATATGTGCATAGTATATATTAGAAATAATAATATTAGCTATAGTAATAACATATTGATAATAAATAATAAAGGAATAAAAATAACAGTAATAACAAGAGTAATAATCATGAGAATAATATAAATAATATTTAAAATGAATAAAATAACAAAGATAACGCGAAAATAACTTAAATCTAGAAAAAGGACTAAATTTGAAACAAAAACAAAGTTCTGGGGCAATTTTAAAACGAAATAAGGAAAAAGGATCAAAACGCAACACGCGCGTAATCTAGGAGGACCCAAACAGCAATAAATCCCCTAGTCAAAATGCAGCGCAGCATGGGGGACTAAATTGCAAAACACGATGTATTTTGGGCCAAATTAGAATAACTAAAAACTTGGTTGAAAAATAATAAAAATGCGGAAGGGCTAAAAGCGCAATTAACCCTTCCACTATAAAAACACGCGGATCCTAGTGGGTAGGGTTGGGTCGACCCGATCCAGGGCAAAACGACGCCGTTTTATGCCCTGGATCCCAAGGTCAAAACGGTGCCGTTTTTAGAGGCTATAAATAGCCTAAAAATAAAAAAAAATCATTTGGGAGCTGGGAAAAAAAAAGGAGAGAGGGGAGAGGGCTGAGCGATTTTCGGTGGGGTAGGGGGCACCGGTCCGTCACCAGACCTCCGCCGGCGCAGCGCCGGCCACCGTACACGGTGGCCGGAAAGGTAAAACTTCATATTTTTTTTGTTTTCTTTATTTATTTGTTTTATATTTCCTTGTTTATATGTTTTAGTGTATGTATGTGGAAAAATAAGCACAAAGCGAAATTAAAATAGGATGAACAGAAATCACCTTAGGATTTTTTAGCTTTCGATTTCTAAGATTTTTGGTTTGTATTCGACGCTATCCACTTTCTTTCTTGGTTTTAATCTGCTAATATTGATGCAAAAATGAAGATAAATTCTTTGTATTGATCAAAATTCCCCCTTGTTACATTGATTCTCTTTCGGCTTTATAGCCGATTACATGTGATTTTCACTGCTCTTTGCTTGTTTTGCTTTTGCTTTGCATGTTTCTCTGTTCCTTTCCTGTCTTCTTTGGTTTATTCTTTCCCCCATCCCTCGGATGCTTTCTCTTGCTATTATTTTTGTCTCTATTGCAAGTGTGTCAGATGTGAGTGGTGCACGTGATGGCCAAAGGTAGAGGGGGCATGCGGCTGAACTTTGGTGGTTGCATCTTGGGGAAGGGTTTGCTGCTAAAAGATGTTTTAGTTTTTGGGCTAGTATTTTGAATTGGGCTAGGTTGTTGGGTTAATTTGTAATGGTTTATTTATTTATTGGGTTTTGGGCTGTTGGGGTTATTGGGCTGAAGGGTTGAGGTTTAAGAGTGGGTAAAATTGGGCTATAACACATGAAATGGTTTTGAAATGGCTTGATTTTAATTAAATTTTGGGTTCAAATAGCTTGGGACACCGGCGTATGACACAATCGTGTGAGGCACACGGCCTAACGACACGGTCGTGTGTCATCTAAGGATTTCTTAAAGTTCAAGTTAGTGAGTTACATGGCCTAACACATGGAGTGGCACACAAGCTTGTAAGGCAACTCAGAGAGTTACACGGCCTGGTACACGGGCGTGTGACATGGATGTGTGACCCTACTCAGTGAGTTACACGGGTGAGGATATAGTCATGTGTCCCTTGTTCAAATGTTACACAGCTTGGGTGATTCCATATGGTCGTGTGACCCTTGTTTTCAATTTTTGCAACTTTTTCCTAAACTTTCCAAATTATTTCAAATTGGTCCCAAATTGCTTCTAAGCTATTTTTAGGGCCTCGAGGGCTTGATTTAGGGACGAAATGTATGAAATGAATAATTTATGATATATTTAAATTGTTGAATTTTATGATGTTTAAATGTTTTCGATTGTACGGTCAACCTAATCCGGCGACGAAGACAGGTTAAGGGTGTTACAATGTTATACACGGTGAATTATCAGCATGGATATGTGTACAAAATTATAGTAGGGTATGCCTAAGTGTGAATCAATAGTATGAAATTTTGTATAAGTATCCTCCATATGTATGTATCCGCCCAAGATAATGTCAGTGAGCAATTGTTTAAGAGAAGAGCATAGGTTTAAGGTATGGATTGTTGGAATTGGTTTCTAAGGGTATATTCTATTAAGAAAGTATTATAGGACAAAAGAATTATGAAACAATGGGGAGTATTCTCCAGTTTATTAGATATGAAAGATTATGTATAACAAGGGTATGATAATTGGCGTATACGAGAGTGATAAGATCGTATGGTATCAGCCGTAGTAAATGATGCAGAGTAGTATTTGACTCATAGAGATTCCTACAATATTACAAAACATCCATCAAGGTATGGTTCATGAGTTTACTAAGTACTCTTGTACTTACAAGATTTGTTATTTCTTTTCAGGAATTGAGAAGAGACTTCACTTGGGGGGACAACGCCAGAAGTACACCAAGTTGGTGACAGAGTAGGGCTGTTATGCATACAAGGGATATGTGGCGTAGTCTTGATTACGCCTTTGTGTCTGTCTTAAAATAGTTTCTAATTTGTAAAGATCTGTATCAAATTTGATGTAATAAGTTATTTATCATATATTTAATTTAAATTTCTAAATGTTAAGTTTTTCTTTTGGAACTTCAAATACTAGGTTTAAAATAAATGAGAACATGTTAACTATTTTTGTTAAATGTTTTGTATTGTTTAGAAACATTCGAGATCTAGACCTGGTGAATTGAGTCTGATTAAAGGCGTTACAGCAACATTAGATGCAGGAAATTTAATTTTTCTCTATTTTTAATCATCCACCAAGTTGAAGTAATAGACTCTAATATGCCCACCCCCACCCTTTCTATAGTGGTGACAAACATATTTTTTGTTCTTCGTTTTACGTATATCAATAGGAGGAAAAAAAGACTATTTAACCTTAAAAAATAGTAAGAGATGTAGATTTGTGACCAATGTCAATATAACCTCGGTCTTTGTGTTTATGTTTTACTCGTCCAACAAAAAATGCCTTTTCAAGTTTCTCACTACAAGTCTCAAGCTTTTTGAGAATATCTATAGCAACATTAGACACTTTTCAACAATACTCACCTTCACTTCTTTTATGCAAAAATATAATCCTTTTATGAAGACTTCACTAAATTCTTAGCTAAAGGTGCCACCTTTTTTTACAATCCTGCTATAGAGGTAGTTGTTAGAATAACAATTGAAATACTTGATTTGACATTGAAGTCAATACTTCTTTTTGGTTTTACCTTGACATTTTGGCCTATTCTCAGTTCAAGTCAAATGTTCTTAGTAAACTTACAAGTTCATCTAGACTCAAAGTAGTTATGTATTTGGCTTCCTCAACTGTAGTAACTTTTATAGAAAACCTTTCCAACAATAAGCAAAGCATCTCTCACACTAATTTTGTCTTAGAAAAACATACATGAAAGCAAAAGGATTCATAATAAATCCCATATAAATAAACATAATAATAAGAAATAGTTTCTTTTTCATCAATTTTTACATTTTTAAACCTAAAAGTAAGGATCTAAAGTTTAAACATGTGGACTAATATATTTCTTTCATGTTGATTTTGGAGAATTGTCCAAGCATCTTTAGCAAATTCACACATGGATATTTTCTTAAATTGTTCCATAACTAGTCCACTAAAAATGTGAATTACCTTTATTCTTAACAGTATATTTACCTCTTTTTTCTTTCGGGGTTACAATGCCATCAAAAGTGATAATAGTAGATTAAATCCAACCATCTTCAACAACTCTTGATGTGCTTCATCAATGGACTTAATAAAATCCCTTATTTTTGCTTTCCAATAGGTATGATTTACCACTCCTATCAACAAAAGTGGAGTAAGATGGAACCACCTTTCTTCATGGCTTAGATAGATGTAAACCAAACTTGGGATCTCCTTCAATTGTGCCTAAAATTAAGCTCCAATACCAATGAAAGCACATTGGCTTGAATCTATCAAACTTTTCTATTGCAATTGATGTTGTAAGAATAGAAACGCAAAAGAGTAATAGGAAACAAAGATTGTTTATGAAGATCATATTAACAATCCTATCTCTATGAAACCTTTCTTTTAGAATTAATACACTAAATAATTTCTGGATATAATAAATAATTTAATCCATATCTATCCAATTCTAGGTTAATCAACCTTATTATTATACAATTGTTTGCAAACATTATGCTTGAATATCTTCACTTACAAAGTAAATCAACTCTCCAATAAATACTTAATAACAAGGTAAATCTACACACCAGAATGTTCCCAAAGATGAAAAAATATAGTTTAACAAACATAGTACAATATTGTGGTAGCCAAGAGCCTTATATTTCCATAACAAGGTACCTTGGTGTTCATTAAGTTGGGGACTTATTGAGTCACTTTGTAATTTTACGCGAGAATTTTTTTTTTATCGTTATAACATTGGGAGAATGGGAAGGGGATGACAAAGTGTGGACCTATATCATTTTAGTGTGAAATAGAAGCTTTAACTATTGCTGCAAACAAGAAATTTGATAACATGATTTTAGCAACAAAAGTACACTAAATGTGGTTAGGTAAAAAATTACCAGTAAACATATGGCATATAATTGATACGCTGAGTTACTGAGCTAATTAGGATTAGTGTAATTTGTTGAGTGAGTCAAAAGTTGTAACATATGATTAGGGATCTCAGCCCAATGTTGGTATTCAGATCCTATCGGTTGCGACCTTATTAGCGGACAAAGAGAAATAGTGAGGGAGTGTGGGCAAATCAAGAAAAGCATCGAACATCTTCAGCCTCTCCTCAACGATAAGAAAAACAAGAGGTATCTGATTTCCTCCTCCTCACATCCAATCATTTCTCCCTTTGCGCTTCACGTCCACATCTTCCCCATTCCCATCCACCGTTACATAAACTCCTTTTCCCCCCCTCTCTCACAGTTTCCTTGTCTCTTTGCCTTCACAACTTACAACTCAGCGTCTCCACTCTCTTTCTCTCTTCGCCTCCAAATGGCTTCTGCCACCACTTCCACCACTTTTTCCCTCCTCAAAACCACCGCCTCCACCACCTCTTCCTCCGCCTCCCGCTCTTCTGCATCCCTCATCCGCCTTCCCTCCACTCGCCGCCACCTCAAATCCTCTTCTCTCATCCACAGCCTAGGCTTCTCCTCCGCTGCTTCTGGGGACTCTCTGCTTTCCCTCCATGCCTCCTCCAAAGTTCGATCTTTCAAGGGAAAAGGGTCAAGAGGGGTTGTTTCAATGGCCAAGAAGAGTGTTGGGGACTTGACTGCCGCTGATTTGAAAGGGAAGAAAGTGTTTGTGAGGGCTGACTTGAATGTTCCATTGGATGATAGCCAGAACATCACTGATGACACCAGGATTCGTGCTGCTATTCCCACCATCAAGCATTTGATTCAGAATGGAGCTAAAGTCATTCTCTCTAGCCACTTGGTGAGTTCATTTCTCTTGATTCTACTTAGTTCTTGTATCTTGAGATTTATGGCCTTTAATGGTTAATTGACTTAATTGAATCAATTGTCAAAGCTCAATAATGTAGTTTAATGGAAATAAAAGTTTCTAGGTTTGATTTAACCAAATACAAGTTCAATGGTCCCAAGTACATATGTCGATGAGCAGATAAGTTGTTGTTTGATAATGTGTGTATACCATAATACTGTAAATGGATGTACTTTAAGTTTTCAGATAAATACGTAGCCATTTAAGCCTTCTACATAGAATAGTGGGTTCTTAACCATTTGGGCTTGAGCTGTAAGAATTGAAGCAATTGTTCATTGAATTTTCAGGGGCGGCCAAAGGGTGTTACTCCAAAATTCAGCTTGGCTCCTCTTGTACCCAGGCTTTCTGAATTACTTGGCATTCAGGTAATTAACGAAAGCTGAAAATTTTCCAGTTATAAGATGTTCATCCATTGTATGACAGTAACACTCATTAACTAAGCAGGTTGTCAAGGCTGATGACTGCATTGGTCCAGAAGTAGAAAAGTTAGTTGCTGCACTTCCTGAAGGTGGTGTTCTTCTTCTTGAAAATGTTAGATTTTACAAGGAAGAGGAAAAGAATGAACCTGAATTTGCAAAGAAGCTTGCTTCGTTAGCTGATCTCTTTGTCAATGATGCATTTGGGACTGCACATCGAGCACATGCATCAACAGAGGGTGTTACAAAATTCTTGAAGCCATCAGTTGCTGGTTTCCTTTTACAGAAGGTAGGATATGGCATTCTAAGTTCTTGAAGAAACTTGGTTTGTTTTCAATATCTGTGTTCAAATAGACATGTTTTCAAGTGAAGTTATCATTGTTTAACTCTGACATTACATTTAAACTACTATGGGTTTTTTTTTTTGTTTATGTATTATTATTGTTGATACATTTTAACGTTTTAGGTTCCCCTTATATTCATTTGCTATTCCTATCTTGTTACAGGAACTAGACTACCTTGTTGGTGCTGTTTCAAGCCCCAAAAGGCCTTTTGCTGCCATTGTGGGTGGTTCAAAGGTCTCTTCCAAGATTGGCGTCATTGAATCACTCCTTGAGAAATGTGACATTCTCCTTCTTGGTGGTGGTATGATTTTCACATTTTACAAGGCACAAGGCCTATCAGTCGGTTCATCCCTGGTAGAGGAGGATAAGCTTGAACTTGCAACATCACTTCTTGCAAAGGCCAAGGCAAAAGGAGTGTCTCTTTTGTTACCCACTGATGTGGTTATCGCCGACAAGTTTGCCCCTGATGCAAACAGCAAGGTTTGTTTCTACTTTCTACCCCCCTTCGAAGTTTGCAGAGCAATCTATGCAAAAGAAAGCGCTAGTAATCACAGTGACCGGAGCTATAAGTGGAAATAAACTGTTCTTTTTAACCTTTATTCTCTTGTCTTAGCAAGGATAAAAACAAATTTTGCTACTTGCAGATTGTGCCAGCATCTGCTATCCCTGATGGCTGGATGGGATTGGATATTGGACCTGATTCTGTCAAGACATTCAATGAAGCTTTGGATACTACCCAAACCATCATCTGGAATGGACCAATGGGAGTGTTTGAATTTGAGAAATTTGCAGTTGGAACTGAGGTATGCTTGAATTTCTTAACTATGCACTTTAGCTCTTGATGATATTCCTGCATACGTAGAATTAAAGGTATCCCTTTTCTACTAGTTGGATATACTTTTAAGTTCATAACCACTTGCTTTCCAGTCCAAACGAGCTGAAGCAAGCCTTCCTCCAATTACTTCTATAAATTATTAAAATTCATTTATTAGCCCTAATAGAAGTAATAAGGTAGGATGTATGCTTATAAGTTGCCTACCTTTAGCTAATAATAAGTTAGGATGTATGCTTATAAGGTTTCAAGATGACTGCTTTTATTTTTAATTTTTGTGTAAGTGAATGGGAATTAAGATTGCTTTCTGCTTGTAGGCTATTGCAAAGAAGCTAGCTGAACTTAGTGGCAAGGGAGTGACAACAATCATTGGAGGTGGAGACTCTGTTGCTGCTGTAGAAAAGGTTGGAGTTGCTGATGTCATGAGCCACATATCAACTGGTGGTGGTGCCAGTTTAGAATTGTTGGAAGGGAAGGAGCTTCCAGGTGTGATTGCCCTGGATGAGGCTGTTCCGGTTGCTGTGTAAGATCGAATCAAATTTTCCACATCCTCACTGTTTAGTGATTTATTCACAAATGAAATGCTTTATGATGAAAGAGATCTTTTTGTAAATGTACAACATTAAATCACTAGAAGAGCCCTTTTCTGCCTCTTCCTTTCTTGCTCCTTCCTAAATGGTTGTCAGAAGAGTGTTGCTCAAATAAATTGCTTTATTTTTATCCAAACCTTTTCTTGCATTATGATATTATATAGCCGTCCTGTATGGTTCTCTTCTGCAAGTATTGTAATATGCCCCTTTTTTTCTTCCCTTTACATTTCATTTGATATTCTTTGTATTACAAAGTCAAAACCACATAAAAGCATGATTCGTGCTTCTGCTTGTTGAACTTTATGAAGCTAATGAGAATTCCATCTCACAAATTCTTGCAAACTCACAATTTGAATTTGATATCATTGTAGTGCCAAACTGTGAAACTTGAAGAAGACAGGGATATGATGCCTTCTTATTACTTCTAGTTTGAGCTGTTGGTGTAAATTAACCCCAAACTTTCGATCAAGTAGAGATTTATTCTGAAATTGTTACCAGAACCAGATATTTACTATTGTAAGCATGAAAAATTGCTCTAAGCATATGAATACAAATGAACAGTGGTTTAACTTAACTGATCTCCTGTGGGTGTAGAAATTATTCCATCAAGAGATTTTGCTATGCCTTTATCAGGTTTAAGCTTAGCAGTACTTTGGTTCCATGGCACTAGTTTTGGTGGTTTTTTTTTTTCTTTTACAATTAGAAGATAAAAGAACACCAAACAAAAGTAGTGAAATCGAAGAGCAAAAGGCAACATAAAAGACCTTGCGTAAGTTTGATATCATCAAGTGCAAATTGACTCTTAACGTTCCTGACACGGAAGTTATTATTTCAACTGTAGAAAGAGATAGAAAGGCCAAAATCTGATCAGAAATCTGTCAACAATAACGAAAGCCACATAAAAATGAGAGGCCTTTACCACTTGTACGCATCAACTTTTTGTTCTGGTCACGTAATATGTCCTGCAGAGATCATGGGAAGCCCACTCCTGAAACCTGTTTTTGTGGCCATCATTGTAGGCATATATCATTTTCCACCAAAGCATCCATTCTTTTCAAGTTGTGGGTATTATTTAAATATAAAGATTTTTGCATTATTATTTTATGAAAAGACTTGGAAAGCCAATTAATGTGGGTTCAACTTATAACACCTAATAATATAAAACATGACCCAAGTGTACTTTTTAGAGCTAATTGGCATTCTCTTTGTCTTCTCAAAGCGCCCAAGTTCAAATTTCAACATTGCTTAAAACTCTTATTTTGAGTTAAAGATATCAATACCCTCATTTTCATTTAATCTGTACCCTACAATGTCTGACTATATTTAGCCAAAATGGCTATCAATGCTTTTGCCTAATGTTGAGAGAGTGTAGAGTTAATTTTCATAGCAAATAAAATAACAAGTCTGGGATTTGGAAAATCAAGAGTTTCCAAGGTTTACTTTACCTGGCTTTTAGAAAATCCAAAAACATATACACAGGATAGGGATTAAAGCTGGGATGAATTGTTTCTATCATCTGGTTAAAAAAAAAAGAAGCTACGAGATCATAAGGCCCGTTCGGTTAGTCCTGTGAAGAAGCAAGTGAATAACTGTGAGCTTCAGCTAACTTGCTTTGGCGAAGAGGTCATCAGGCTCCACACTTATGTTTTTGCGACAGACCACCTCCACTCAAAGATTAATACTCTTTTCCGAGCCTGCATCTCTGCAGATAGGGGCCCGGGGACTTCCTGGGTCCGAAGCTATGGTCATGACCCATTCACTTCGTCTCGTAGTTGGTTACAAGAGAAATCCAGAACATGTTATTATAAAGCTGGAAAAACTTTTCTATGTAATCGATGTGGGTAAGGGCACTTCTATATTGTTCTTTGTCCGTTTCTCTATCATATACAATTTATATAACATAATCATAATCATAATATATAAAAATATAAGAATGTGACGTAAATATATGAATTATAAAATTTAATAATCAGATGATAAGATTTGAAACCCATTTTTAAGAGGAAAAAAAAATACATGCATTAATGTAAATGCAAGTCCGTTTATAATTGAGTTGACTCAAAACGGAATCTATTTTTGGAATTAGAATATCCCACATTCAATCGCTATCATTGAGAATCAGTCTTTTTTTGGTCGGAAAGTGATTCGCGAAGCATCCATACATGGTCCTGCTCATAGCATCTGCCCCAAATACAGCGGGGTTATGCCGTAAATTCGCCATAAGCTTTTAACCAATTTAATCTTAGTAAAATTTCTAACCATTTTATAAAACTTAGCCTACAATGTTTTAACATATCAAAATTTTTAATAAAATAAAAAAAATAGTTAAAAATCTTGGGTTCTTCTCAAATTAATTTTCTTTATTTAGTTTAATTTCTATATTTTAAATTTATTCGTATGAATAAGAAATCACCATATGAATAAATGTTTTTATTATATGTTTAACAAAATTGGCTAGTATGTAATAAAATTTTGGTTTGTTATCTCAATACTAAAATTTCTAATAAACTATCAAAAATTTCTAAGAACCTAAACCAAAATTTTATTAACTTATTTTCCTCTTTTGCCTTGTGATTGATTACTTTTTAATTAAGATCAATTAAGAGTGTCTTGCAATCACAAACAAGAACAATTTTCTTTTGGTTAGGGATGTTGTTATTGTGAACCAAATTGATAACAACAATGATATTAAGTTCATTTTCTAGCTTATGAGCATTAATGTTATTTGCGAGTTGAAGTATATCTCTAAGTGCCCGTAATTCAACCTATACACTTATTACATGAGGTATGTGTTGAAATGAACCAATGATTCATTCCTGTCATTTCCAATGAGACTTCTAGCTCTTGCCTTGCTCAGTTTCCTATGGAAGATCCATCACAAGTCAATTTTAATCAATTAGATGTAGATGTTGTTCATGTAACTCTCTCAGCCTTAGGGGAGTTTTCTTTGGAAGTGTAATTATTTATAAATTGCAATATATGTTATACTATACGTTGATAATGGTAGTAGGAATAATCGCAAAGTAATAAAAATAATAATAAGAACATGTAGATTTTACGTGAAAAATCCTTATCGAGAAAAGCTACAGGTAGAAGAGGAGAAATTCACTAATGTTGAAAAACAAAAATACAAGAGGTTTTAGACTATGCACAGTTTTTAAAGGTTAAACGATTTTTTTTCAATTAATGTCTAATAGAAGAAGTATAGTCCTATATAGATTCAACTTGTGCGGCAAGGCTCGGACCTTTGCCCCCATAGATCCCCAATTTTGCTTCTCTATTTTATTTCTTTAACAAGTGAGTTGCACCTCAAACTTTTCAGGCCAGATCAAACGGGATTTAGATCACACAACCCTAACAATATATATTTATTATTAAAATTGTTATTCCCCAATTTCTAATGGTATCGAAAAATATAGTTTTAGAACCCCGTTTCTATAAATCAAGTTCATAAATGTTAAATAGGAATGTTTACAGAGTTAATATATTGTTGAATTGAAAATTGGCTAAGTGATTTAGCCTAAATTATGCTTAATTAAGGCTTATTGACTAAATTGTAAAAGTCCAATCACTATGGATTTTTAATTAGTAAATGGCTTGGGAACTTAAATTGCAATTAACTAAAGGTCCAAAATAGCTATTAAATCATGTTCAAATAAGACTTAGTGGACGGTGATGTTAAGTTACTAAGTATGATTAGTAATCGTTAAATGTAATTAGTTAAGTTAAGTTAAGTTAAATCTTAGTTAGAAAAGAAAATCACCTTTCTTCTTCACCTAAACCGACCACCATTATTGAGCTAAAGAAAATCTCCCAAGGTTGAAATATTCGACCATAATTTGTTAAGCTCATTTAGGTCATTTTCTTGTAATTTTTATAGATTTGAGTTCATGAGAGCTTGATTTAGCTAGTCCATGTACCAATTTGTGAAACTATTAAAGCTATAGAAAATTTTCATTGTTAATTTCTTGAATATTTAGGTGTGGAATTGATAGAAATTAAGCTTAGTTTAAGAAAAGGACTAAATTGTAAAGCTTAGATGTTAGTTTAGTACATTTGGGACCAAATTGAATAAAATGTAAAATTTTTATTAAGTTTTAGTAGGAATAGAAAATAGGAGGTTCCCAATGAATATATGTGAAATCGAATTTTAATCCGAAGGTTTAGATCGAAAGTTATGCTTGTCTAGGTTTTATGGACTAAATTGAATAAATTGCAAAATATGTGTGACTTCGTAATTGAATGTGAATTGATCTGGAATGAGATGTTGTTTATTGTTGGATTATTATTTGTAGCTAAAGATGACTACAGGGTTATCGAAAAAGAAAGGAAAGGCGAGAGTCAACGACAAATAACTCGAGTCTTCGGTTTGTATTTTTATGATCCAAATTATTATAATTATTTGATAATTATATTGTTTTGCATAGTATGATACTGAGGTGATTTGAAAATGATTATTTGAATTGAATTGTTATTATTGAGATTGGTTATCAAAATAGAGGACTAAATTGAATAGAATTGAAAATAGTGTAACTTGATAAAAAATATGAAATTGGCTTTGAATTAGGTTGAATCATACTATGTTATGTAATGAAATGATGAAATGTAAATTGAGTTATATGATGAATTGGATAATTGGTTACTCTATTAATTGTTCGGGCAGAGTTAAATAGAGTTGGCATGCCATAGGATCGATTGAGTACGGGTTACTTTGGCTACATGTCGATGAGCGTTAGACACATTTTCCTTCAGAAGTTTCAATGAATGTAGGGCACAAGTTTTATTTTGTTTATATTGATTAGCGCTGGATGCAATTTTTATTTCGGTTATACGGATGGGCGCTGGATGTAATTTATTTACTTCGGACATTCCGATGAGGCACTAGGTGCCAAATTGGAGTGTTGGTTGGGATACATGTATCCGTTCGAGTCTGAGTCATATTAATGAGGAATATAAATGGTGAATTTGGTTGATTAATATTTGGAAAATGATTAAATCTTATAAAGTTAAATTACAAGTATTTATAAATGATATTGATTGATAGCATGTGAAAGATCATGCGAATCGGTTAACAAGCCTAAGGGCCAATATGGTAAGATAAAAAGTGAAATGATTCGATTCAAAAATGAAATATGATATAATTAAATATTGATAATTTAGTAGAAATGCAAATATTATTGACATTAATAGTATTGGAACGATATGGATACTTAGATTGATAATTTAAGTAATGTATAGTTGATCCATTTGATAGAATTGGTGCAAATTGTGGCATATATAGATATATGTTGAAATGTGATTGAGAATGAACATGAATTGTATATGAATTGATTGTTATTAGGATATAAAGTTGAATGTATACAATTGATTGAAACTTATGTTATTTTGACTTGAATTATGAACATACAACTGAGTTTTATCACTCAGCGTACGGTTTGTTTTCTTGTGCGTAAGTTTAGGTACATCTCGAAGTCCCGAGCATTGAATCCAGCATCTAATCTGAGATTCCCAACTCATCAATGTTTGTAAAGTCTCTTTTGGGTTCGTTATATGGCATGTACCTAGATAGAGCCGGTTTTGGTTTAAATGTAAACATTTAATTTTTAAATGGTAACTTGACATGATCAATAGCTTGAATTCTTATGGTAAGAATTGGTATATAATGAGAGAAGCTCAATTATAGCCATTTTGGTTATCTATACATATGAATGAATAGGTGGATTTGGTAAATGCTAAGAATGGTACAAATGTGATATATCAACATGTATTTTTGAACTCTATATGTATGAATGGTATATTAACTATGATAAAATTCATTGGATATGTGTTTTGAGTTTTTAAATTGTATGAAAATGAATTTGAAGTTTTATACGTGAATGTAAATAGGTATCAAAACTTGATCATTTGAAGTTAGTATGTCACATCGTGACGTCGACTGTCTGATGTTCCAACAAGATTAGGTTGCCATGCCATGACGTGACGTTAGGCTTGGGTCACTGCGATGAGACCTATTCAATATGTTGTGTCACGACGAGGAACCGCTTGACGTCGAGCTGTCAACCGAATAATTTGAAGTTCTTACAATTTGGTCATATTTTAACCTCAAGTTAGTTCTAGAGTTTACGTAAGCTCGCATAAGACCTAAAAACTGTTGTATATTGTATTGTATTCATGATTGAGTTGAAAACTGATCATTTAATAGTATAAATTGAATGTAATTGATCGTAGTTGCTCTGGCAACGAATGTGACGCCTTGAATCTCGGACCTGGTGATTGGGTCAGGTATTAGGGTGTTACAAAAATATTGGTATAAATATTTTTTGAACAATATATTAAGAATATTGTTTAAAATTTAAAATTATTATTGTTAAAATTTATTATTAAAAAATTATAATATCAAAAAATTTATTAAAATAATAAATCATATTTAATATATTTAATATATTTAATAATATTGTACTTTATAAAATTTATTTTTAATAGTTTAAAAATTAAATAAAAATGTTATTAATATTATAATATGGTTTATTGAAGTTAAGCTTTATATAAAAATAAAATTACTCATAAATAAGCTCTTTCGAAAGAAATGATTTATATTTTTCTAAAGAGTAAGTCAATTTACATGAAAAATGACTTATTTCCCACTAATCCATAAATCATTTTCTATTAATTTAGCTATTTTTCATGAAATTTACATAGAAAAATGAAAAAAAATTATAAGTCATTTTCTGTGAAACAAACACACTAGTAATTGATACAGATAATTGATAACAAAATTACATAAATTCTCAATTTTATAGGGACTAAATTGATTGTTTGAAAAAGTTCGGAGCCTAAACCTTAATCTTAAAATAGAAAAGGAAAATCTATGTGCCGCTTTGCTTGAATCATGGGGCTAAAAAAAAAAAAAGGTGAAACTACACCCATGGTCACTCTAAAATAAGGTCTAACCTATTTTGATCACTTCAATTTTTTTCTTAATTTAATTATTCTAAATAAGATAATTATACGAATTAATTATTGTAGTTAAAATGTCCGTTTTCTTTTAAAGGATTACTGATATGGCACATTAGCATATTAAGTGGCAAATGGCATTTTTATTAAACTTTTGACTAAAGTCTAGGGTCCTTCCTATAATTAGTCCAAAATATTTTCTTCTTAAACTTTATAAAGAGACCCTCAACTTGAGTCAAATATCAACAAAAAAATCACATGTTAATCACTCAATAGGCTAATATGTCATGTTAGCAATCTGTTAAAGGCTAATGGAAATTTTAATGATAGTGATTAAATTACACAATTATCTTATTTAAGTGACTAAATTAAAAAAAATTGGAGTGACCAAAATAGTAAAGAGACTACTATAGAGTGACCATAGATGTAGTTTACCCAGTAAAAAAACCTGCGTGCGCTTCGCTTGTATTAAAACCTTCTCGATCCTTCGTTTCTTTTAACTGTCTAGATATATCCGCCTCTCTCATCTTCGTAGGTACTCTCACTTTGAATACTCCCATTTTCTTATTGATTTTGCAGATCGGTTCTCTAATCCTTTTTTCGGGTGTAGCGTTGTTTATACGTTTGGTTGTTGTTGAAGAAGTGCTACTACCATGGCTACAAAGAAGAGCGTTGGGGACTTGAAGGAAGCTGATTTGAAGGGAAAGAAAGTGTTTGTTAGAGTCGATCTGAACGTTCCATTGGATGATAACTTCAACATAACTGATGACACAAGGATCCGTGCCGCTGTTCCCACCATCAAGTATTTGATGGGTCATGGCTCTAAAGTCATCCTCTCTAGTCATTTGGTACCTTCCTTTTATTCCTTTTCTTTAGATTTGATTTCTTTAATTAAAAATTTTATTTTGATCCCATATCGAGTTGTTGGGTTTCTGTTTGCCTTTTGATTTATCTGCATGTTTTGATCTGGTGTTCATTGAGATCTTTTGGATATTTGTGGTTTTGGATATTTATATCTTTTATGTTCGATCTCATTTTCTTTTAAATTCTAAAATCACCGCATGGAGATAGTATTTATTGATTTTCGATATATCTATCAAGCATGTTCTGTGGCTGATATTTTCATAGTTGCTGTCTGTTTTTAACTCGTAAATTGGTTCACCTTTGTTTTCTCTTGATTCTGGTTTTGAGCTTGGTTTATTATTTGCACAATAATTGCATTGGCGAATGTTAAGGTAGAATGATTCTTCTCCTTATTCCATTAAATGATAGTCTAAGCTCTTAAAGAATATCTGGGGTACGGGATGAGTAGGTGTATGTTTTTCAATATAAAAGAATAATGATTATTTTGAATCTTTTTAGTTTTAGCAATTGGATACATGCAAATCCTATGAAAATTCTTTTTATATGTCGACCTTTTCTCTAGTTGAAGATTTCATGATATATTTCAAATTGCTTTTTCAGGGACGCCCAAAGGGTGTCACTCCCAAGTACAGTTTGAAGCCTCTTGTGCCAAGGTTATCTGAACTCCTTGGAGTCGAGGTTAAAATGGCAAATGACTGTATTGGTGAAGAAGTTGAGAAAATGGTGGCTGCATTACCGGATGGAGGTGTATTGCTGCTTGAGAATGTGAGGTTCTACAAGGAGGAAGAGAAGAATGATCCTGAATTCGCAAAGAAGCTAGCTTCTCTTGCTGATCTATATGTTAATGATGCATTTGGCACTGCGCACAGAGCCCATGCTTCCACAGAGGGAGTGGCTAAGTACTTAAAGCCTTCTGTTGCTGGTTTTCTTATGCAGAAGGTATTATGAATATCCTAAGTTTGAAAATGAAGCGTCTAATGATCCAGCGGATTGGTCTGATAGAAACCACTTAACCAGTCTGCTCGTTTTTTCAAGCATTTAGATAACATGTAATAGTGGAGAACTCTGTTGGGTTTCTTTGACATGCAAAGTTCTTTTTCTTTTTAGGAACTCGATTATCTTGTTGGAGCTGTGGCAAATCCCAAGAAGCCATTTGCTGCAATTGTCGGTGGTTCTAAGGTATCAACCAAGATTGGAGTGATTGAATCACTCTTGGCCAAGGTTGATATTCTCATACTGGGTGGAGGAATGATTTATACCTTCTACAAGGCCCAAGGACATGCAGTTGGATCTTCACTTGTGGAAGAAGACAAACTTGATCTAGCAACATCACTCCTTGAGAAGGCCAAGGCAAAAGGAGTCTCTCTCTTGCTCCCCTCTGATGTGGTTGTTGCTGACAAGTTTGCTGCTGATGCTAACAGCAAGGTATGTGCTGGTTATGCTTGTCCTATGAGTGTGTTGAGTGTACTATATCGCAATACATCTTACAGCAATACCCTGCACGGAAGCAGATTGTACATATGTACCTAATCTCTAAGTGGATATGGAGAATTGCTGCTTGAGCGGATTTTGTTTTGATGGCGTTTGAATTTTGTAATGTTTTTGCAGGTGGTGCCAGCATCAGGGATCCCAGATGGTTGGATGGGCTTGGATATTGGACCTGACTCCATCAAAACCTTCAGTGAATCTTTGGACACTACCCAGACCATTATCTGGAATGGACCAATGGGTGTGTTTGAGTTTGAGAAGTTTGCTGCCGGCACTGAGGTATGGTGAAGTGTGTGATTTACTGCCTTCATGAATTAGGTGGTCATGATGTGGTATCAGGTCTTTTAATTTGGTCATACTTAAAAATGGATTTTAATACTTGTTACCATGCAGGCGGTTGCCAAGAAGCTTGCGGAACTCAGTGGGAAGGGAGTGACAACAATTATCGGAGGAGGTGACTCTGTTGCAGCTGTGGAAAAAGCTGGGCTTGCTGACAAGATGAGCCACATCTCTACTGGTGGTGGTGCCAGCTTGGAGCTTCTTGAGGGCAAACAACTTCCTGGAGTCCTTGCTCTTAATGACGCTTAAACTTTTAATTTTGCACCTCTATGCTGTTTTTGAGCATTGTTCACTGCTGTAATGGTGGCTAGTATTTTTAGCCAAGAGTGAATTTTAGTAGAGCTGAGGTTGTAGAGGCTGATAGGGTGGACTTGTTATAAATAATTTGGTTTCTCCTCATTATCCATCAGAGATGCATTTGAATTGGATGTCTTTTTTGTTATCTTGATTGTTAATGATAAAATTGCAGTAGTGCTTGTTCTATTATACCCCTCTTGGAATGAGAATTTAAGGCTGAAGATGATTGAATTCACTGCTTTTCTATCAATGTTAGCTGGAAGATTGGGTAAACTACACTCAATATAATTGAGTTAATTTATGTGAAAAATTTCTGAAAAGTTTTTTAAAAATCCAATTATCAGCTGTACGGCTTTCCAAGTTATTTATTGGCTGAAATTGAAAAAAATGCTTTTGGAAGAAGGCATAATCGACTCAAAAGATTTGTTATTTTCAAAGAAAGAAAATAGTTATATATGCTGTATTTGTTTGTAATGAATTGTTTGATTGATTTCTTTAACTATATGTTTTTATGTAAAACATTAACACCTTTTATTAAATCTTTTCCCCTTTTTTGACTTCCCAGTTTCATCTAAAACTTTTTTTATTACTTTTCGCTTCTCTTTTTCAATTTTTGTTCCTTATCATTCATCAATTAAAGGGTAAATATTTGTATTTTTTGTTTTTTAATTTTTCGTAGAAATTGTTCCTTATTAAAATTTTCACTTGCATGAGACGTATGGAGATTGGGATTGCTGCTAAAATTTGAGGTTAGTTTATCGGGATCAATTTCATAGTGAATTACTATGGCTTGGCTTTGTTTTGCTTTGATGGTAATAATTTATTTTACTTTTTTAAGAGTTTTGATAGGTAATTGCACCGTACATATATTAGACTAGTATAATTTGAGTTTGGAAAAATATTTAGTACATTCTTAATGGTGTTTTTAGATTTATTAAATAGAGTTCATCTAACCCGCTTGAACTGATCTGACTCATGAAACCCATAGAGAGGTCCATATACTTGAAACATTAGTAGTCCAGTGAAGCATTTCAGTAAAACTAGAGTTGCCAACGCAAATAGTGTAAATTCTAAAGGGATAAGATTGTATATAATTTTAATTCCCTAGGACTCTTAATTATAGATAGATTCTAATCTCGATCGTTGATGTAACTTAAGTTAGTTTTGGGGGAGCTCAACTATAAATAGAGGCCCCCCTTGATTTGGATCATCCTATTGTACTTCATTCTTTTTAAGTTAAATAATATATTAAGAACATGTACTCAAACATCTTGTGTGCATCACTTTCCTATGGCTTTTCAGTTTTCTCTTTGCTCTTTCATTTAAAATTGCTTCCGCTATATTCCTTGGTGCCTTAAAGTATTTCCGGAAGAATTCTCACTCTGAGTTTTAGGTTAACTTAGGCAAATTTGAAACAAAGTAATAGCCTAAGGTCGCATGGTTTGCCAGACTAAAATTCTAGCCCCATGACAATTAGTATCAGAGTTAAGGTTTCGAAGGTGCCAGTCGAGATATCGAAAGAAGTAGACGAGCAAGTTGAGGCAATGGAGACATGTGGGAGGGCCAGGAAAGCAAGTCGGTCAAGAGATATGCTGTCAGCTTTAAATGGCAGGGTGGCCAAACTTGAGGGTCTCATAGGTGATGTGAAAAAGACCCTCGAGGAAGTTGATAGGCGTACCACATAGTTGGAATTGAGGAATGATTAGCTCAAGGACTAAATGGTTGAGGTCCTCAATGAAAATATGGATGTGATGCAAGAGGTCCTCAATATCACTGTGGGTGAGTTGATTGAGAAAGAGGATGCTCCCAAGGCTATGGCGTCAACTTTGAAGGAACATATTGAGGTGCTCAAAGGGGAGCTCAATATCTGCAAAGCTACTTTGGGAAATAGAGTGTTAGTTGCGGCACCTATGCCTAAAGTAGATGTCCCGAAGTCGAAATAGTTCAATGGGACGAGGTTCACAAAGGATGTGAAAACTTCTTGTGGGGAATGGAGTAATACTTTCGTGCTAAAGGCATCATGGACGATGCTACTAAGGTAAATATTGTTGCCATGTATTTTACTGATGTTGCTTTATTATGGTGGCGTCGTATGTCCATAGATGAGAGGCGATGTAACAACCCGTTTTTGGGTTAAATCAGAACAATAGTTTTGGGACCACAAGTTCGAAGTCAAAATATCTATTTTATTATCTTAATAAGGCCTATAGCATGATAGATTAATTATGTGAAAGTTGCGTAAAGAAATTTTACCATTTAAATACTTAATTCGGTAAAAAAGACTAAATCGCGTAAATTGCAAAAGTGTTGTTCTATTAGCTAATGATGCCAAATAGCTATAGAATATTAAAGTTTAGGTCCTTAAATGGTAGATATACCATGAGTTGGTAAGTGGATGTTAATGGTTTGGCATAAATGAAATTTTGTATTAATTTTAAGGTTAAAATGGTAAAATAGTTAATAAATGATATAATAAATAAAAAAAATCCATTTTATATTATCATCATCTTCATTAGCCAAATTTGGCAAGAAGGAAAGCCAAAGTTCTAGGTTTTCTATTTGGACTTGGTTAAATTGCTCATTAAGGCACGATTTTTTATCCGTTTTTAATGATTTCTATGCTTTTGAGATCGTTGCTTCGTATTCTAGCTAGCCCGTACCCTAGATTTCAAAATTGTTAAAGATTTATCATGTTGCTATTGTTAGATGCTTGAGTAATTTGATGAATCATGGTGGATTTGGAAGGTTTAATGTTAGATTAATAGTTTTTGTAAAGTGATTTTTGACAAAAATGTCAAAAGGGGATTAAATTGATAAAATGTGAAATGTGGTGGTTACAAGTGTGAATAAATTGAAAATATGGGCTGCTAGTAACATGTATTAAATTCGGCTAAGCATGAGTTTGTACTAAATTGTATGAATTTGCAATTTTATGTGATAATGACTAAATTGTGAAAATGTGAAACATTAGGGGTAAATGTATAAATTTTCTAAATTGTAAATTATAGGCAAAATTGAATATACCGAATGTTGAATGTGCTAAATTTGATAAAATATAGATCAAGATAAGCCGAGATCGAGATTAGATCGGGGAAAAAATGAACGAATAGTCGATAATTTCCACCTGAGCAACTCGAGGTAAATTCGTATAATTAAAATCGAACTTTTAAATACTTGTAATTATTTGAAATGAATGTATGTAATTAAGTAAATGATCTACTTAAATTTTGAATACCCTATTAATATAGTTTGATAGTTACTGAGCCCCGTTTGAACCGTAAGAATTCGTAGGATACGAGTGACATGTCACTAGGGTTACCGTTTAGGTCGAGATCCTACATGTGTTGCGGACTCACCGCAACTCGTATGAGCTTACCGATATATCAGTTCATAAGAGCTTACTGTTCACAGCTTGTCAGAGTTTACTGTTTCCAGCTCGATAGAGCTTACTGTTCATCAGCTCAGAAGGAGTTTACCGATTATAGCTCGAAAGAGTGAATATGATGATGAGTTGACCGATTACCAATTAATACACTTAGTGTGTATCACCTATATATCTATCGATATTCTAATATGTTCAACGGATATAAATTCTGTTATTAGTTATGTGAAAAAACTATGTGTTTATACAGATGAGTTACTATTATCGAATGAATTATTATTTATACGATTGAGAGTGAATTGTTACAAATGATGTATGTGATATATGAATTTGATATGATATAATGCACTGAGTATTAAATTGAGATAATGGATGATTACATGTACTTATGTGACTAACTTGTTGATGAATGTTTGTGTTTAGGCATTTAGAAATTGAATTGAGCATACCTTATTTATTGTCTTGATTATGTATAAATGGTAAGTTTAATTCTAAATTATATGGGCTTACTAAGTTATAAAGCTTACTCTGTTTCTTTTTCATGTTTTATAGAGGTTCGATAGCTCGCTCAATTCTGATAAAGTAGGAGATACGCATCACACTATCCAGTTACCGATTAGTACTTTTGAACTCATGGATATATGTAAATATGGCATGTATATAAAGATGATAGTTATGGTTACTTGAGCTAGTGATTTTGGTACATGTTATGGTATAAGATAAAGCATGTGATTTGGCTTAACTTAGTACAATGTTTTGGTTGCATATAAGTATTCAATATGGTATGTTTTGGCAAGTAGTAAACGGAATAGAAATATGCAAAAGTTGTTTTGATATGTGATAGCCATATGAATAGAAAATGCTTGATTATAATTTAGGTATTTGAATACCATGTTCGATTGGTTTTATCATTTGAATATTGAATTTAGAAATGATTTTAGTTGAATTGGTTTAATATGTGTATGAAAGGTTATGGATTTGGTGCCTATTGGGTTATAAAATGTAGCAAATTTGAGCTTGATTAAGATGTGCAAAATGGGTGGCAAAATGACTTTGTAAATAGCTTATTTTTGTCCACACGGGCAGAGACATGGGCATGTGTCTTAGCCGTGTGCGATGTCGAAACCATTTTTATTTTGAAAAACGGAGATCGACTTTAAAACGAAAATGGAGTCGCCACCAATCGTTTTTAATAGGGTGTGATTGGATCACCTCAAAACACGGTCGTTTTTAATAAATAAATAATTTTTTCAAAACGACGATTTTGGTCTGCGAAAATAGAAAACTGGTTCGGGAGTTAGTTACGTACGAGGAAGGATTAGCACCCTCGACACGCCCAATACTTGATTGATTATTTAGTGTCTTAATGTCGAGAATTAAAGATTTGGACAGAGTTCAAAACGCGATCCTCCTTTTATTGGCTTTTAAAACATTTAGGTAAGTCAAATGTGTATTAAAGACCATCTCACCTCAAGGTAAAACATTACATCCAGTACGTTAGGACACAACATTTTTGACCCTCAATTGTGAGCTTGCCTTTCAAAAGTGCGTTTTAGCCTTAAGAGGATATTCGAATATTCAAAACAAACAAAGAAAGCGAAGCCCAGTACGTTAGGGCATGATTCTTCGAATTCTTTAAATACTGAACATTGCCTTTATTTTGAAAAATTTTGAGAGTGAACCAGTAAAGGGATGTTCTGATATTCAAAACAAACAAAGAAAGCGAAACCCAGTACGTTAGGGCACGATCCTTTGAATTCTTTAAATACCGAACATTGCCATTATTTTAAAAACAATTGAGAATAAATCTGTGAATAAATGAATTTGGGCAATTAAAATTTAAAAAAACGAAAATAATGGTATGTCACATGCAAATAACATTACCATAATAAGCTGAACGATGCATATTAACAATAAAACATAGTGGCAAAAAAAAGATTTAATGACAAATAATAAAATGGTAGTGGTAACATGTTAATAATGGTGCAAACAAAAGAAATAAAAACAATTATATAAATATATAAAACAGAAGAAAATAGGAAAAATGATTCCTACAATACACATATTAATAATAAGAAAATAGTCAAAATAAACAGAGTATAATTTTAAAACGGGATCTTCAAAAGAAATAAATTGTATATATGAAAATATAATATATATATACATAGATAAAGAAAGATCTATACAAAAAAAAATAATAATGTGAAAACAATAATATATATACATATGGAGGGATAAAACAAATATAAAAAGAAAATATATAGGGTAATGAAAATATAGAATTAATTAACTATAATAATAGTAATAATAGAATAATGCTACAATAACCATAAACATAGTAATAACGATTAAAATAATAATAACAACAACAAAATAGAAGACAATAATAATATATTAATAATAATAATAATAATATAAAAATAATAAAAATAACAATATGTTTCTAATAAAAAAAATTAATAATGATAATAAATATATATAAAATAATAGTAACAGTAATAAAATAAATATAATAATATATAATAATAACAATATTAAAAATAACACTCTCCCTCTCTCTCTTCTAAATCCGGCCATCGGTCCGGCCTCGCTCCGGTCACCGGACCCCCACGGGCCGCCATTGGCGCCACCGTACACGGCAGCCGGACCTCTAAAAAACCTTTTTCGGTAATTCTAAAATGGGTAAGCTTCTTCCTTTTATTTTTACTTTCGTATAAGAAAACAAAATAAAATTGAAAGGAAAACAATAAACAAACAAAGAACTTAAAACGAGAATAGACAAAGAAACCTCTTTTGCTTTGATATTTGATTAATCTCCAAAAAAGAACCAGCCCCATTTTACAATGGTTTTGAATGGCTTTTATAGCCAACTTTTACAATTGATTGCCCTTTCTTTTTGTAGGCAAGTGGGGTAATGGAGTTAGTGGCAAGTGGGGTGATGGAGTTAGTGGCAAGTGGGGTAATGGAGTTAGTGGGATGGTTTAATTGGGTGATGGAGTTAGTGGGGAGATTTAGTGGGGTGATGGAGTTAGTGGGGTGATTTAGTAGGGCGTAGGGGTGATGGAGTTAGTGGATAGTTTCTTGTATTGGGTCATGGCATAAATTAGTTGGGCTGTGTAGTGTATTTGGGTTTGGGTTTGTGAGCTTTGGGCCTGGGCATAAATTTGGTCCTACATACGACATATGGTTATGTTACACGGCCGTATGTCCCCTGGTGTTGAAATTGTAACCAAGTGAGTATCCTCCACACGGCCTTACACACGGGCGTATGACTTAGCCGTGTGGCAGAAGTCAGTATACCCTACAGGATTGGCACGGCCTAGCACACGGCTTGGTACACCGGCATGTATGGCCATTTTTAGGGCACACGGGCTAGCACACGGCTTGGTTGTGTGACCCAAGTCAGAGAGTTACACGGGGTCGGACACGGGCTGGGATACGGCTATATGCTCACATTTCGAATGTCCATACGGCTTGTGACACGGGCGTGTCTTATGGCCGTGTGAGACACACGTCCTGGCCACACAGGCGTGTGTCCCCTGTTTTGAGAAAAAATTTCCAAGTTCTATTGAAGTTTCTTGAGTTACCGGTTTAGTCCCAAATCACTCCCAAAGCATGTTTAGGGAATTGTAGGCTCGTATAAGTGATAAATTGATTGAATTTGAATGAAATGATTGAATGTATGATAAAAGTACGTTTATATGTATTGTAAGTCTGGTAATGCTCCGTAACCCTATTCCGGTGTTGAATACGGGTGAAGGGTGTTACAGGCGAGATGGTACTACTATTGGGACTTGGGAGGAATTCCACAGAGAATTCAAGGTAGAATTTTACCCAAAGTGTGATAAGGATGAGGCTCGGGTTAAGTTGCACCAGCTTATGCAATAGCCCAAAGTGAGGGAGTATATGCGTGAGTTTAGTGAACTCATGCTCCAAATTTTCGATTTAGGTGAGAATGATGTATTTTTCTCCTTCATAGATGAGTTAAAGCCGTAGACAAAGCAAGATTTGCAACATCGAGGGGTCTAGGAACTTTCCAAAGTTATGACCATAGTGGAGTCCTTATTTGATATTATTCCAAAGAGAAACAAGTTTGAGTCTTTCAAGCCTATAAAAAAGGGCAATGGTGGCGGAGATGAAGAAGGACCGGTCGATAATAGCAACGAAAACGGTGGTAACGGGAAACCAACAAATGAGAAGTGGAAGCTCAAAAAAATACCAAAGAGGCCAATGATGTTTTTTTTTTTTGCAAAGGTCCATATATTGTGAGAGACTATTTGAAATGATCCGTGCTATCTGCTATCTAAGGAGATGATGAGCAAGATAGAGAATCGGTGAGACTTGGTTCGATTGTGTATTTTGTCGATGCCAAGAGAATGAAAGATAATGAGAATAAGCTAATTGAGTGCTTCTTGTGTTGTAGTCCGCATAAGATGCAAGACTATCCAGAGTGATCCAGGATATCTACTACTAATAAAGAAGAAGTGGAACCTATTGACAGTAAGGTACTGAAGCTTGGGTCAATTATACGAGGACATCAACATCGTAGATCAAAGGAAGAGTAAGGTATTGAAGCTTAGGTCAATGATACTAAAACGAAGAGGGATAGCAAGCAGAAAAGGTTGATGTATGTGGACATCAACATCGCAGATCAGAGGAAGATTGCTCTTATTGATACGGGGGCATCAAACATGTTCATATCAGAAAACGTCATGTGTAAACCTAATGTCACAGTTCATGAATCAACTAAGAAGATCAAGATTTTTAATTCCAAAGAGGTCTTAACTATAAATGTAGCACTAGGAGTTAAGCTACAAATTGGTCAATGAAAAGGCAAGGAAGACTTTGAGGTAGTTCACTTGGACAATTATGACTTTGTTCTTGGCTTAAACTTCTTTGACAAGATTAATGTTATTTTGGTTCCTTTTGCCGATTGTGTATGCATCTTGGATACTCGACAACAACAATTTGTTGTGCCAGTGAGACAATACATGAGTGCGAAATGAAGGTACTGTTGGCAATCCAATTAGTCGAGGATGTTCATGAGAGAAAACATATTGACTTGGTATATTAGAGTAGTGTTACGAAGACCCCTTTGGAAATGTTAGAGGGGTGACAAACTAACATAAAGCCTGTTGAGTTATCAGTGGGGTTATCGCCTAAGAGAGAAGTGGGTTGTGCATCAAACTTTGGGGGGAAAATGGCTATGCAAACTGGGTAACAAAGACAAGTAATGTAATGAGTGAGGTACATCTCAAACACTTTGGTAGCGTTTTTCATTCTGACTTGTTGGCTTGTTAAGGACACAATGGCCATTTCAGAGTTCTGAAGCGGGTAAGCCAAGGGGCTTACAAACCACAGTTAACAACGAGACTCAAGGTTAACCCGAAGTTCAAGGTGAGTGTGTCGAAGTCTAATTGTGTGGATCAAGAGGATTCCAATCAAGGCAAGTCACGATGTGGGCAAGTAAAAGCAGTGGACTCTTGCAATCGAGATGTATAAAAGAGAGAAACATGTCGAGTTAAGCGATGACAGTGACTTAAGCCAAGGCAGGACAAAACTACCCAATAGAGAGAATGATCGAGAATTAGCCGAAACATTGAGGCAGTTCTAAGACGAGTCCAACTAGTGTCATTCTCAGGACGCAACGAGGGCGTTGCAAGAATAGGTAGAAGAGAATGTCACGGGCTGCGGATCAAAGCCCATGACCATTGTGTATAGAACGTCCTATAGAGGTCAACTTATTAAATGGGGCTCATTTGACCTCCTTGAACTGGCCTGACTCGTAAAACCCATAGAAAAGCCTATCTACTTGAAGCCTTGGTGGCCTAGTGAAACACTCTAATAAAACTAGAGTTACTAGGGTAAAAACTGTAAATCCTAAAAGGATAAGATTGTATGAAGTTTAAATCCCTTATAACTCTCAATTGTAGATAGGTTCTAATCTCAACTGTTGATGTAACTCAATCTGTACCGTCGGTTTGGAGGGAGCTCAACTATAAATAGAGGCCTTCCCCTTTATTTGTATCATTCCATTATACTTCATGTTTTCAAAGTTAAAGAATATATTGAGAGTATTTACTCAAACATCTTGTGTGCATCACTTTCCTATGACTTTTCAGTTCTCTTATTTTAAGTTGCTTCCGCTATATTTCTCGGTGCTTTAGAGAATTTTCGGAAGAATTCTCACTCTTTGAGTTTTAGGTTGACTTAGGCAGATTTGAAGCAAGGTAATCACCTAATTTTGCCCAATTTTTCAAACTAAAGTTCTAGCCCTGTGGCACTTACACGTGTTCGGTATTTTTCTTCTTCTTCTTCTTCTTGTAGTTGTTTTTTTTTTGTATTGTATCGAAAATTAGTTAAATATCACTTTTGCTCCCCTACTTGATACATGCTATTTTTTTACATTTAATAGAAAATGGTCAAATATCACTTTTTGTCCCTAGGCCTAAAATTAAGATTTAATCTTTATCTTCCTACTCGACACATGTTCAATATTTTTCTTTTTGTTTTTGCAATTTATATAAAATTGGTCAAATATCACATTTGGTCCCTCTACTTGACACATGTTCAGTCTTTCTATTTTTTATTTTTTATTTTTTTGCATTTGATAGAAAATTGGTCAAATATCACTTTTGGTCCCTCTACTATGCCTAAAATTAAGATTTAATCTTTACACTTAAATCTCTGAATAATTTGGTCTCTATTTTTTCTATAATGTTTAGTCTAAATACTTAATACTGTTGATTACTCTGACAATTTTCTTGACATGAACTTTTTTTAAAAAATATTATTCTAACAAAAAAAATTGGCATGATGAGTTGAAATAAGACTTTTTAAAAAATCCACATTAGCTACCAAAATTATTAAGAATGTTAATTATTTAGACTAGCTAATGATGATTTTTCCTCTTTTTTAGTTATTATAAGATAATGGTAAAATTACAGTTTTGATTTTTCTACTATGCTCACATTTGATATTTAATCTTTATTTTTATTAAAATGACCATGTAATTTTTAAGAGTTGTTAACACCATTAAAATTATTGATTAAATTCATATCCATTGCAATGTCTTCATTTTTTTTTGTTATATGGTTATTATGTGAATATTTTTTTAAAAAAAATTCAAATTGTCACTCTAACAAATTTAAAAGAAAATTTTAATGGTGCTCATAATTGGAATTGAATTTTTAAATTTAAAAAGTAAAAAGATTAAATTTTTTAAAAATAAAAATATGAAAACTAAATTATGTATACACGAAGAGTATAGAAACTTAAAAGTATATTTTAAATTACAAATTTTATTTTATAATTTAGTTAAAAATTATTTAACCTAACGTGAAGCTATCATATTAGTATATGCATATATAAATTGTAAGGATTGTGATGCAGAATCAAATATTACCACCAAACTTAGGCATTTCACTGGAAACTCGCTTAAATTCTCTGTCTATATTTTATTATCACTAAATTAGAAATCAAAAGCTATAGACTTATATCCTATTAATACTTCATATTTTCGGAAATTTAATGTACTTATGTATCATTCAATTCTTTTACATTGCTAATGATTTTTTTTAAAAATTATATCAAAACTAAATTCATATTTTCGTAATTTTTTTAATAATTTTATTATAAATTTTAATTATATCTGTTTTTTTTACACAATATTTAGAATTATTCATAATCTCTCACCAACCCATAAATAGAAGGATAATGTGTTTTAACACACTCGAACTCACGTTCTCCTGCATTGATAACAATATCTATACTAATCAAACTAAGCATATTCTCATGAATTCTATCAACCCGCAACTTATATCCTATTAATAGTCCATCAATATTATTACTACTACGTGAACTGTTTTTTATACTAACTAACATTATTATTTTTAATAAACTTAAGTTTTTTCGTTGGATGCTGCTTCTATTCTACCAAAATGTAGAGTACTTTTAGGCAACAATAAAAGTAAAAAGTCAATGCTGGGAATTATACTCTGAATAAATTGAAATTTCTTTCACATCGAGTGGAGCTCGAAAAAGAAATTTACAATGCATATAAATGCATAAAATCAATAACAGGATGAAGTAGAAAATTAAAAATAATAATAATAATAATTTTAATTGTGAATCCCATCTAATTAAGCCACTGATCAACAAATAGATGGAAAGAGCAAGGCATGGAGAACAATACAATTAAGTTACTTAAAACATATTAAGTATTTTTAATTTTCTTATTAAATGGATTAGATTTTTAATTTTTATGTTATTTTAAAGCAATTACTATCTTTAATATTTATCAATTATTTATATATGAAGTGTTTTATATTTTTAATATTAAAATCCTTGAACAATTAAAATAATATTTATTCGAAATGTCTTTGTAACTTAAACATTATTTTATACTTTGTATTACACCTTTTATGTAATTATGATTAATTACATTTAATTTTGTTATAGGAAATTATTTTAATAAAGAGAATACTTCATAATATGTATGGTGTTGTTATACAGGGTTAAAATAAAATATTAAAAATCGCTTCTTTTAGAAACTTGACTGTTATAGTGCAGGTGGTTATTATAGAAAAGGGATGATTGTACTTAAACTTCATCAATATGAGAGGATTCACATACACCGATGATGATTCATTTACGCCTATATAAAACTTAAGTGGTTTATACCTTTCCAGAACTTTTTATACCAATAGTTTAATAATCTAATTGTCCTATTTGATACTTTGTTTATATAAATCATGCATTTTAAATTTGGTATAAATTTAAAATTTCTATCTATTCATCTATGTAAAAGAAAATTAACTTTTAACCATTAAATTTATATTAATATAGATAATATTTTAAATTAATATATAGAGATAACGGATAGATTTAAAAATTTTCATGCATGACCCTTACAAATTCTTGATAAATTCAACTATGGGATTATTAAAATCACCAAGCTTTACATTGATGAAAGTGAATCAACTCCGCTGTAAATATTAACAAATTAATAAAAAAAAATTTATATAATATAATCAATGAGTTTGTAGTACAGTGAGAAAAAAATTATTTTAAAATCAAATGTTGATTAACCCTAAATCTTAAATACCACGAAATGTCAAAAAAAAGTCGGGTTTAGGTTTAAGAAAGCAACGTGCATTGATGGAAGCAATGGTTGAACTTAGTCCTTACTTACTCTCCGCTATATACAGTTTTATTCACATTTTACCCTAATTTCTGCTCAATTTGAAAACTCACATCTTACAAAAATTTCATTCATGGCCTCACCACATATCTTGATCTTTTCTTTGCTTTTAAGCTGTTCATCTGCAGTATCTTCACTTTCTCGTGGTTTAAAAGAGGGATCATCGATCTCAGTAGAGCAAGCAAATGATGTTTTCACTTCAGCCGATGGCACTTTCAGTGCCGGTTTTCACCCTGTTGGAAACAATGCTTATTGCTTTGCAATATGGTTCAACAAACCTCCTTGCACCACTCACAATTGCACCATTGTATGGATGGCGAACCGTGACTTCCCTGTCAATGGCAAACACTCAAAGCTCACCCTTTTGAGATCTGGTAATCTTGTTCTAAAAGATGCCGGACATGTAATTGTATGGAAGGCTGATACTGTTTCGAATCTGACATCGTCTTTGTATATAGAACTACTCGTGTTGCATTATTCGGATGGTAGTAAGATTTGGCAAAGCTTTGATTGACCTACTGATACCCTTCTTCCTCTTCAGCCTCTCAACAAAAACACAAAGCTTGTCTCGTCTAGAAGCAGAAACAACTTTTCTTTAGGTTTCTTTACTCTTTATTTTGATCCTAATAACGTCCTTAACCTTGTATACCAAAGTCCAGAGGTTTCAAGTGTTTATTAGCCAGACCCCTCGCTATTGAGTTGAGAAGCTGGAAGATCCATGTACAACACTAGTGGAATCGCGGTTCTATGTTCGTTTGGCGATTTTAGTTCGACCGACGGTGTTAATTTCTTCCCTTCCGATTTTGGCTCGATAATTCAAAGAATGTTGAAGCTCGATTTTGATGGAAATCTTCGATTGTATAGTCGAAAAGGAAGAGAAAATTGGGTTGTATCATGGCAAGCCTTCTCGCGACCATGCCGGATTCATGGAAGTTGTGGACCAAAGAGTGCATGTAGTTATGTTCCTAATCTTGGTAGACAATGTTCTTGCATTCCAGGATATAAGATGATGAATCCTACAGATTGGACCTTTGGTTGTGAACCAAAATTTGATCTTCCATGTAACCAAGCTGATGAATTTGCTTTCTTGAAACTCAGTCATGTTGAATTTTATGGCTATGATTTTGGTTTGTACCGTAATTATACCATAAAGATGTGTGAGGACTTATGCTTGAGCATGTGTGACTGCAAAGGGTTTCAATTCAAACACTTTGAAGTGCACCGTTCGGATGGCATATACTGTTATCCCAAAGCACAGTTACTGAATGGACGTGGGTCCGACAATTTAGAAGGCGATATGTACTTGAAACTGCCAAAGGTTAGCCTCTCCTCCTTCAACAAGGCCGGTGATCAAGATTACAAGCTAGACTGCTCCACGAAATTTGAGGAACTGGGTCGAGAATATCCAAAAAGCCATGAAAGTGAGTCTTTGAAGCTTGCTCTTTGGTCTGCAGGAGCTATCGGAATCGTCGAGATATTAAGCATTTTCTTTGTGCTGTGGCTCTTGATAAGAACTCGCCAGCATTCGGGTCCGGTGCAGGGCTACTTTTTAGCTACATCAAGCATCAGAAGGTTCACTTATGCAGAGCTGAAAAAGGCTACAAAAAGTTTCACAGAAGAGATAGGGAGAGGTATAGGAGTTGTATACAAAGGTAAGTTGTCCGATGGACGAATTGCCGCAATCAAGTGACTTATCGATGCCAATCACCAAGAGGAAGCTGAGTTTTTAGTTGAAGTAGACAACATAGGAAGGCTTCATCACATGAATGTGATAGAGATGTGGAGTTACTGTATGGAAGGAAAGCACCGGCTTTTGATTTACGAGTACATGGAACACGGATCGTTAGCAAAAAGCTTATCATTTCAATCAATTGATTGGAGAAACAGATTCGAAATTGCTATAGGAACAGCGAAAGGACTAGCTTATTTACATGAAGAATGTCTAGAGTGGGTTCTCCATTACGATATAAAGCTTGAAAACATCCTCTTAGACTCCAGAGTGACAGATTTTGGCCTTTCATGGCTTCTAAACAGGGGTGATGTTAAGTACTCAGGATTCTCAAGGATACGAGGAACCAGAGGTTACATGGCACCGGAGTGGGTTTCAAATTATCCCATCACCTCCAAGGTGGATGTTTACAGGTACAGAATTGTTGTGTTGGTGTTGGTGACAGGAAGAAACCCTGGAATGGGAGCTCACTCAAGTGAAGATGGTGAAGGGGGAGAAGACCAGACATCATTGGTGAAATGGGTGAAAGAGCAGATGAAAAGATCAACGGAGGCTGAAACATGGACAGGGTGCAAAGACATGTTAGACCCTACATTGGACGGCAAATGTGACATTGATGAGATGTTAATTTTGGTAACCATAACCCTAAAATGTGTGCAAGAAGACAAAGATGATAGACCCACCATGGGACAAGTAGTTGAAATGCTTGCATGCTGTGAAAATAATTTTGCTGCTAAGGCACTTTCAATTGCTAGAAGTTTGACTCATGCTTTGTAACCACTATGTTTTTACTATTTTTCTTTTCTTTGCGACAAATCGTTGTATCAGTTAGTTGTATAAATGTGATACTCGCAAAACTTTATGCATAGTAAATATTAGGTCTAATTTTGTTCTCAGTTCTTCTACTTTTAGCATAATTAAAATTTAATCCTTCAACTTTTAATTTCAAGAATTTAGCTTTCTATTTTTTTTATTTAAAAATCAAGATATAATGCATAACATCATCAAAAGGATTTCCATTAAATTAGATTATGTAAAATTTTTATTAAGGAAAAAATCCCAAAGTCTCAACTCTTCTTCATGCTAATTTGTGAATAACTCAAAATATGTATGAATTGAAGTTTGTAATTTTCTTGATTACTTGCAAGTCAATCAATAAATATTTTAAAAAATAGAAAGAAAAAAGACTTCAATTGTGTGACAATTTGTGATTACTTCTAGAAATTACAATAATCATAGATTTTTTTTTTAATTGAATAAAGAAAATATCAAGTTACCAATTCAAAAATTAGTGATGAAATTTTATCTGACTCCTTTTATCAATTACATACCCTTATCAACTTCAAACAAAAATTATATACCCTTAACATTAATCTCATACAAAAAAATAGTTTAAATTCACATATTTAGTTAGACAAATGGTTTTTGGGGTTCTTTACTGGTTTGAAAGGAGAGTTGAGATTTAAGATATATTTTTCTTGAGTTTTTTTTTAAGAGGTATATTCACAAAAAAAAAGAACTGAGGGACTAAATTTCAAGAATTGAAAATAGAATAGCTAAATTTCAAATTTGTAAAATAAATGCAAAAACGACCGCGATGGGACTCGAACCCACAATCTCCCGCTCCGGAGGCGAGCGCCTTATCCATTAGGCCACGCGATCCTTTAGTTTTGTCAGTTAAATAAAATATATTTAAACATTGTGTTATTCCTTTATGAACTCTTCTGATTGATTGGCAATTCGTATCCTGATATAGCTGCATAATAATTAATTAACTAAATCTTTAAACATATGTTGGGCAGCTACCTAACGTATCCTCCTATTCCTCACTATCCATTCGACTCTTTCATCTTTTTTGTCCCCAAATATCTGTTTATAGTCTTTACTCATATTTTATTTTATGTTTTTTTTTCGGCTTTTGAATTTAGAAGTAAATATTTATTTAGATGTAGGCATCAATTTTACCTTCAAATTTAGTAATATCTATACTGCTTATAAAATTCTTGACCCATTTTGTGTTAATTGGTAGCACAAAAAATTAATATACCTCTTATTTTAAATGATAATTGATATTTTTATTTTTATTTTCATATTTTTATGTTACCTTTAAATTTAAAATTTTAAAAAACACAACCTAAATAAGTTTAGAAAAAGAAACTATATACTTGAATCTAAAATATTAAAATATTGAAGTTTTAATTTTAGCTAAAATTTTATTAGCTTTTTATATAATTTTTACAGGAAAATGTTTTCACCAAAAGTGTGGCATAAGTTAGCGAAAAAGGATCGATCCTCGACTGCCATCCAACATTGGCAGTTGATCAGACGGTAAGGCATCAGTTGTAATATACGTCCTAAGATCCAAACAGATATCAGTTGTAAGGCATACAGCAATATATTGGACACCTGCAATAGAGGTGATAGCGGGAATTGAGTTGCCGCATGTAACTACCTCTAACCGTTTCTTATCAAGTCTTCCCTATTTTATCGCAACCCACCACTCTCTTCTCGGATTCAGTTTTTCCTTTTTTTAGTTTCTTTTTTGTATAAAGGTTGGTCTTCTAAAAATCTTTCCTGTCTCAAACTCAACAGGTAGTCAATAAGCACCAAAACTGATTTTTGACAGTTTTCTTCTTCTATTTCAGGTATGTTAAGCTTCTCTTTTACCCTTTTTTTATTTTCTGTAATCTGTTGCTACTTTGGGTCTCCTGTAATATAAATTTCTTTCTTTTCTTTTTCTTTTTTTGCAGCATTTTCAACAGCTACGTACCATGGTTTTGAGTTCATATTTCGACTGGCAAACTGATGTGCCAATGTATGAAAGAAAAACAGTTGAAGCTGAGAGTGAGACTCAGCTTGCCGCTGCAGATGGTCTTGAATGCTACTGGAATGCATTTGAGCTGCCTTATACTTTTCCTGCTTCTTACCTTGACCCTCATCACTACACTTCATTACTTACATTATATTCCATTCCACCTGAAGTCACCCCATATGAAACTTTGAGCTCCTACCCATGGCCCAAACGTCACAAACTCATTGAAGATCATTACTACTCAGACTTGATGCCTGGTGTCTTTGATGGGGTTGCTGTAAGTCCATGTCCAGTGCTTGAAGATCATCAGATTAACTTGGAAGGAATGAAAACAGTGGGAAACTGCAACAAGATTAGCGAGGAAAAGTGTGTGTCAGTGCAAAGCATTGCAGCAAGAGAGAGGAGAAGGAAGATTACTAAAAAGACTCGAGAGCTAGGGAAGCTTGTGCCTGGGGGGAGTAAGATGAACACTGCTGAAATGCTTCAATCTGCATTCAAATATATCAAGTATTTGCAAGCCCAAGCTGGGATCCTTCAAGTTATGGACTCCTTTCCGGTAATTCTTCTTCTTTTGATAAGTAAATGAAAATGTTGGTAAGCAGAGGAGTTAAATTTAAAGTTGAAAACAAATGCAGGAAAATGAGAAGAGGAGTTGGGATGGGAAAATGGAAATGGTAACAAGTCCCAAGGTACAGGAGAAGCTTTACATGGAAGATAAGTGCTTGGTACGGAAGGATGTGGTTATCTCTTTGACAACCCTTTTTAAACCTCCACTCTCTCATGAACTCACTCGCCTTTTATGATCTTTACCTTCCAATGACTGAAATAACTCTTTTATTTTTTTATCTGTAGTGTCTGTAGTTGAGTTTTGTTTATTTTGTTTTAACATGTATATTGTATCAAATATTCATGCTTTGATGGGTGTGTTTGTATTGCATTTTGTAATTCATTTCATTTTCAAAATGCCATTATTCTATTCAGCAATCTCTCTTCTTCAGTTCTGAAAATTACCTTTTCCTCAACCAGCAAATTAAGCAAAAGACAAGAGACAAGTACATGACGGTAGAGGTTAATTTGTTAAGGTAAAAGAAGCGCATCCGCAACAGAATATGCTTTCAAGTGTTATTAAGGTGTACCACACTTGAGATCTTTTACCTTTACAAATTAACATTTACTCTATTTTTCAAACAAATACAATTATAATTATAATTAATAAACTTTAAAAAATCATTTATTGGATTAATAATGAAAAAACTTAGATTTAAACTAAAATAATATATAAACAAAAACACTCATGAACTTAAACTCGAGAGATCAAATTTTCTAGCTATTTAGTCTTAGTGACTAAAACCATCCAAATACCAAGATCATGAACCCCATCGCAATGAACAAACCAGTGGTACTGAATGAGTAGACACCCCACGCGAAACTGGTAGAATAATCTTTTATTAAAAAAATTTTAACCCCCAATTTAAATTTGAATATTTTACCATGAATATTTTAGGTTTGGTTTTTTAAGTTTGAGCTAAAAAATTGGGCTTAAAATTTTGTTCAATCTCGACTTGGATAAAAATATTAAATTTAAACTCTGTCTGTTTGTATTAAATTTTTTTATATTATTATTTTTATATAAAAATAAATTTAAAAAATATAATACATTAAATACATTAAAATATTTATTTTCAAAAAATTGAAAATAATTTTAAAATAGTATTTAATATTTATGCTTACATAACACTAAGATGGGTGTTACTTAGTAAGTAAATGCCTCTAAAATAATAGTAAAATTAACAGTAAAACAATAATTATACAATATCCAAACAATAATAACAAACTAGAAAGAATATAATAACGAAATGACAATAAAACAGTGAAAACAACAACAATTTTTTTTTGCAAATTTGAGCCAAGCTAAGCTGAGGCCAAGACAAAAAAAGGTTACCTGAGGCTCGTTTCGTTTAAAAAACAGTTTTCGTTTTTTTGCCCAAATCCATTTTTCGAACCCATACTTTTGTTTAAACCCTCTCTCTTTTCAAATAGACTTTTAAATCAAGCTAAGTGACTCGACCCATGACCAAATCTAATTTTAACCCTTCAATGTACAGCCAATATTTAATGCTGGAAATAAAAAGATTTAAATTTTATTCTTAAATTTCAAAAAGGAATTATGCGGATGTAAATTGGTATTAAAGAAATACAGTATATATTTGTCAATAGTCTTACACAGGTTTATTTATTATATAAAACCAGTTATTAAGCGAGTCATATATAAGTAAATAGCTTAAAATTAACTATAAGTACATAGGATCAAAATTGTCTTTTCGTTTTATTGTTTTTATTGGATATGGTAAATAAGATTAAAAATGTCTTTTTTTACTTTGTTATTTTTTATTCAATTAAATATTTCAGTGTTTACAATATTAATTTTATATTAGGTTTTAATAAATTTATTAGGTTAAAATTATCTTTTTTGTTTTTCTATTTTATCCTTTATATCCAATTAATTTTTTTTTAAACATTTGTAATGTTTTACCATGTTTTATTTATACGATTAATATTAATAATTTAATTGTTAAATTTATTAATATATTTATACTTGTCATGCATATAAATTTTTATATTAATCCGATATTTCTATCACTTCGATCAAAAATATTATCTATATAAATATATATATTCAACTATTTTTTTTTACATAAAACGTATTGATAATTATACGTTTGAATGTCTTACAGTTGCAACTTTAAATTTTACATAAATGCCTCTATTAGTAGTACAAAAAGAAAAAATAGGTTTGTAGAGTCACCTCTACTTTTTCTAGACCTTAAGCATATCATCTCTTTCTTTTCTTTTCTTTTAAATATTTTTATTTATAAATTTTTATTCTAAAAAGAAGCTGTTTTTTTTCTTCTTCTTCTTTCTCTCATTCATTTATTTTATTACATTGTTTATCTTATTATTTAATTTTGCAATTATTTGATTTTTTTTCTAAGGTACATTCATTAAACTTGCTTTTGTTCATCTTAATCAAGCCACTCAAATTTGTCATATTAAACCACAAATAATGTAAAGCTCTTTTATTTTATTTTTAAATTTTTTGGCATAAAAGTTGATTGGATACTTGGTTTTCTGGTTGGAAAGAAAATTGAGTAAAAAAGGTAATTTTGGTATGGTTTGTATTAAGCTATGTGTTAAAACATTAATATATATATATCTAATAAAACTTGAGCTGAGAATGGATTCTAATAGACTAAACTCATGTAATTAACAATTTCAACAATTGACTGTTTCACTTTTTTTTTAATATTATATTCCATTATGAGTACATAGCCTTGATATCTTTAACAAGTTAGAAATCATTAAATAAACTTATTAGGGTAATTTGAAGAGAGTAGCTATTCACTAATATCAATATATATTTTTCTTAATTTTACTAGTTGTAACAATTCGATTTTTAGCAAGATTAATAATGGTAGTTTTGGAACTTCATTTTTTGTTGATCGAGTCAGTAAATATTATTTATTAATAATTACGAGGTCATTACATTATTATATTGAATTCTGGTCTAATAATTTTGGTTATTTGAAAAGTTAGTGTAACACCCTAAACTCGGTCTATATGTTTCGGTCGAATCTTGTAGAAATAATTTTTTAAAAATCCAATTTATTTACTTTTAGAAATCTTTACTGTTGTTATGCGAACCTTTCTCAACACATTTGTTATTTAACAATTATTACCTTATTAACTTAGTCATCCAACAGAAAAATCGTTAACTTATCTTGGTTTGCAACAGTAAAAATTCATAATTACTCAATTTTGAAAACAAAGGTGCAACCAGTTTAGTTACTGGAGAAAACTTGCAGTTTAATTGAACTACCTTACCAAAGCCCTACAAAAGCTCAAAACCAAAAGTGAAGTCCCAAATATTATCAACAGTTAGAAAAAAAGTTCATGTTTTAAAATCAAAATAAACCTTTGAAACCCAATTTCTTTATGAGAATCTGTATCAAAGTTTTCGAATGACGCCCAATCCTAGTCTTGAGGGTTACATGTGAAGATAAAATAATTAAGTGAGCTAAAAGTCCAGTGTGTGTCATGGCCCAAAACATAACAGACAGTCAAATGATGCACAGACCATACATATCAAAGTAGAAAATCGAATACAAGGCATACTTAGCCTTGCAATGTCATACAGAATAATTTTTACCCCTAACCGCTACACACCATCTTCGTCTATCCAACACACCAATTAGGGTTTTTAAGTACCCATCCAACCAACACACTAAATTAGTGGTCATGTACCACTGAAAATCATGCAGTCAAGCTGCCAGATATAATGCAAAAAATCGCCAGAAACGAATATTGCAGTTAAACTACCAAAAACATATTTTGCAAGTAAACCGCTAGAATCACAGAACATAGTCTGTCAAAACTTCCTCCATATTATTCATAACCCACCCCAATGCACATGCAAACAATTTAACGCATGTTTAGATGTACCTAAACTAATCATGCTCATTTATGAACATAACAGATCAGAAACATGCCAACAGAACATACAAATTACCAGATCAGCAGCATGCATAAAAACTTACTCAAAGTTATTGAATATAGTCATGCTCGTACACAACAACATACAATCGAATATACAATTTTGAGTGATTCAACATGCTTTCAGAAAATTACATACAACTTATATAACAGATAGTGTTTATCGAACATTGATGTAATCACATAGTAGATACTACAATATTGCTAACTTCATGCAGTAGACCCAAAATACGACCCTACAAAACTGTTCGAAATGGGCATACACGCTTGTATGGCCCACACACCTTACCTGGCCAACTCGTGTAGCTCACATGGTAAGGCACATGCCCATGTGCCATTGACTATCACTTTCGGTTTTTCACAAATCCACAGGTTTTTGAGTTAGAGACACACACCTGATTGTTTTTGGGATGTCGACACTACAGCAGCAACTCGAGTTCCTTAAAAAGAAAATTGTTGAACTTAACTCGTAGGAGGAATACGTGTTATACAGTCTTCACCAAAATTCCCCTATCACGTACGGCCAGCAATGAATCCAGAAAAGGTGACAACACTAGTCAAAATAACAACAAAATAGAAGATAAAGGGAAAGAGAATTTAAATTTAAGAGCAAAAACAATTTCCACTTTGAGCACAACGAAATTTGAACTTGAGTTGCAAAGGGAAAGAGAATGCTTAACCATTAAACCAATAGATTCATTCTTGTTGATAAACATACAAAATAAGAGATAACCCAAACGTGCCAAATCAAATATAGGATCAGAATATTAATAAAAAATTTTAAAGAAAAGGAATTGAACACAAGATTTTAAGCACATAACCAGACACTTAACCACTGAACCAAATCAATTTTCTTGACATATTTTAGCACTCAATAAATAAAAACTTGGGGCATTACAGTTAATTAAGGTACAAGTGTATCAGTTCAAAAGTCAGCGGTTTTGGAAATTGAAGTATCAGGACCTCATTTCAGTAAATTGAGTCCGTAAATATTTTTATTAAATATTTACAAAGTTATTGTATACTCGAATTGAATTTTGGATTAACAATTTTACCGATTAATAAATCTAAAGGGATTTAAGTGGCAATTTAGCCAAAAATTAAGTGAGTTGGATGGTTAGTGCTATGTTTAAAGTTAAAATATGTTAATATTATAATTAAAATTTTATATTATATGTTACAATTTAAACAAACAAAAGTGGACACCATTATTATTTCTTTCTTCTTCAACTGTGGATGCCAAAGAGAATTAGGAAGCCATGGTTAACCTTCAACCATTCGGTCAAGCTTTCAAGCTTTGCATGGGTATGATATTTTAGTCTGTTTTTCGTAATTTTTATGTTTTTGGTATCTTTGTAGCTAGATCTAGCTAGTCTGAGTACTAAATCGTAAAACTGTTAAAATTTTGAAATGTTGTCATTTATGGTTTTTGATGTTTTTGCTATTAAATAGCTTGGTTATAAGCTTAGATTTGATTATGGACTAAATTGTAAAGTGAATTTTGTTAATTTTGAACTTAGGAACTAAAATGAAAATATTTTAAAATTAACATGAAATTTTTGTAATTTTTGAATTTAGAGGGCTGTATAGGGATGAAATTGAAATTGTATTGAAAAATGAAGCTTAAATTTTAAAGATATAGTTATTTCGATTTTATGAACTAAATTGAATAAAATATAAAAGTTTAGAAAAAAATTGTAAAATGAAATTAATAAATCGTATGCATGTATTTGAGTATTGTAAAATATTTGAATTCATAAATTATACTTAATTATCATATAGATCAAGGATTGAACCAATAGGAGCATAATTGCAGAAAAAAGGAAAAATTGTGAAATAGTCTTCGGTGACGTATTTGTTGCTAGGGGTGAGCGTTCGATCGAATCGAATGAAAAAATTTCGAGTTAATCGAGTTGACGAATCATACTTTATTATCCTAATTTGATTTGAAATTTTCTCGAATCGAGTCGAGTGAGATAGAATTCAAATCGAATCGAATCGAATATATTTGTTCGAGTTAAATTTTAAAAAATAATTTTGGGTCCTTATAACCACTGTCACCTATCATAATAAAATTCGTCCACCTTAATCAAATTATTTATTAACTTCCATCACCTCATAATTTATTTATTAATCTTTTATATACGGGTTAGCTTATTTGATTGCTTAGTTGTTTCAATTATTTTCAGATTCTTGTCACTATATATTTTGGAATTAAAAAATATATTAAATTTAAAAATGTGATTTTTTTAATAAAAGTTATTTTAAATATAAAATGTGAAATTGATACCAATATAAAGTTTTAGCACGAATATTTTACGGCATAATTAATAATTCAATTTTAATATAAATATTAAATATGACTAAACAATTTAATAATATAAATAATATAAAATGTGAAATTTAATTTAATAATATAAATAGTTTATATAAATAAAATTATTACTATTTATATTTATGATATTTTTTTGGATATTGATTTTTTATTTGAGAGTAAAGGATGAGAAGTAAAAGTTTAGGAGGAAAATAAAAAGTTTTGAGAGATAAAAGTTTGAGGGAAAGTAAATGGGGGAGTAAAATTTTGGAGGAAAAATATTTAAAAAAATTGGGGGGGGATGGGTTTGGGGTAGATGGGAGGTGGGATGGGAAGGGAGTAAAAGTTTTAGGGGAAAAGTGGGAAGGAGTAAAAGTTTTGGGAAAAAATAAAAAGTTTTGAGGGTTTTTTGGAGTAAAATTTTAAGAAAAAGTAAATGGGAGAGTAAAATTTTGGTGGAAAATGGATTTTGGTAGATTGGTGGTTGGGATGAGAGGGGAGTAAAAGTTTTTGGGGGAAAGTGGAAAGAAGTAAAAGTTTTGAGAGAAAAGTAAAAAGGTTTGAGAGTTTGGGATAAAAATGTAAAATATTATAGTTTGTTATTCGAATTATTCGAGTTATTCGAATTCGAAAATTCAACTCGATTTAAACTCGTAATTCGAAAAAAAATTTGAGTTGACTCGAATAACTCGAAATTCGAGTTTTTTTTTTAATTTTTTCGAATCGAATCGAATTTTGCTCCCCTCTATTTGTTGCTAGTTTGGTTAGGTAAGTTTGTATGGTCTTACTTTATTAATTCTTAATATGTTGTATTATTTTGTTTTATTATTAGTTAGAAATTTTATATACATAAAGTATTAGCATCAAATATTTAATCATAAAAATATGAAATATATAATAAATGTTGGGGATCAACTCGATAAAGCAACAAACAAGTAAAAAATAGTGGAAGAAATTGAGAAATTGAATACATAGATTTATCATTATAGTAAAATTATCTTTGTCTGCGGTTTTTTATTCTCTTTGGAGGGTTTTTCTACGTTAAATTTGTGTGTTCAATTTCTCAATTTCTTCTGCTATTTTTACTTGTTCGTTGCTTAATCGGGTCGATTTCAACAAGTGGTATCAGTGTTAGTCTAATTTTTGTAAATCAGCCTGTTCAGAGATATCAACAACAAGGTTTGACATTGAGAAGTTCAATGGTATCATAAATTTCAATCTGTGGCAAGTTCAAATTATGACAATTTTAGTTCAGACCGGCCTGAAAAAGGTCGTTACCAGAAAAAAAAACATGAGAATTTAGATCAAATAGAATGGGAAGAGCATGATGAAAATGCCCTGTCTGCAATCCAAGTTGTACCTCATGAATATGGTATTGCAGAAGATATTGATGGAAAAAACCTCATCTACCTTGTGTAAAAAGTTAGAAACTCTTTATGCGACTAAGTCACTAGTTAACCATTTAGTGTTAAAATATTGTCTATTTATGTTTCGCATGAACGAAGGTGAGCTTCTTAGAGATCACATTAGTCAATTTATTACTCTTTTAAATGATTTAAAGAATGTTGAGGTTAAGATTGATGATTAAGATCAGGCTATACTATTATTGTGCTCTTTACCCTCATCATACAAGTCTTTTAAGGAGACCTTAATTTATAACATAGATAAACTCTCGTTCGAGGATGTGAAGTGTTATTTGTTGCAACACCTCTAACCTTTATTTGTTGTCAAAGCAAAACAAAACATTTAAAGTTGAATTCAAAACAGTTAAACAAATAAATTACAACATATACCAACGAATACTAATAAAAAAGTATTGTAATTGCAATAATTAATATAGTTACAAACAACATATACTACAATAGGAATTTAATAAAAAATTGAAAATAAAATTATTGCCTTAATTTGAGAATGTGTAAAATTAGATACCATTAAATTGATTACATTAAATAAAATATTCTAAGCTTTGACCAACTTTTATTCTCATATAAATATCGTCGGCTTCTTGAAACACAAAATATCAGTTTACTAAACAAAGTTTTGCACCAAAGAATTGTAAGGGAATAGTTTATAATCTTTTAATTTTTCTTTCATTTCAGTTTTTAAAGGTTTTCTCTCTATGCTAATTAAAATCACTTTGTAATTTTATATGTTCGCTTTTAATTTTACTTTTTTGTAATTTTAAAAATTATTGCTAATAACTTTTTGTGTAATCAATTTTTCTTTTAATTATTCCGTTTATGGAAGTTAAATATCTACAAATTATTATTATAATTGGGTTTTCTCAACTATTTTTAATTTATTCTACATTATTTAAAAGTTTTACAGTTTTAATCTCTTTATAAATATTATTCTAACTAGACTTGTCCATGAGACAGACTATCCGGTCGTTTGAAAAGTAGAAGGATTTGAGTAAAAATATAGGTTGAAAAATGGGCTTGGGTAAAAAAAACCATTTTTTAAATGAGCCAGGCCTCAAGTAACATTTTTTTTGCACTAGCTTGACTCGAATTTGCAAAAAAAAGTAATCTAGTTTTGCTACTGTTTTCCCACTGTTTTGCTATCATTTCATTATTATATTGCTATTATTTTATTGTTATTTTTTAGATATTGTATAATTTTTATTTTATTGTTAATTTTGCTATTATTTTAGATGCATTTGCTTGTTAAGCTGCACTTATCTTAGTCTGATTTATATATAAAGAGTTTTTTAAATTTATTTTCAATTTGTTGGGAAACATTTATTTTAACATTTTTAGTGTTTTTGATGTATTATATATTTTAATTTTTATATAAAAAATAAATTTTTAAAAATTAATACTGTCGAATCAGACCCCAATTTTAGCATTTTTTTATTCAGGTCGAATTTGGGCAAAAATTTAAATCCATTTTTCAGGCTGAGTTAGGTCGGGCCTATCAATTGAGCCTAGAATTTTTTTAGGGTCCGACCCATATGCAACTCTAATTCTAATACAGTATTACTCATAATTTTATTTTTCTTAATATATGAAACAATTCAATGCTCTTGAAAATATATAATGAATATATATACACACACAATCCTAGTTACATCGAAAGAATGTTGGTCATTTTTTAGTGTCTCTGGTTTGCCCACAATCTCTGTTGCTGGCAGTTGAAATTGTTAACAATAGCGTAGGTTGTAGCCTCTGTTGATATTTTATTGTATGTTTGGGATTATGCCAAATGTTTGTTTGAGGCTATGCACGTTCGAGATACGGCTGAAATGTTGAGTGTGCATTTGTAGGCCAAGCCATCGCATGGTATGTTGAAATTTAATGTCGACGCCGCTTGTTTTTTTGCCTTCAAACTTGGCTAGTTTTAGGTGCGTAGCTAGGGCTGCTGGTAGGGGTCAAATCACCTTTAAATAGAAAGTTTTTTATTTAGATCATTTAAAATTTTTATTAATAAAAGTAAAATTATATTTTACATTCTTAAAAATGATAAAAACTTAATTCAATTATTTAAAAATTATAAATATATTGATTATTAAAATGATGAAATTACATTTTTATTATCATAAAAATTATAATTTAATTTCAACCCCTTAATATATATATTTTTTAGCTTTGCCCCTGACTAGTTTAGTTGCACTTATTCGAGATGCTAATGGCTGCTTCATGCGAACTTTTACACATATTTCTCTGCTGTTAGAGCCACAAGTTGCGGAGGCTATGTCCATTCGCGAGGTTTTGTCTTGGTTAAAAGCTTCGGGTTCCGACAATATTATGTTGGAGTTAGACTATTTAGAAGTCATCAATGCTTGAACTTCGTGACAGTTTGGCTCTTTCGGCCTGATTTTATTCTGTTATTTTTTGTTGGGGCTTCTATTCCAACATTTGTCTTTCTAGTGGACGCGTCGAACTGTAAATAAGGCAGCTCACCACCTTGCTGGGTAATTTTATCTATTGCATATAGTTCTAATTTCTTATTTTCATCTTGTAACCACTATATGAACTCGTTAGATTCTAAGAATCTTAAATTAAGGTGTACAAGATAAACGTGTTGGCTTGGATTATAAATTGATTCCTTGTTTCGTTTGGTACTGATGTTTTAGTTTTAAAAAAATAAAAATAAAATTAATTATACTTCAAACAATAGAAAACTAAGATAATGTGAAATAATATTATTTATTTTAAACGGAAAGAAAAAGATAATTTTAATATATTTATTTATTCACATGGTGGATTGGATATTTGATGTGCCCTACCCATTGTAAGACAGGGTTTGGGTTTGGGTTTGGTGCATCCAATTCTAACATTCAGCAATTTGTCTTTCTATTAAAACTGAAATAGAAAAACCTCCCGAACCACAACACATCAGCTTCGTCTTCGATCCCTACTTTTTCATCAATTCACTCCCAAAATCCAAGGTGAGCTCTCCTTTCTCCTCACATTTTCTCGATTTTCTTTCTCTTCTTCTTATTCACTCCTATATCTTTTTCTTGATATATTTTCTTCTGCTACTCAAACACATGTTACTAGGTTTTTGCGTTATGCCTTTTCTCTTACAACATTCTTTTCACACCTTCTTCTGATTTCGGTTTTTTATTTTGAATATAACATTTGGGTTTCTTTCTTTTCCTTTTGCAGGAAAACAAGATACTTTTTTTTTTTTGCTTTGCTTTAATTCATCTAGGTATTAAGTGATTGTTTTGAAGGGGATTTGAAAATATGAGTGGTGCTCCAAAGAGATCTCATGAAGAAGGTGGTGCTCAATCTTCTTCTGCCTCCAAATACCCTCATGAGGATACTGCTAATTATCCTAAAATGCCTTCGTCTTCAGTACCCACTGAGTACCATCATCCTGCTCCTTATGACATGGGGCAAGATGCTAGAATGCCTAGGATTCCTAGAACCGAGCTTCGTGATTCAGGTAGAAGGTCACCTCTACAGCACTCCATGTATAGAATGCCTTCGACTATTGCTTCGAATGATTCGCATATGGATTCTCATCAGGGTTGTTCTGAGAGTAGGATGGAGTTGCGGGAGGCCAAGGACAACCGAGAGGTTAGGGTTGAGAGTCGAGAACAGAGAGTGGAACCAAGGGAGTTCTATGCTGAGGCTGCAAAGAGGGAGTATCAAAGTGGGAAAGGTGAAAAGGATGGTAGGTTTGAGAGTAGGGGGGATGAGAGTAAAGAATTGAAACATGATAGAGACAATTATAGTGGTCCGAAGAGTGATTTGAAGGTGGAAAAGGATCTCTATGGTGGGGCTAGTATTCATTCGAGTTGGAAGGATCCAAGGGATTACCTTAGAGGAAAAAGGTATTCAGAGCCCCCAGGTGGAAACATAGATCCATGGCATATCCAACGTGCTAATTCACAAGGAACAGTTGAAGTTGTAAAGGAAGGTCCTGCTACTGAAGAAAGAGATTATGCTGAAGGTCACGAGGCTGTTGGTGAGAACAAGTTTGATTCAAAAGGTGATGATAGGTTTAAAGACAAGGATAGAAAAGAAAAGATGGGAAACACCGGGATTGGGGAGATAGAGATAAGGAAAGAAGTGATCGTAGGAACAACACACATGTTGGTAATAGTTGCGGAGAGGTAAAAGAATCTGCAAGAGAGGAGAGAGAAGCAGAGAGATGGGAAAGAGAAAGGAAGGATTTGAAGGAAAAAGAAAGGCCAAAAGAGAGGGAGAAGGATCATATCAAGAGAGAGCCACTGAATGGAGCAGAGAAAGAAGGATTAAACAATGAGAAGGAATTAGGAGATGGATCTGTTAGAATTCAAGAGCAGGAAAATCAGGCATCTGAGCAGAAAAAACAAAAAGAGTTGGATAGCTGGAAAAATGTTGATAGAGAAGCTAGAGATAGGAGAAGAGAAAGAGACGGTGACACAGAAGGAGACAGACCTGAGAAGCGCAGCAAGTGCTCTGATAAAGAATCTGATGATGGGTGTGCAGATGGTGAAGGGGCTACGGAAAGGGAAAAGGAAGGTTTTAATTCTGGAGTCCAGCAGCGTAAAAGGATGCTTCGTCCAAGAGGCAGCCCTCAAGTGGCTAGCCGTGAGCCTTCTTTTAGACCCCGACCTCAAGACAACGAAGGGTGTGTCTTCCTATTTTTGTAGTGTTTGTTTTAATTTCAAGCATATTTTCCTTACTGCGGCTTACATGTTATATGAAATTATTCTCTTTAAAATCTCCATGCATTCTAGCCTTTGTAATAAGCATTCCCTCTCTCTAGTACTTTCCTTTTGTCTCCACCTCCTTCAATATGCAGCCACTTTCTATATAATCCTTGTTCCAGCCTTCTGATTGGCATTGGTTTTACCATTGTTTGCAAATTAATTGAGTTGCCTATTTGTATTGGCTATTTTCAGTGATGTTTTGAAAGTCTTTAGAAGTATTCGTGATGCTATTGGTCTTATTGTGAAAAAATAATGTTGCTGATATTTGTTCTATGGCATCGTACTTTCTCAGTTTGTATGCAATGTAATTGATGCTTAACTAATTACAATTTTTTTTTGTTCTGAGGGTATTTCCTGTCTTTCAGTCATTACACAAAGTGAAATTCATATTAATTAGCTATTATACAAGTTCTTTTTAAGTGAGTTTAAAAGTTCTATTGGTTGAAGCTTTGGTAGCTACATTTTCATTTTCAACAAGTTTTACTTTGGTATTTTGCCCTTGTTATTTTTGCTCTCTAACCATAGTGTTTATTTTACATTGCAGATCTCAGGGTGAGATGTGGTTTAGTGCATTCTGGATTTCAACATTTTAGCTGCAATTTTGTTTTCATATTTGATTGAAGGGGACATTATGATCTGGTGAAGTGAAGTTAGACTGATCTGAAAGAACCTATCCTAGTTGCAAAGCTTGTCTTGGCCTGTGCTTAACATGTGGACATTTACGTTTTGTATGTTTGAAGTGTCATTTATGGTGGTAGTTTAGGCTTGACCTTGCACGTTGATTTGGTAGATGAAGACTGGAACCGATGAAATTTTCTCTATTTTTGATTTGCAGGCTGTATTAGGATGTATATTAGGTTGTTCTACATTAATTCACTCAAGTCTTTAACTTAGAAGGGACAAGGCTAGGGAATAGTTAAATCAGTGACATCAAGATAGATGATAATTTCTATAGTCAAGTTTCTAAATACTAAAGGTTATAATTACTTTTAGGATTCATGGATGCTTAGAAGGAAGTTGGGTGAGTTAGAGATGACAGAAGCTCCAATGTATTAGAGCCTCATGAGTGGAGGAACTGTGTTACAGTTGTTATAAGCGTTGTCTTGTTTATAACCTGGTTACCTAAGTAGGTCTTGTGAGCGATGAATAATTATTGTTGCTTCTTCTTTTTCCTACCTATTATATGTTGCTTGTTAAATGCAACTGTGAAGTGGGTTTGTGGTCATTGATTGAACAGAAAGGTTTTAGGCATTTTTCTGGGGGTTACATTCTCTTTGTAATCTACTGATGTTTTTTGTGTTTCAGGTAAACCTGAAGTGTCTACTGTTGTTTATAAAGTTGGTGAATGCATGCAAGAGCTGATTAAGTTGTGGAAAGAATATGAAGCCTCTCAAGCTGATAAAAATGGTGAAAGCTCTCAAAATGGCCCTACTCTTGAAATTCAAATCCCTGCTGAGCATGTTACTGCCACAAATCGTCAGGTAAGACCCAAGAGATATTTTTTCCTTCTTTTGAGGATTTTGTTCTTTTTCTTGTGCAATTTGCAAAAGCTGAAAACTTTTATTAATCGCGATATTTTCTCATTGTTTTGATTGCCTTTTTTTTTTCTACCTTGAGGGATCCTTATAATGCGAACTTGATGGTCTTGAAATTGGATGAAAGTTGTCAAAGACATTATCTGTTTTTTTTTTTGAAAAAATAAAAAATAAATAAGTGCATTCTGTGCAGGTCAGGGGTGGTCAGCTATGGGGGACTGATATATACACAGATGACTCTGACCTTGTTGCTGGTATGTTGTAATGGCAACATGAAATCAGTACTAACCTTTCGTTGGCCATGTGAATCATAGAACTGTTATCCTTTAACACATTTTCTGCATTGATGTTGTGATGTTTCTTTATAGTTCTTATGCATACTGGTTACTGCCGTCCAACTGCTTCTCCACCTCCACCAGCTATCCAAGAGCTACGTGCTACTATCCGTGTGCTGCCACCACAAGATTGTAAGTCCAAATTCAGCTGTATTTTATTTTTCCAATAATTCCAGTAACATATGCCTCAGCAGCTTAACTCCATTAACATTAAACATAGTCACTAAAAATAAAGCACGTATGAGCTCTACTTTGTGCATCAATGCCTGGGTTTCAAAAAGCGGCGCAATAGCGGTATAGTGGCCTTCGTGGTAGCGCTGCCAGCCACCACCACTAATCTCTTCAATAGCGGTGTGAAAATATTTCACACTATTATTGACCAATAGTGGCTGCAAAAAAGCAGGATAGCAAGGAAAAACAGGGTGCTATTTGCGCTAACTTGCCATACCTTAGGAGAAAAATGAAAACTACAGAGAAAGAGAGAGTGAAAACCACTGGAAATAGTTTTTAAGAGTAATAAACGAACATTCACTCATCAATTCACACAGCACAGGGTTTTTTTCTTATTTTGTAACATGTCGGGTATGGGTGAGAATGGGGTGAAGACAAAAATAGTTGAGGATTGTGTTTTATAAGAGTTAGTTCTTGAGAAGAGAGTTGAGAGCAGAAAGTTCAGATTTTTTACTAAACTCTAAGATAGTAGATAGAGAGAGATGAGAAGGGACGAAAACTAAAGCAGAGGCCAAAGAGTAGAGAAAGAAGCGGGTTTCATAAATTAAATTAGTTTGATAGTTTATATTTGAATTGTTCTGTTCTTATTTTGGAAAGAGGAAAGTTATTAATATTATTTCACACGAGAGAATAGTAAATGTTATATACTAAACTTTAATTTAATTATAACGGTCCAAATGAACGAAGCTTGTTCGAGAAGCATCTAAAGTTGTTTTGTTTTATTATTTATTTAAATAATAATTAAAATGACATCTAGTTTATTATAAACTAATATTAATTTATGATAGTAAAAGTTAAAAGAAAGTTAAATATTTCATAATTTACTATTCTTAAAATTAAAAATCTTAAACTTAGAACCATTCTTAAAATTAAAAACTAAAAACTTTAATTAGATTTAAACTTTTAATAACTAAAGAAGTATTATAAATTATAAATTTATTTTGATGTTATGAATATGGGGCACTTCTAACATGAGCTTCACTGAAAAAAGCTTATGAAAAGCTTTTACCAAAATATCTAACGATATTGGTAAATCCTTAGAAATATTGGAAAAGCCAATATTGGTAAATCGTTAGAAATATTAGTAAAAGCTTTTTCTAAGCCATTTTTAGTGGAGCTCATGCTAGAATTTCCCATGAATATTGAATAGTTTGCTATAATACTTTATAAAGTACAAATTTTACTTTATTTTTGTACATAAAATTATAAATTGCAATAAAATGCTTTAAAAATGATTTAAAATAAGATTATATGATTAGACTTATAATAGCCATATTATAAAAATAAATTGTGCGAAACAAAAAAAATTTCACGACCGTGATGACTGCAAAGTCTGCAATGACCCCCGTTACATCCACAATCACGATAAATGCGATGCTACCGAAAATGCAACCGCAACCGCATTTTAAAATCCTGCTTGTTGCTTTAATAAGGAAACATTTAAAGATAAGCATTTAAAATTGATTAAAAATTAGTAAAGTTTATTACGTAATAATTACGTTTTCTATTAGCTCAACCCAAAATAATGAGATGGACCAAAGTTGACTTGAGCTGAACCATTGTCATGGTTTGATTTTATTTTTTGGTTTCTTTGGTGGTTTTGTTTGATTAGCTCTTAGATATTCTTTATCTCAGGTACTCTATTTATTTCTATTATTTGTTGGAATTATGTTTTTATGCAACATTCTGACATTATAGGACCAATATTTGCTAGGCTACACCTCTAAACTTAGGAACAATGTTCGTTCCCGTGCTTGGGGAGCTGGAATCAGTTGTAGTTATCGTGTTGAACGATGCTGCATTGTTAAGGTTACAAGTTTCTGGTCTTTTTTCCCTTTATTCCATTAGTTTTTAATAAGGTTGTGGAAAGCTGATATTTAAGATAAATGATTATAATATCTTTTGTTTCTTAAATATTGTGTTTTCTTGCTATATTATATTTCAGAAAGGAGGCGGAACCATTGATTTGGAGCCATGCCTTACACATTCATCAACAGTGGAGCCCACCCTTGCTCCAGTTGCTGTAGAACGGACAATTACTACTAGGGCAGCAGCTTCTGTATTTCCTTCCTCCTTTGTTCATCTAATTTTTGAAGTTCTACTTTTAGTTTATCTTGTGTTTTCTAAAGGAGCTGTTGTTTTAAATTGTTGTTTGTATTGCTTTATGTGACATGCAATGCTTTTGCCTTGGTAGACTATTATATCTCATATCTTTTGGCATCAATAGCTTGTAACCCTGGTTAGAATTGGGAAATAGGTTTACAACTGTTTGGAAACATGACCATTTACTATGTCATACAGTTCAAACCACATGCATGTGTATTCGTGTGAGCCTTTTTTAGTCAGGAATAAATTATGTTAGAATTGGGAAATAGGTTTACAACTGTTTGGAAACATGACCATTTACTATGTCGACAGTTCGAACCACATGCATGTGTATTCGTGCGAGCCTTTTTTAGTCAGGAATAAATTATTGTGCACAATGCAGGGTGTTGCAAAAACCTGCATGCTACAAGTATGAGGCAAAGGCGGAACCATTTGCCCCATAAGTTAGATATGTTGCCTTTTTCTTCTTAAGTTTGGTATTGGTTTACATGGTATCTGCGTATTATTCTGGCAGCAGTTCGTTAAGAGTAATGATTCATATATAGTCAAGAAATGCAAAGCTTCATACTTTGTGTTCTTGAAATCTTTCTTTTATTGCTATTAGTATCATCTAATATGTTATATTTCTGTTTATTTAATAGAAATAAGCTCTTGTGATGCTTTTCAATTCTCAGAATGCCTTACGACAGCAAAGATTTGTACGGGAAGTTACGATACAGTACAACCTATGCAATGAGCCTTGGTACCTTCAAGACTTATTTAAGATTTCCTGTTTGGAGTTTTTCAAATTTGCATTTTGATTATAGATATATGGAGATTTTTAATGCACAAATTACTGTAGTTGTACAGGTTACTTTACAATCATATTTTAGAATCGAAATTTTAGATTTAAATTTAAGATTCTTAATTTTCTGTAGTTGTACAAGTTACTGATTCTTCCAGAAACCTTGTGTCGGATTTGAACACTATATTTCAGTATGTTTGGTAATGAGTTGACTAATTACTTTTAAGTTAATCTGCAGATTCAGCTATGATCTTCTAGAAGCCTCTGAATTTATTCTACAATGCCTTTTTATTTAGGGAGTTAGGTTAGCTAGGTTGAGTTCTACACCACCTAGATTTTATTTTGTTTTGGGGAACATTACAAAATAATTTCATACACTTAATTTTTGGCATATGGTGTTAATGAAAAAGAAAAATAAGGAATAAAATATATGTTTTAAATATTTTGCACATCTACTAATGCTATGTTATCCCACTCCATCAGTTCTATGTACCATCTTACTATAGTTGGCAAAGAGATGCGACGTGTTAAACCACATGGCATTTTTCATCCAGCTAAGGGCTTTAATTGGATATAAATAACTTTTAAGGAGCTCAATTTATTGTAGTAAAAAGAGTAGGCGCTTTGATGATATACTTAATTAATTACTCATTTATAGAACTATTTGAAAAGGATGGATCAATAGTACTTTGAAATAGAGTTTAAAAAAAGTGCTCAGCATTTTTCGGACATTTTGATTTCAAGTTTCTGCTTTTATGCTTGGAAAGCCAATTTTTAACTTTTACTGAAGCTCAATGGCTCTTCTTTTTCTTTCTCTCCCGTAGAATCAACCCTATCTTTTTGTTAGTTGAGCTTTTTGATGTACAGACTCTAGAAGCTGGGCCAAACTAGAAAATGTTCTTGTCACATTAGTATCATATAATCATTTTAAGATCATATGATATGATACAAGAAGGAAAGAGTTGAGAATAGAGAGTGAAACAATGTTGCTTTCTCTCTTTATTTTTCTTTAAGTATTCTCGTCCAATGCATATGCGGACATAAGTATGGAGATATGACCCTCCAAGACTCTTCCAATGCATGGAAAAACTTGGACATAACTATGTCCAAGACATACCATTATCCGGCACTCTCACACAAATCTGAGTAAATGGGAGTGAAGTTACATTGAATAGAGATGAAAAAAAAGAAGAAAAGATGAAGATGAGAGTAAATCAAGAATTAAAGAAACGATGGTGCAATGGGGGTGATCAGAACTATAATCCTAGTTCTTTTTTTGTTTTTTCAATATTTAAGTCTAGTACTAGTTCAGCAGTTGAAGTATTAATAAAAGAAATTCTTAATGGTGCAAAAAAGTATATCCATTCTGATTTGTTGGATTTCAGTGTCCGGTTTTCTGTATCTCTCTCTGTTACAGAACCTGAAGTTTTAAGGACATTGAGTATGGAATGTCATAATTGTCTTTTGTTTAATTGCTTGTTATGCTGTTCCTTAACTTTCGTTCTTCCATGAATGTTGTTGCCAATTCCACAGGATTAAGTATAGTATCAGTATAGTTGCTGACAAGGGTCTGAAGAAACCCCTTTATACATCTGCTCGTTTGAAGAAGGGTGAAGTTCTGTACTTGGAGACACATTCGTGCAGGTATTATTATTTGTATAAACTGTCGTTTATGCAACAAGATTGATGGTTGCATTACTTATTTTGGCTTTTCTTCTTCCCTTTTTAATTTATTAATTACATTTTCTAATTGCTGCTAGCTTAATTTCTTAAATCTAATTTGATTTAACTAGTATATAACATTGACAAGAAGCATGGAAAGAACCTAATATCATATCAAGTCTCTCTCGTGGTTAGTGATGAAAGTTAATTTATCCACTTGTGGGCTTGTTATGAGCTACTCGGATTCTAACAATTAGTTGAGCTTGAGCTTGGTGCTGCTTGGCTCATTATTTTCTTTGCTCATTTATATTCGTGAGCAAAGCTCTCTGAGCAGTTATTGAATAAACACTCACTCTATTGGCTTGTAAATATTTGATGGGATGTTTATGCATTCAAACTGATAATTCAAATATTGAAATATTACAAATGTAATTGAATATCACCTAAGAACATTCCAATTAAAAAGTAGTCTTAAAATATCAGATAGGTTACAAGCTTTGGATGCTATCTGACTGTTGAATGGAAGGGTAACAAAGTTGAGAGCAAGATGTTCTACCTCCACTCACTCTTTTCTCTTGGCCCTGCCTTTACCTTTGCACAAGTTTCTTAAGTTCTTTCTACTACTAATACTATTCAATGACTGATTTTTGATGAAAAAGGCTGACTAGTGGTTTTGCCAAGTTGGATTAGTTGCTTCTCTTCTCTTCCCCTTTCCTTATTTCTACCAGTGCTTGATATTCTGCATTAAAATTTTCAGCGATTTGCCAAATACCATTTTTGATGTTGCGTATCTGCTAATATTTTTTATTTTTGTACCTCAATTACTATACACTATTACTTGGATTGTTTGCAAATTATTTAAGTTCAATTACGTCCATGAAAAAACATCTCTGGAAGCCTTAAGTTTCAGAAGATCAGTATGGGAAGCTTTAAACCAAATTAACCAAACAATTTAAATGCTTAATCAGTTATTCATTTGATTGATTCTGAAAACAGTTCAATTCTTTCAGGAATTGTCTCACATTATTATGAAAATCCCGTGGAACAAACTGAGTTAATGGACTGATGGATTATAATATTAATTGGTTTTCTCAGTGATTTGATCATTATAGTTAAATTGTTCTGGTTTAAGAGTGTTCTAACCTATTTAGAAGAGCTGAGTGCCCACAAACTCATAATAGTTGATGTGCTAACTATTGGCATTTTCTTTTCCTTTTTTTTTTCCCCTTAAATATTTTAAATTAATGTGAAGGTATGAGCTATGTTTTACTGGAGAGAAAATGGTGAAAGCTACAGCAGCGTCTCAAGCACATGAAGCAGATACAGAGAAGTCTCAAAATCACCACGCACATTCCTCAAATGGTGAAAAGAACGACTCTGAGAACACCCTGATAGATGTTTTCAGATGGTCTCGGTGTAAGAAGCCCCTTCCCCAGAAAGTCATGCGTTCAATTGGAATTCCCTTGCCACTCGAGCATGTAGAGGTACTTCCCGTTTCAGAATTTACTTCCTTGGCAACTCATGTTTCTTTGCAGCATTTCCCATTGTAAATTATCCTTTGAGATATTACCATAAAGCCAATAGGAATAAAATGCTCGAATTTGCAGTAGAAGCACATGATAATATGATAGAATAAGCTCGGAAGACCATCGGTACGTTTTAGATGACGGATATTGAAAGCTTAGGCAACTCCCAGAGCACATATTCTTAGTTCTCCTACATTAGATGCTGTTAAGGCATAAATAATCTGTTTATTCTCCTTTTCAGTCTGCCAGATTGGTCCATCTAATGTAAGTAATGGCATGAAAATTTAGTGACGGAGATTGTTGTGATGAAACAGGTATTGGTGGAGAATGTTGACTGGGAAGATGTGCAGTGGTCGCAAACAGGGGTTTGGATAGCTGGAAAAGAGTACACACTTGCTCGAGTGCATTTTCTATCTCCAAATTAGCTGTTATTTTTCGAGTTTGGTATCTTCACATGCACAGAGACCCTTTGTCATGTTCTTATGGAGGAGTAAAAAGTCAGTGTTATGAAATAATATATTTTGAAGTGTTGAATTCTACATTCTAGTGTTTTAGTGTTTATTACAATTTAGTCAACCCAAGTTACTCATTTAGTGTAACCCTATACCCATCAATAGATATTAATTTGTTGTCATCCATTAGTAGTCTAAATTAATGCATATAAATAATGTCAGATTGTCTAATGCACGCACGACAGAATCTATATCCCATTGCTTCATGTGTTTTTGAAAAAAGAGTTATTTCGTTTATTTTGCCACCAATTTTTTTTTTAAATTTTTTTTATTTTTTGCATAAAGATCAATTTTATTCCAAAAGAATTGGGTCCATACCGAAACGTAAGTTTGACCAGAAACTTGGTCAAAGCCGATTGTAAAAAAAAGTGAAATTAAGATGGGTCAGATATAAATTATCTAAAAAGAAAAATTGAAATCAATAATTAAATGCATTTGAATTCATTGCATCTTTATTAAGCCAAATAATGTTGAAATTAATGTACTATGGTCGTCGTCGTTTCTCAAATATTTAGCCCCCTCCCCGCTATAAACAAATTTTGTACTGAACTTTAATACTTGATTTTCGCTATAAACTAACTTGGCGTTAATTTAAAACTTTATTTTCTCTAAATTTTCGCTCAAATCATTTGCCATTTCAACAATTTATTTAGGAAGAAAATATTTTAAAAATTAAAATTAGGTATTGATGTGTTGAGTAAGAATTTTTTTGGACTCATGATATGGGTACCATACATATTTGCCCAAATTTGATCATTTTTTGCTTAAACCAATCAATGTTTGTAAATGACACTTATTTAGGCTCATCTATATATATTTTTATTATATATTGAGTAATTATATATATTATTCAGATAAGTATAGACATATTTTACTACCCTTAATTTTTCCTTCCATTAAAATTTCAAACATAAATTTCTTATTATATATTTTCATGTAATATATCCATAGTTTTTGTCTAATTTCAATTTTTTTGGGCCGAAGTCTCTCATATTTGAACTAGGATTGTTTGAACTAGTCAATCAGATTGGTCCAATCAAAGGTAAAAAATCGATTGATTCGTGATCCGGTAAAAATCAATTAATTGGGGTTAAAAATTAGTTGAACGAGTGGTTGAACCAATTTTTATAATTTTTTTAAATAATTTATTTGTTTTAAATTATCTGGACCAATTGAATGAAAAATTGATAGTCTAACCGATTTAACTACCGATTTGATTTAAAAAACATTGATTTGAACTGGGCTAATGTAGCCCTTAGAGCCTGGTTCACTTTGTTAATAGGATAAATGATGCGTGCAGGTGCAGCTATTGATTTGCTTTCCTTTTGACATGCCGGTTTGGGTTTCTTATGATGTTGGGGGTCAGCAAATGCAACTATAACTTCTTGTGGGGGTCAGTCAACGGGAGGTTGAAAAGGATGTACGGACGGACCCATCCTTGAGTCAGATGCCATTAGTTTAAACTACCACACAGATGCTAGAATTCAACTAAAGATGGCTATCCTACTACTATATTTCAAATATAAAGGTGGGGTAGTGCGTTTGCTTTATTCCCCCCCCCCCGGGCCAATTTAGAATTCAAAATTCAGTAGGCAATATAATTATTATATTATGAAAAGAAGGGGATTAAGACACTTAATCAACATATACTAATATCACAAAGAAACAGGCAGGAAGGTCTGTTTTATATTTGATTCCTCACTTAGACATCAACTTGGAATGTCCAAAGGAGTAATCCTCATTCCTTTTTATACTTGAGCCCTTGCCTTTCCTTTGCTTCACCCCAAATTACTATTTGTTCCATCTTTCTCATCCATATCTGCTTTAGCGGCCATTGTCTGGAGATGAAGTTTGGCAAGGAATTTGCTTCTCAAATGGTGCCTGAATGGCAGGCAGCTTACATGGATTACGCTTGCTTGAAGATCCTTTTGAAGCAAATCCAACATTGGAAGCAAAAGACCACCCAACCTGATACTCCACCTCGTCTTCCACGAGCCTTAACTCTTTATAGAGCATTTAGCGGTTTAATACAGAGACAAAATCAACGTTTGAGCTCTTTCAATGGTGAAGACACAGAAAACCAACCTGTTGACACCATTTTTTGGATGAAAACGGGGTCGACTTGGATTTTGAAAAAAGAATGAAAACGGGAGTCGCCACCAATCCTTTTTTGATGAGGTGTGATCGGGTCACCTCAAAAAGTGGTTGTTTTTAATAAATGATTTAATTTTATGAAAACAACGATTTTGGTCTACGAAATTCAGAAAAAAAAAGGTTCGGGAGTCGGTTACGCACGAGGAAGGATTAGCACCCTCGACACGCCCAAAATTGGTACCTTAGTTGATTATTTAATGTCTTTATGTCGAAAATTAAAAACTCGAAAAGAATTTAAAAATAAGGTCCTTCTTTATATTGCGTTATTTTTTTTTAAAAAAATTACTTGGATAAGTCAAAATGAAAAATGCCTTCTTATCTCGAATTAACAAGATGTCACATCCAGTAAGTTAGGACACGACACCTTGTATTTTTTGAGAGTAAGCTTTCCTTTTATTTTTTATTTAAACCTCATCTATTTTAATTTTAAAGGGATATTCGATTACTTAAAATCAACGAGAAAAATCGAATCTCAGTAAGTTAGGGCACGATTTTCTCGAATTTTCTAAATACGGAATATTGCCTTTACTTTCGAAAAATCCTCATATCGAGAAAACCACGTGTCATATCCAATGCGTTAGGACACAACATATTGAAATCCCGATAATGAGTTTTTATTTATGTTTTTTTATTAAAGAGCATTCTCGAGCATTTAGATTCAACAGAAAATTAGAACCCAGCACGTTAGGGCCCAATTCTCTCGAAGATCCCAAGTATCGAGTATTGCTTTTGTTTCCAAAATTTTCCTTTTTTACGAATTCGGGTAAAAATTGATGTGACGGAATATCAATTACGATAATGCGAGTAAAAATAATACGAGCGAAGATAACAAAAATAAATATATAAAAAATCAATTATATACAATAACAAGTAAATAAACAAAATAAAAAAAACTAAAACATTTTTAAAAAAAAAAATAATGGACACATAAATAAATAGATAAACATAAAGTAAAACAATAATAATAATAAAGAAATGAATAAAATTATAAAAGTTTTAAAAATGCATGTATGAATTTTAAAAGATTTAAAATACAAAAAAAAAACTATGTAGGTATATATATATAATGAAAATATGTATGTCTATACATATATATATGTGTATGTACAAGAATTATAAAATATGAAAACATAATTACATATATATAAATATCATGCGCATGTATGTATATATATTACATAAAGACAAAAAAATATAAATATGTATATTATAAAAATAAAATAACGTAAGTATGTACATACATTTATAAGTATATGAATTAAAATATGTAAATATATAAGTATATATATGCCTGTAGAAAATATGAAATATAAAAAATATATACTTAAAATAAATAAAGAATATGCACATGTATATATATAAATTATAATAAAATATTAGAATAAAAATGAAATAAAAATATTAAATATGAAAAAATATATATATATGTATACACGTACATAATAAAAATATATACTAATACATAATAATAATAATAGTAATACTAATAATACTAATAATATAAAAATAACGAGGATATTTAATAAAGATATAAAAATAAACGAAAAAAGGACTAAAATTGAATTAAAAACAAAGTTGTGGGGCAAATGTGAAAGGAAATAAAGAGAAATGGGCTTATTTGAGCGCGCACAAAACATAGGGGGACCGAAACAACAATTATTCCATTTCATTAAAACACAGCACATTAGCGGGGACTAAATCGAAAAGCGCGAGAAATTATGGGGCCAAATTGGAAACAAGAAAAATGACTTAATTGCAAAACCTTGAAAAAGCGGAAGGACTGCGCGCATAAATATCCCATTCAAACGAAAACACGCGGATCCTCTAGCGGGTCGGGTCGGATGGGTCGGGCAATGGTCAAAACGACGTCGTTTTGAGGCTTAAGTGTAGCCCCAAAACGACGTCGTTTTGGAGGGCTATATAAAGGCCTAAAATAGCCAAAAAAAAATCATTTGGGGAGAGGGAAAGAAAAAAAGAAGAGAGAGAGGGAAGAGAGAAGGGAGAGAGAAGGGAGGGGGAAAGGGGAATCCGGCCAGGGGGGCCGGTCACCGGACGGCCACCGGAGGCTCGCCGGCGCCGGCGGCGGCCACCGCACGCGGTCGCCGGAAAAGGTAAAAAAATATTTTTTTTCTTTTTTTCTTTTTTTTTTGCTTAATAATGCATATATTTTTATGTTTTAATATTTTTAGTATTTTTATGTAGAAAATAAACTCAAAACAGTAAAGAAAAAAAAGAAAGAGTCACCTTAGGTTTTAGATTTGATTCTCCGATTTGGTGTTAGAGCCCCTGATAGTATATATATTTTCGAATGGTTCTTGTATTGAATCTGTTAATATTGAAAGAAAATCTTTTGTTTTCATAGCAAAAAATAAAAAATCCCTCCTCTTTGATGAGATTTTCGGTTTTTATAACCGATTACAAATGTTTATTTTCTATTTGTTTATTTCTACTTGGCTTCTTGCAGGTGGCCATGGCCGACAGTGGCATGGTGGTGTTCGGCGCAAGTGGGCAAGTGGGCAAGTGGGGGGTAGGTGGCTAGGGTTAGTGGGATTAGGGTTTCTGAATGCTGAGCTTAGGTTAATGGGCTGGGGTAGTTGGGCTTCGGGTTTATTGTTTGGGTTATTTTGTTGGTATGGGCCCGGCAAATTTGGGCTTCTACACAACCCATTCTTGGGAATTTTTGCACTGGAAGAAAAGGGTCTGGCAAGTATGAGACAACCTTTCTAATGGCTGCAGAAGAAGGAAGGGAATGTGAGCAGCAATTCTTTAGAAGGCTTGATAATGAGTTGAATAAAGTTGACAAGTTTTATAAGTCTAAAGTGAAAGAAGTGATGGAGGAAGCTCAAACATTGAGCAAACAAATGAAAGCTCTCATTGCTTTTAGAATAAAAGTTGACAAAGTAGCTGCAAAATTTGATCATATTCATCCATCTCCTAGTAAGCAAATTTGTTGTAAAATTTTTCACAATCTGTTTGGATATATATATATTTGTTTTTTGTTCTTCAGATAACTGAAAGAAATCTTTAAACTATGTGCAGGAATGGTTGGTATGAATGTATTTAATGGCGAAGCCTAATCGAATGATTCGATCGAAGATAATGAGAAGCACATTAGCCTAGAGATTGAAGAAGAAAATTCCAAGCATATGATGAGTAGTGACATTGCTGCATTAAACATACTGAACCACGTGAAGTTGAATGAAGCTATTCAGACTCATTTTCCAACTATTAAACAAACAGAGCTCAACTTTAGTAAAGAAAACTTGAAGAGAATCGAAAAACAACTTAAGCAGGCGTTTATTGAATTTTACCACAAGCTTAGGCTTCTCAAGAAATACAGGTGAACATTGGCAATTACCCCCACAGTTTTGGTCTATCTTATTCAAACTTTTCATTTTTTTTTCTAAAGTAATCCACGTTTATATCTGACAAACATAACTGTTAGTATCATCTTCCAAATATATGAAAAAACTTGGATTAAATTGAACATTATAGATATAGGTTCGTATATGAAATTTACTGTTGAATCTGACATAAAAGTTATTCTTGTTTTTGGTTTCTTTGTCTTTGAAAACAGCTTCATGAATATTTTGGCGTTCTCTAAAATCATGAAGAAATATGATAAGGTACAAAGATACATTTTTGCCATTTGCTTCATTTTGTTGACCATGATAATTGATCAAATACTACATGAAAGCAAGATATCCAACTCAATTTTCATTTTTATGATTGCTACAGATCAGTTCTAGAAGGGCATCAAGAAATTATATGAGAATAGTGGATAATTCTTATCTTGGCAGTTCTGATGAAGTAAGTGCCTCACTGATGAAATATAATGTACAAGAATGGCAACCTCATATACAGTACAAAATTGTGAACTTTTAGTAATCTAAAATCGAATATGCATTTTTCTACACAATCTTTTCACTTAAAATGGTTCAGGTAACTTTTTTGAGTCCTCATCTGTATTACTTGTTTTGAATTGAAGGTAACCAAGCTAATGGAGAGGGTTGAAGCTACATTCATCAAGCATTTCTCGAATTCAAACCATGGTAAAGGAATGAATAAGCTAAGGCTGAAAACTAAGAAAGAAAGGCATAGAATATCGTTTTGTACAGGTAAAGAAGCTCACTTGAGATCTTACAAGTAGAGAATTCATTGAGGTTGGTTGTATTGAACGAGCAAACATGAATTTGCAGGCCTCTTTGTTGGTTGCACAGCAGCTCTGATACTTGCTCTTATATTGATCATACATGCGCGGAATATCCTCGATAAGCAAGGAAAGGCTCAGTACATGGAAAACATGTTTCCCCTTTATAGGTAATAATAACTGAATTAACGTCAACAATTATATCAGACCATGAAAATGTTTCATTAGTATACTTCAAAGTCTTATGCATATTCTGTCAGCCTTGGTACCTAATGATTTAAATTTTAAACCATCTACCTACTTAGTAATGCCTTATATCTTGAATTCACAGTTGGTACATAACCTTCTTCGATTTAACATTCTTTCCATGTTTTTGGATGATCTGAATTCATATTGCTCTGAAGTTGTTACTATTTTGTGACAAAATAATCATAGCTGTTCATTCAATGTATTGGACTACTATGTATCTGACAAAAGATACTTCATTTTTCTTGCAGCTTGTTTGCATTCATTGTTTTGCACATGATTTTGTATGCTGCCAACATATTCTTTTGGCGGCAGTATCGAATTAACTACACCTTCATATTTGGCTTCAAACAAGGGACCGAGCTTGGTTATCGAGAAGTTTTGCTCCTGAGTTTCGGTCTTGCAGCATTAGCACTGGCCAGTGTCATCTCGAAACTTGATATGGAAATGGACCCTAAAACAGGAGATTACAAAGCACTAACTGAACTGCTTCCCCTAATCTTGGTCACAGTAAGACTTACTGAACTAAACTGATGTACGAATATCAATCTTCTTATTTTAAACCTTTCTTGAAACTCAGCATGCTCCCTTTTTTTTTGTCTCTGCAGCTTGCACTTGTTATATTAATCTTCCCATTCAACATCCTATACCGTTCAAGTCGCTTATTTTTTCTCACAACTCTGTTCCACTGTATTTGTGCTCCTCTTTACAAGGTAAATTACTGAAGGACAAATCACTAAAGCTCAAAGAAATGGCTGGAATTTAAGAACCAAACAAATATACATATTCATGGGTGCATATCTCTTTGTTGCAGGTCAAATTCCAAGATTTCTTCTTGGCAGATCAGTTAACTAGTCAGGTAAAGGAGTGTGGTCTGATCTAAGCATGAATCTTCTACAATTACAACTTACCATCTTTAGATGGAAAAAGAGTTATAGGAAATGTATCGATGACTGTTTTATTGTAGGTGCAAGCCTTGAGAAGCCTGCAATTCTATATTTGCTATTATGGTTGGGGAGACTATAAACATAGACAGAACACTTGCAAAATGAACGATGCTTTCAACACTTTCTACTTCGTTGTTGCAGTAGTTCCATATTGGTCCCGTTTACTTCTGGTATTTCTTCCAACTTGGATAAAATTATTAAGCTTCTTATCAGCCTTGGAGACTTAAAAACTTAACTTCCTAATGTAATATCAGTGCCTCAGACGCCTACATGAAGAGAAAGATCCAATGCAAGCATACAACGGATTGAAGTACTTTTTGACAATTATTGCTGTTTGCACTGTTAGACTTATACAAAAATATTCAGAAAAGAAGACTTTCTTACTTTTTATTATTGCTTATCTAATGCATGTAGAAGTCTCATGCATTTATAGGCATACGTACAATAAAGAAATTGCTAGAACAGACTAACTGCAACTGATAACCACACTAACAGTCTTAACTACTTTGATAACTACTCTAACATTCCCCTTGCTTATTTGTTTTTGTATTACAAATATCTTTCGATGGCAGCACTCGAAGAGCACGTCTGAAGGAAGAAAATTGCTTAGGCGTGATTGGTTTTGTAAGGACATCTGCAAGTGAAGGCTCTCTTCTCCGAGGTAACCTCTTCCTATTGCCTGATGATCATTGCTTGCTTGTTCATTTAAGCTTTGTAATTAACACGACAGCTCGTCATTTTGTTCAATCAATGTTTAGACAACAAAATCTGAAAGGATAGTCTTTAGCTTAGACTTTTCCTTCTTAGATATTTCACCCTTTAAACTTGGTATTTTCTAAACAATAGTCATGTTTCAGGTCCCTATATTATTTAGAAATTTTCCAGAGTAATGTGCAAAACTTCTTTCCTGAAAGTTTCATTAGTTCGTTAATCATTATTCCTATGCAACATGTTTGCAAAAAGATCATAACAATGGATAAGAATAAAGCTAGTTCTGATCATAACTCGAATAAAACATCAAAGATGGCAAAAGCAAGGTAACAAAGAAATGGATTGAGAATGTGCGTTTTCACCAAAAGAAAGGAAGAAAGAAAGAAAATAAAAGAATGTATTTTCAAGAATACACATAAGAACTAGGTGCCCCAGTTATCGCAGCTTGAGTTTCTCTGTACAAACTTTCCGAAGACCCTTCTGAGTTTGACATGTGTTCAGGAGATCTGCAATACTCTGTCCATGTTCCAAGACGTTGCATATCCTTTCTTATTGGTTCAAGTAAAGCAAGATAATCATATGCCCCCGATCAAAATTTGATCCGCTCAAATCCTGATGTTCCAATCCTGCCCAGTACTTGAGTCGCCTTTTTCGGGTTTTCGACTCCAGCCCTCTTTGGTCTCAAAGTGCCTTTTACGGGTTTTCACCTTAGCCTCCCCAAAGTTTTTTTTTTCTTTTTTTTTAGGAAGCAAAGCGCCCTTCACGGGTTTTCACTTTGGTTCCCCTTTCTTTCAAGTGAAGTATTTCTTGACGGAGTCTGCGTTTACAGGATTTGGTAAACTTTTGCCATCCATCTCGCATAGGATCAAAGCTCCACCAGAAAAGGCCTTCTTTACAACATAAGGGCCTTCCCAATTTGGCATCCATTTTCCTCTAAAATCTTTTTGCATAGGAAGAATCTTTTTTAGTACCAAGTCCCCTTCACGAAATTCTCGGGGGCGAACCTTTTTATTATAGGCTCGCATCATTCGTTTCTGGTACATTTGCCCATGGTGAATAGCTCTTAGCCTCTTTTCTTCTATTAGGTTCAACTGATCGTACCGAGATTGGATCCAATCGGCTTCATCCAACTGTAGCTCAGATAACACCCGTAGAGAAGGGATTTCAACTTCAATGGGTAATACTGCCTCCATTCCATAAACCAGAGAAAAAGGCGTTGCCCCAGTAGAAGTTCTAACAGATGTTCGATAGGCAAGGAGAGCAAATGGTAATTTCTCATGCCAATCCTTGTAGGTTTCAGTCATTTTCCCCACAATCCTTTTAATGTTCTTATTGGCCGCCTCCACTGCACCATTCATTTTGGGACGATACGGCGATGAGTTATGATGCTTAATTTTAAATTTGCTACAAACTTCAGCTATTGTGCTATTATTCAAGTTCATCGCATTGTCGGATATGATCCTCTCAGGCATTCCATATCGACAAATGATCTCCTTCTTCAAGAATTTGCTGACTACTGCTTTCGTGACATTTGCATATGAAGCAGCCTCCACCCACTTAGTAAAGTAATCAATTACTACGAAGATGAAGCGATGCCCATTAGAAGCCTTTGGTGATATTGGCCCAATAACATCCATACCCCACATGGAAAACGGCCAAGGAGAGGTCATGACGTGAAGAGGTGAAGGGGGTGCGTGCATTTTGTCTCCGTAAATTTGGCATTTGTGGCACTTCCTGGCATAATCAATACAATCTCCTTCCATGGTGGGCCAATAGTACCCAAATCTCATGATCTGTCTGGCCATCGTGAAACCGCTGGCGTGCGTCCCACAAATACCCTCATGGACTTCTTCCAAAATTTTCTTGGCTTCCACAGCATCCACACACCTTAACAGTACTTGATCCTTCCTTCTTTTATATAACACTTCTCCATCTAAGACATATTCAATGGCTACCTTTCTCAGAGTTCTTTTGTCATTCTCTGTCGCTTGATCAGGGTATTCCCGATTCTTCACATATTGTAGGATACTCTGATACCAAGGACAATCATCTTTTCCCTCCTCCTCAATATTGCAGCAATTAGCCGGGGTCTCAGAGATACTCATCTGAACAGGCCTCATTGCCTCAAGTCTATTCACCTGAATCATCGAAGCTAGAGTAGCTAAAGCATCAGCCATTTGGTTTTCCTCCCGTGGGAGGTAATAGAAGGTGATATCGTCAAACTCCTCAGCCAATTCAAGAACTAGTTTTCTATAACCGATTAGCTTAGGATCCCTAGTCTCCCACTCCCCTTTGAGTTGGTATATCACCAACGCTGAATCCCCGTATACTCTCAGTACTTTGATGTTCCGTTCAATGGCTGCACGAATGCCCATAATACATGCTTCATATTCTGCCATGTTATTTGTACAATCGAAGTCCAACTTGCTAGCAACAGGATAATGATCTCCACTTGGGGATACCAAAACTGCCCCAACTCCATTACCCGTAGCATTTGAAGCTCCATCAAAATTTAACTTCCATACGCGATCCATTTGAGGATTTTCTTCAGTATTCGCCACATTCATCAAGTCCTCGTTTGGAAAATCGAAATTCAAAGATTCATAGTCCTCCAAGGCTCTACTAGCTAGGAAATCGGCTATTGCACTTCCCTTTATGGCCTTCTGACTGACATATACTATATCAAATTCTGAGAGCAAGATCTGCCATCTAGCCATTCTCCCGTTCAAAGCAGTCGATTCCATCATATACTTTAAAGGATCTAACTTTGAAATCAGCCAAGTCGTGTGATACAACATATACTGCCTCAGTCTTCGGGTTGCCCAGATTAGAGCGCAACACAACTTCTCAATTGATGAGTACCTCATTTCGCAATCGGTAAATTTCTTACTGAGGTAGTATATTGCCCTTTCTTTCTTTCCTGTCTCATCATGTTGGCCCAATACGCATCCCATGGAATTCTCCAACACTGTTAGATACAATATCAATGGCTTATCTGGACTTGGAGGTGATAAGACTGGGGTATTAGCCAAGTACTGCTTTATCTTATCGAAAGCCCTCTGACACTCTTCATCCCATTTACCCGGATTATGTTTCTTTAAGAGCCGGAATACTGGATCACATTTCTCTGTCAGTTGTGAGATGAACCGAGCAATGTAATTCAGCCTCCCTAGGAAACCTCGAACCTCCTTCTGAGTGCGCGGGGGAGGTAAATCTCGTATTGCCTTTACTTTGTCTGGGTCAACCTCGATCCCCTTTTTGCTAACTATGAAGCCTAATAACTTCCCTGATCTGGCTCCAAACGTGCATTTGGCCGGGTTAAGCTTGAGCTGAAATTTCTTTAATCTCAAAAATAACTTTTTCAAGACCTGAACATGCTCTTCTTCCGTTCTAGACTTTGCGATCATATCGTCAACATAGACTTCGATCTCTTTGTGCATCATGTCGTGAAACAAAGTCACCATAGCTCTTTGATATGTTGCTCCCGCATTCTTCAATCCGAAGGGCATTACCTTGTAACAGAATGTTCCCCATAAGGTAATGAATGTGGTTTTCCTCATGTCTCCAGGATGCATCTTTATTTGATTGTATCCAGAAAAACCGTCCATGAAAGAAAACAATGAATAGCCCGCCGTGTTATCTACCAAAGTATCAATATGAGGCAGTGGAAAGTTGTCCTTTGGACTAGCCTTGTTTAAATCCCTATAATCCACACACATTCGTACCTTTCCATCTTTTTTGGGAACAGGGACGATGTTGGCTACCCAATCCGAATACTTGACCTCTTGTAAGAATCCAGCGTCGAATTGTCTTTTGACTTCTTCTTTTATTTTCAACACAATGTCAGGTCTCATTCTCCTAAGCTTCTGTTGAACGGGTTTACAATCCTCCTTTATGGGCAGACGATGCACCACAATGTTAGTACTTAGCCCAGGCATATCTTGGTACGACCACGCGAAAACATCCTTGAACTCTCGGAGCAAATTAATGAGGTCTTGCCTTGTCTTTGCGGTGATTTCAGTTCCAATTTTCACCTCCTTTCCATCCTCTAGGCTCACTATTTCTAACGATTCCCTATGAGGTAGGATATGCTTATCCTCTTGTTCCATCATTCTTAACAAGTCCGGAGATGCATCATAATCTTCGTCATTTTCAAAGTCGTGGGATCCCTCTGAACACACTTTTTGCTCAAAAATAGGCTCCGTGTTTGAGGCAGCGTCACTCATGTCATTGATATCTGAAGACCTATGAGGGCATATCAAAGAATATACCAAGAATATAAATTTATGAATATGTTTGTGCAAAAGAATTACAAATGAAAGAATTATTTGTAAGACAATCAACCAAATGAAAAATATAAAAGGAAAAAAAATGACTGATTGAGATGAACGTAGACACGTATTTCATTAAAATAATGATATTTAGGCCCAATGCCTATTTCACAAAAGATTTCATATCGTTTCTAGGCCAACAAACAACAGGAATGTTTTGAGCATTACTCTGAATAAGCCCTAAAGACTACAGGGATTTCTTCAGCAGTCCAATTGTTTAGCTCGCTTCCAGGCTCATAAGGGCAGATCTCCAACAAAGCCCTCCTTTCCGTTGCTTCTATGGCGTTGGTATAAACATTTTCCAACATTCCTCCCATGCCGCTACCGGACACTCCACATTCAGAATGAATAAATCCTCCCGACACAAAAGATGTAGATATGTGGGGAAAGGTTAAAGGCTCACACTTAGCTTCATGTCCATTCAAACGCGCCCTTCTTCTCTCTTGTCTCTTCTCTACCTCTTTCTTCTTCTGCTTTATGTCTGGCCTGTACCCTAAACCAAATCTATCAAACTTTTCCTTCGGCATTGGTGCCTCAATCCTTCCCTGAAGATATTTTCCCAATCCTTTCCCGGGTAAGGCTCCTCTTCCTACCATCAATCGCAATCCCATCTCAGTGGTCCTGGATATTTTCGGTACTGGAATTCTATTTCCCTCCGCAATAAACATCGCGTTCACAAATTTTAACGACCGAAAAGAACATTCTAGTGCCTCATCGTTGATGTCCACATAAGGTGCATCGCTAGTCATCATTGCGATAATATCCTCCTCTGCATCTATTGTTACCAACCGATCCTCCGATACCAACTTCACCTTCTGATGTAATGATGAAGGTACTGCCCCTGCTGAGTGTATCCATGGTCTCCCCAATAGACAGTTGTAGGAGGGTTTAATATCCATTACCAAGAAATCCACCTCATAAGTGACTGGGCCAATCCTTAATGGTACCTCAATTCTCCTCATAACCTCTTTTTTTGTTCCATCAAATGCCCTTACTATGCTCTGGCATGCTTTCATGTGCGAACTGTCTATTGGTAATCGACTAAGAGTGGACAAAGGCAATACATTTAGTGCAGATCCATTATCAACCAAGGCCCCCGGGAGTGTGTACCCTTTGCATCGGACAGTAACGTGCAGGGCTTTAGTAGAACCTCTTCCTCCGGATGGTATTTCATCATCATTGAAGAAGATAAAATTGTCAGCACCAATATTGTTGATCAACCGATCCAACTTGTTTACCGAAATATCGTCAGCCACATATGTTTCGTTTAGCACCTTTAAGAGTGCATTCCGATGTACTTCTGAGTTTAAGAGTAAAGCTAATACCGAAATGCGGGCTGGCTGTTTGTGCAGTTGCTCCACAACACTGTATTCGCTGTGTTTCAAAAACTTCAAAAACTCCTTTGCCTCCTCTTCTTTTATTGGTTCATTTACCAATGGCTCAACTTCTACTGCTTTCCCTTTCCTCTGCTCTTTCTTCCAATCCTCTTCCCTGGGCGACTCTGCTTGAGCGTCATATCCTTTTCCATTGCGCGCGTAAGAACCTATTTCCTGATTTTTTTCTGCTTCTTTTCCCAAAATGGTCACATTACACCCGTAATTCCACGGCACCATTTTGTTATCTTTATAAGAAAAATTTGATGGTTTCTGGATTACAATTTTCGGTGTTACCTGAGCCCTAACCTCATTACCCTTAGGGCGTGAGATAATGACCACAGGATGATTTATTTTTGGAGCCTTTGTTCCCAACTCTGTCGCGCATATGCTCCTCATTTCTTTCACATCTTCATAAAACCTCATCTCCTTGTTATCCATCATGCTTTGAACCAAGGCCTTGAATCCTTCACATGCTTTGTTCCAAGTATTCTTTCAGCTTGGCGATGAAATTGTGGAAACACAGTTTGAATTTCAGTCTTGTTCTTCAGAAAATAAAGCCATGTATACCCAGAATAAGCATCGGTGAAGGCAACGTAATACCGAAAACCATTGGAAGCAATCGGAGCTGTGCCAGAGGACGGCATGGGAACCTGTTGTGGAGGACTACCAACAAATGGATTAGTCCAAGTAGAAGATGGAGAAGTGGAAAAACACCAACCTGATGAATTCCATTGAGGTTGAGAAGAAGTGAACCAAGGCGCAGTAAAAGGACCGGAACCAACCATGCTGATGTTTGCTTGTAGAGGAGGCCTGTAGTTGGTACTCTTGTAAGAAGAGTCAAAACCGATGATAACGGCGATCAACAAGATGACCAGCCTTCCCACACAACTGACATTGAATTTTCGAGTGAAAAGAACGACCTCGCCCACGCCCCGACTCATAGACGATGGTTGATAAGAAGGAATGGAATCATTAGAAACTGTGGAGTTAGACGTTTGATGCGACACCACATTAGCAGAACTAGAAATTTCAGTACTCACAAGCTGTTGTCGTGCTTCAGCATCAAGAAGCATAGATACTACTCCTTGAACCGTGTAGGGAACTTGGCTGGAAGTAACAATGGTAATAATAGATTCATAGTCTGGAGGAAGTCCATTGAGAATTGCAGTGATGTGCTCATGCTCACTAATGATTTCACCACAACTGGCAAGATGATCACAGCAGCCTTTAATCTTGACTAAAAAATCTTTCATGCTCATTTCACCCTTGCGCTGAGAGTGCAAAGTCCGCCAATAAAACATCAACTTGGAAGTGGTTTTACTCCCATACAAGGCGACAACCGCTTTCCAGATCTTTGCACTTGTATCCATGCCAATAAGGTGAGGGAGGACGGACGGACTGATAGAAGATAATAGCCACGAAGCAAGCGCACTATCTTGTTGCTCAAAATGTGCAAACTCTGGATTTTCACAACAACCCCCACTGTCATCCAAGAAACGCTGAAGCTTGTGTGCTTTGACTGCCAAAAGAACTTGTTGTCGCCATAACAAATAGTTGCTATCATCAAGAAGAATACTGATCTTCTTTGATGAAAAAATCCTACTATCGACAACTGCATCAACAGAACTGCAAGCCATACTGAACATACACAGCGGAAAATCAAGCAAAAAACACCAAGAAACAACTTACCTCTGATACCATGTTAGACTTATACAAAAATATTCAGAAAAGAAGACTTTCTTACTTTTTATTATTGCTTATCTAATGCATGTAGAAGTCTCATGCATTTATAGGCATACGTACAATAAAGAAACTGCTAGAACAGACTAACTGCAACTGATAACCACACTAACAGTCTTAACTACTTTGATAACTACTCTAACATGCACAAGGACTGCTTATAGCCTGAATGCAGGAACTGGGCGGAGAATTGTAGCTTGGATCTGTTCAGCCATAGCAGCTATCTATGGTACGTACTGGGACCTTGTTGTCGACTGGGGGCTTCTTCAACGCCGCTCTAAAAACCGTTGGTTGAGAGATAAATTGCTTGTCCCTTACAAAGGTGTATATTTTGGGGCCATGGTAAGAGGAAAAGCATGTGCTAGTTCTAATTGATAGTGAGACTTTGCAGCATTGAGTAAGTAATTAAATTTGTGGATGCAGGCATTAAATATATTGCTGAGATTTGCATGGATGCAAACAGTGTTGAATTTTAAGGTGTCTTTACACAGAGAAACATTAGCTGCTATTGTTGCCGGTCTAGAGATCATTCGTCGTGGCATCTGGAATTTCTTCAGGTTAACCTTTAAATCAGCCTTGTGTTTATTCAATTACAACCATTTATGTTTTCAGACCAATATAAAGATTCTGTATAAGAATTTGAAGCCTTTGAACATTGTGATAGCCATTTCCTATTGAAAATGAGCAGGTTGGAGAATGAACATTTGAACAATGTTGGCAAGTTCCGAGCATTTAAGTCAGTACCTTTGCCTTTCAACTATGAAGATGATGAAGATAGGGAGGTTTAGCCTGCTGCAAAAAAAAAAAAAAAAGAAATATGGGAAGCAGATAGGAAAGATGGAAAAAAAGTTGTAAGAGAAACAATTAGCAATGCAATTGTTTCGGAGTCGAGTCGAGGAAGTTCTGAAATCATTTGCACCCAAATTGAATCATAAGCATATAGATGTATATTTCATTTAGCTTTATACTGTGGATTTTTTAAACTCTTTGCTAGGTTGGATTAGTTCATTAGATTGCTTCATTCTTTTTATATCACCTATGTTAAGAGTGTTGTTGAATCGTAATTGTCTTTATTTGTGTATAATTTTGTTGAATCAAGAAGTTATTGATTGCTTAAAAAAACAAAGTGCTTGAATGGAAGTTCTTAGAATTTTATTTTTAATATTTTAAAATCCAAATTTAATTTGCTGTAATATTTTTATTAAATTTGTTGATGTAATATTTTAAAATCTTCATTTGTTTGCAGATTGTTTCTATTGAAAAATTACAGAAATTTAAAATAAACTTCAAAAATTCAACTATTTTAAAAATATTTTGTAAAAAAATATAAAAAAATAAACATAATGTGAAATTTTAAAAAATATATATAAGTGTTAAATTATAAAAAAATTTAAAAATATTATTTAAATTATAAAAAAATTTAAAAATATTATCTAAAATAATAATTTTTTTGAATATTCTAAAATCATAAATTTGAAGCCTTAAACAATTAAATTACCAAATTAAGTTTATCATACTAATTATCTTTTTTTTTTCCTTTTATTTTGCTTTGAAAGAGTTTTTTGCCATACATTTGAGAGAGTTTTCAACCATACATAACCTCAAATTTATATGGTCTAGCTTGGAATTTACTCATATTGTGAACAAGATTTTAATTTTAATTTGTTTAATTTTTTAAATTTAACTTGGACAAATTTATTCAACTCAACTTGGATTTTATCTCACTCGATTCAATTTGTTGACCTGAAGTAGTTGCTAAATAACAAGCTAAGTGCTGGCAGAAGTGACTAAAAAGTTGACACTTTTGCGGAGCTTGGCTCAAAGAGAATTTTCCACTATCTTCAAACACTTACAACAAGTTAACCTAAATCTATTAGACCCCAGTGACAATTTCCTCACTCTTGTTGGAACATTTTCAAATAGTTATAGTGTTCCAATAACTATAAATGAATGGATGTAATTAATCAAAAGATTATGTTATTTGATTTTTTGAAAAAAAATTATAACTATTTAAATAAAATTATTTGAATAGTTATAATATTAAATGAATAATTATGTGTTTAATTTAAAGACATTATTATTCAGAGAGACACCTATTGATGAACGATGTCTCTATGAAGAGACATGAAAATTCCTATAAATAGGAATGAGATTTCATTTGGAAATCATACCAACAAATTCTACTATTCTTTCTTTCCTTCCTTCATTTTCTAATATTATTAGATTATTCTATAAAGTATTACTACATAAATCCTTTATAGAAATTGAGTTTCTTGTCATACATTGCTCAGTGTGTAGTGGGTTATTCTCGTCAGTGCAAAATGCAAATAGCCATTAGCTTCATTGTATCCTCGAGGTTAATTTGCTTAGAACTCGTTTGCACACCGAAGATAGGTGAGGGCGAATATAACCTTAAAGATAGTGGCTTGATACACGCCTTGGAGCCTTGTCCTATTTCTTCTTCTATTTGAGTTCCGTTCGCGTGTTCAAGATTTTCCTTACTGGAGATTTGTACTAACAATTTTAAGGTTATATTTCATGATGACTACCACAACTCATGAAAGTGGAACACTAAGGGAGTTGGCTTCCAATTTTGTCAAACTTGATAGGTTTGATGGAGGCAATTTTCGATGATGGCAGAAAAAGATACACTTCTTATTATCAACTTTGAAGATTGCTTATGTTTTGGATACTCCAAGAACTGACGAGATTGAAAACAAACCTGTTGCTGCAACCCAAGAAGGACAAAAATGGGACAATGCTGATTACATGTGCATAGGCCATATACTGAATGATTTATCTAATGGTTTGTTTGGCACCTACCAAAACGAAGTCACCGCTAAAGAATTATGGGACAAACTGGAGACAAGATACATGATCGAAGATGTTACAAGTAAGAAATTTCTTGTCAGTCTTTTCAATAATTATCAAATGGTTAATGGTCATTCTGTTATGGAACAATTCCGTGATATTGAAAAGATGCTGAATCAATTCAAGCAATATGATATGAAAATGGATGAAATGATTGTTGTATCCTCCATAATAGACAAACTTCCTCCATATTGGAAAGATTTTAAAAGAAGTCTAAAACATAAGAAAGAGGAAATATCTCTTGAGGCTTTGGCAAATCATCTTCGTATTGAAGAAGAATAACGAAAGTAAGATCAGAATCTAAATTCTGAAAATGCCAAAGTGCATGTTACGAAGGAAGTACAAACTACTAAACCATTCAAGAGAAAGTTCAAATAGATTGAGAGAGCACTTAAGTTCAAAAAGAAACAAAAGGGCTCATGCTATCATTGTGGTAAGCTGGGACATTTCAAGAATAAATGTCGATTTTTAAAGAAGAAATCATCTTTTAAAGTTGATAATAACAAAAAGTTCATTGCAATGATATCTGAAATTAATATGGCACAAGATAATAATATATGGTAGATTGATACTGGAGCAACCAAACATGTATGCAAAGACAAAAGCATGTTCACAAAGTTCACACAATATGAAAATGACAATGTCTTGTACATGAGAAATTCTTCCACTGCAGCAATTAAAGACAAAGGGTCTGTTGAACTATAATTCACTTCTGGAAAGGTTTTAACCTTACATGATGTATATTATGTATCAGAAGTAAGAAAGAATTTAGTGTCTGGAAGTCTGTTAAATAAGTTTGGTTTCAAACTTGTTTTTGAGGCAGATAAGTTTATTTTGTCTAGGGGAGGAATTTTTGTAGGGAAAGGGTATATGTATGAGAGTATGTTCAAACTGAATATTATTAATAAGAATAAAAATACTATTTCTGCTTATATGGTTGAATCTTTTTGTTTATGGCATTATAGATTAGGTCATTTGAATTATAGGAAATTGAATGACATGTATAAGTTAGATTTAATTCCTATTTTTAATAATAATATTGAAAAATGCAATACATGTATGTTGACTAAAATTACAAGAAACCCTTTCCCTAAGGTTAAAAGGAAAACAAAATTGCTTGATTTGATACATAGTGATTTATGTGACATGCATAATACTCCTACATTAGGTGGAAAGAAATATTTTGTTACTTTTATTGATGATTGTTCTAGATATTGTTATGTATATTGATTGCATTCAAAATATGAAGCGCTTGATAAATTTAAAGTTTATAAATTTGAAGTTGAAATTCAGTGTGAATCATTTATCAAGTGCTTAAGATCGGATAGAGGTGGAGAATAGTATAATACAAGTTATTTTGAATCCATTGGGATTGTCCATCAAGTTTCAGCCCTTTACACACCACAACAAAATTGTGTAGTTGAAAGGAAAAATAGTCTTGACTGAAATGGTAAATTCAATGTTATCATATTCAGGTCTTGGGCAAGGTTTTTGGGGAGAAGCTATTCTAACAGCTTGTCATATATTGAATAAATCCTAATAAGGAAACTAAAATAACCCCCTATGAACAATGGAAGAAAGGAAACCAAACCTTAATTATTTGAAGGTTTGGGGTTCTAGAGCTATTCTCAAAGTTCCAACACCTAAACGTAAAAAGTTAGGTGAAAGAGGAATTGAATGCATATTTATAGGATATGCACATAATAGCAAGGCATATAGGTTCATGGTAATTGAACCAAATGATTCAATTTCAATTAATACTATTATTGAATCAAGAGATGCTATTTTTGATTAAAATAGATTTAATTCTATATCAAGAACAATTGATTCATTCTTCAAATGAGAATGAGATTCCATTGGAACAAATTGATAATAATGATGAATCTTGTTAAGAATTAAAAAGAAGTAAGAGGATGAAGAAGGTCAAAGATTTTGGACCAAATTTCATTATGTTTCTTGTAGAAGGAAAATGTGAAAGTATATGCAATAAGATACCTTATTATTATAATACGAAATCTGATCCTATTACATTTGAAGAGGAAATGAAGTCTCAAGACTCTACTTTTTGGAAAGAAGCAATAAATGATGAGATGGATTTAATAAAGGGAAATCAAACTTGGATCTTAGTTGATCTTCCACTGAGTTCCAAACCAATAGGTTATAAATGGATATTCAAAAAGAAAATGAAGGTCGATGGAACCATTGATAAGTTTAAAGCAAGGTTGGTAGCCAAAGGTTTTACACAAAAACAATGTATTGATTACTTTGATACCTATGCTCCAGTAGCAAGAATTGCTATAATTAGACTCTTAATATCACTTACCTCTATATATAATTTGGTTGTTCACCAAATGGATGCTAAAATCGCATTTTTAAATGGTGAATTGGAAGAGGAAGTGTACATGGAACAACTGGAAGGATTTGTTGTTCCAGGACAAGAGCATAACGTTTGTAAGCTTGTTAAATCTTTATATGGACTTAAACAAGCACCAAAACAATGGCACCAAAAGTTTGACAATGTTGTTTTAGCTAATGGCTATAAAATAAATGAATCTAATAAGTGTATATATAGCAAATTTGAAAATGGAAAAGGTGTCATAATTTGCTTATATGTAGATGACATGCTCATTTTTGGCACGGATTTGGAACAAATAGAAAACACAAAGAAATTCTTGTCAAACAACTTTGCTATGAAGGATATGAGTGCAGCAGATGTTATTCTTGGGATTAAAATAACCCAAGATGAAAGCACTATAGCTTTACCACAATCACATTACATTGCAAAGGTGGTCAAAAAGTTTGATCTTTTCAACTGTATACTAGCATCTACACCCATGGATCCTCAAATAAAATTAGCATCTAATGCTGGTAGGAAAATTGATCAATTAAAATATGCAAGTCTAATTGGTTGCCTTATGTACATAATGACTTTTACAAGACCAGATATTGCATATGTTGTTAGGAAATTGAGTAGGTACATAAGTAATCCAAGTAATTTGCATTGGCAAGCTTTGAATAGAGTACTTAAGTACTTAAAGAAAATTATTAATTATGGATTGTGTTATAATAGATATCCTCTAGTTTTAGAATTTGTATTCGGATGCTAGTTAGGTTACAAGTTTGGAAGATCATGCATCTACTAGTGGATGAATTTTCATTCTTGGTGGAGGAGCCATTTCTTGGGGTTCCAAGAAACAAACATGTTTTACTGATTCCACCATGGCAGCAGAATTTATTCCATTAGCCACTGCATCTAAAGAAGCAGAATGATTAAAAAATTTGCTTTATGATGTAACTTTATGGCCTAAGCCAATTTCACCTATTTCTATCAATTGTGATAGTAAAGTTATCTAGCAAAGGCATATAGCTAAGTATATAATGAAAAGTCTAGACATATTGGATTATGACATAGTTATGTCTGACAATTAATCTCTAAAGGAGTGATCACTATTAATTATGTGAGGTCAAGTGAAAATTTAGCGGATCCTTTGACAAAAAGTCTTGCTAGAGATGCAGTAAAAAGGACCTCAAAAGGGATGGGACTTAAGCCCATTAATTAGAGTCACCCATGATGGAAACTCTACTCAACACTTGGCATAACGTCAAGTCTTGAGTTTAGTGAGACAAACTACATCATTAGTATGTAACTGTTAGCACTATAAATAAATCTATTCGAAGATTAAAGTGTTGGGTACCCGTAATGATAAGGGAAGGATAAGTAATGTACTCTTAATAGACCCATAACAGAAACATGTTAGAGTGTTATAATTACAGGAACACTCTTGATGGGATCTACCTATGTGAGTGGAAGTGTGGCCGCTTCTAGGAGCTCAAGGGCTTGGCTCTGACAGCACTCATGGAAAGAGGACACAGACACATGGCCATAATAGTGTCCCTAGATACTATGAATTGACCGATGTTGAAATCATTGTGGGAGATGTGTTCGGTTAATCAAATGAACTAGTTGGTTCAAAGCTTAGTCTACCATGCAATTTCAATTAACTTTAATATGTTTTCACTAAGTGAAGGTTCAATCGTAAGATACCTTTATTTATGAAAATTGATTTCCGAGAATATCAAAATCTAAAATATTTTGAAAATGGGGGGAGATTGTTGGAATATTTTTAAATATTTATAGTGTTCTAATAACTATAAATGAATGGGTGTAATTAATCAAAGGATTATGTTATTTTATTTTTTGAAAAAGAATTATAACTATTTAAATAAAATTATTTGAATAGTTATAATATTAAATGAATAATTATGTGTTTAATTTAAAGATATTATTATTCAGAGAGACACCTATTGATGAAAGATGTCTCTATGAAGAGACATGAAAATTCCTATAAATAGGAATGAAATTTCATTTGGAAATCATACCAACAAATTCTACTATTCTTTCTTTCCTTCCTTCATTTTCTAATATTATTAGATTATTCTATAAAGTATTACTGCAGAAATCCTTTATAGAAATTGAATTTCTTGTCATACATTGCTCAGTGTGTAGTGGGCTATTCTCGTTAGTGCAAAACGCAAATAGTAATTGGCTTCATTGTATCCTCGAGATTAAATTGCTTGGAGCTCGTTTGCACATTGAAGATAGGTGAGGGCAAATATAACCTTAAAGATAGTGGCTTGATACACGCCTTGGAGCCTTGTCCTATTTCTTCTTCTATTCGAGTTCCGTTCGTGTGTTCGAGATTTTCCTCACCGGATATTTTTACTAACAACTCTTGCACCTTTGAATACTAGAACTCTCACCACTAAATTCTCCATTGAGAACTTAGCTTGTAAAACCGCAAAACAAAGGTTTTACAACCAATTGCACTCACACAAATAATTTCCTCCCTTGAACATGTTAAGTACTCTCAAAATATGTACATCAATCTATATAAGTCTCTCAATTGTATAGAAATTTGGAGATTTGCTAATACAATAAAGATCTACCACAATCTCTATAAGCAATAGCTAAACTAACTAAAAATAATATAATAATAACAAACAAGGTAAACACGACTATTAGTAGTTAAAAATTCAACGTTCTAATTAGATCCAACTTCCTCAATCCAAAGGATTAGATAGACTTGATTAGATGCTCCAAATATATTTCTCCTAGTAATATGATCTTCATAGATGGACTAGATATAATTCATGATCTTAGCACAAGCTAAAGATATAGTTTAATAAATTTCCAATAATTTAAATATGAAAAGTTGTTTGTTTGTCATAGTGGGTAGGCAAGTTTACACTTCCTCAAACACATTTCGACCATTCCATATTTTTCAACAATCTCTCTTTTTTGTAATTTCTTGAATAACACTCATACAACATAAACAATATCATCAAATGTTTTAACTCCTCCTTAGTACATTGCCCTTAATTTCAAAAACATAATTTAAAAATAATTAAGTAAATTAATCATCAATGGAAAGTTTAAAATTTAATAATCAACAATGAAACAAGGAAGATAATGCAAAAATAATAATACCCATGCACTCATCAAAATAAAATTCATTAGTAGCAGCATCACAAGTAACGATTTAAGGATTACAATAATCTAGACTAACCCCCCTAAAAAATCAACATATCATCATAAAAAATCATCATCAGAATCACTCCTCTTTAGCAACATCTTTATCTTAACCTCTCCCCTTCAACAACACCCACCATCATTACTCCCCCTTTTCGATCAACACAATTGTCAAACTAATCTTCATAAAAGAAAGCTAATAGATCAACACGCAGGGCCTTCTGCTTGTCTATAACCTTCTTTACAACCTTGGTCTCTACTCATAATCTGATAACTTGCCTCTCATTCAACTCAAACTAGGAAGAGATTCATCAATCATTCTTTGGTGAATGCATGTAAGAATAACCTTGGGGCTTGAAACAGTGGGCACTTTCTGAGTCTAAGATGCTTCTTCCTTCTCTATATCATCACTATAAGAATCAGTGGCTTCTTTCTCTTGGTCGTTGATAGCATGTTTCCCTTCCAACCATTTATGGGAAGACTTCAATTTTGGCATTGGTTTCTTGAACTGTTCAGTAGCTCTAACAATTCGAGCATTATGCAAGATTTCGAAAATGAGAGAGGGAAACGACAACATGTATCTTGGATGAACTTACTTAGCATTCTTAACAATTTCATCAAATACCAATAGCCCAAGGTTGAACTTGACCATTTCAACCACCTTTTTTAACAAGATAGCCGCTCTTTTACTAAATCCCTCTAGTTGTTTGGGAGTCAGTGATAGTATGTTTATTTTGCATATTTTACGTGTTCAAATCAATTAATTCTTGAAATAATTCTTACTAAATTGGTGATTTTATGTTTAAATTTTGTCAAGAACGAAATTTGGATGTTTTAATTCAAAGCACGAAGAAAGGGATTAAATTGGACCATGAGCAATAGAAGAGGGGCCAAATTAGAAATTTGGAGACATTTAAGGGCTGATCAGATTTTTGACTTTGTAAAAGCCATATTTAGAAAAGAAAATCTGATATTTTATTTCATGTAATTAGTGGGTAGGTGGGTTAGCCTAATTTTAGTATATGGTTTGTGTATAAATAAGGTGTATGGTGGCATTTGAAAGACACATTGAATACCTTGAAATTGAATAGAAAATCAATTCATTTCATTTCTTTTCATGCGTGAAGTTGAAGTACAAGCATTCTACCAACTTTTATTTCCATTTCAATATTTTTGCTTAATTGCTTCCCAAGTCCCTTTTCCTTTCCATTTTCCACCATTTTCATTTAAACCATTTCCATACAGCAATGAAGCATGATTAATTTCATGCTTCACTAAATTTCTAACTTAGCTTTAGGCTGGTATTCTTTCCTATCAAGAACCGTGAGAAATGAATCCGCACTAAAAATCTTTCATAATTGTATTTACCATCTTTCTAGAATATGGGATAATGCAAATTCATCCCTTAAAGTTAGTTCAATTTCAACACAAAGTGCATGTTGGGTTGGAGTCATTTTGGCGTACAGTTGTAAAGAAGAGTTGGCCGTATGTATTTGGATTTTCGTAAACAAATTGGCATGTCCTGGTGGAGTCATACTAGTGAGATTTTCGTCAAGGGAAATAGTGATCGGATTTAAACGTGTAATGCGGTTGAGGCCATTAATTTGAGTTGGGTTATTTAGAATGCAAGGCTGCCGAGGTCTTGAATTACAAACGTGTAATACTTCTAACCTGTATCCGTTGCTGAAATAGGGTTATGGAGCATTATCGGAGTTTACATTTCAAAACTATCAAAAATATAAACTCATTTACTTCATGTGAAAAATAAAATAAAAATAAAAAAATAAAATAAAGAACACACAAATTTTACGTGGAAACCCTTTCGAGAAAAAACCATGAGCAGAGGAGAAGAAAATTCACTATGTCAAAAATTTTGAATCAATACAAGAGGAATAGACTATGTCTATTTATAGGCTTGTAAAGCCATATTCTAGTAGGACTGAAACACCTTATCCTAATCAATATAAAATAGATGGAGTTTAATAAGGTTTAAAAACCTTATTCTAAAATAAAATAAAAGAAGTCAGTTCTATATGGATTTTACTTTTATTTTATTTTCCATCGTATTTTATTAAATAAGAATTCGAGTCACTTAATTCTAACAATCTCCACCTTGACACAAATTCTCAATGAACAAGTTCTTCATCACGAACTTTCAATGAACAAGTTCTCCACCTCTTCCATAAAACCCCTTAAGGGTTTAACTTCAACAATGAACACCAACCAAGTCTAAGTAATATCTACAGGAAGTGACTTAGTCATCATATCTACAGGATTTTCATGAGTACTAATTTTGCTCACAACAATATCACCACGAGCAATAATATTACGAACAAAATGATACCGAACATCAATATGTTTTGTTCTCTCATGAAACATTTGATCTTTTGTAAGGAAGATGGCACTCTGACTGTCACAAAATACTGTACTGATTTGAAGGTCTTCATTGAGTTCACTAAATAGTACCTTCAACCAAATAGTTTCTTTACAAGCCTCAGTAATCGCCATGTACTCAGCTTCAGTGGTAGACAAAGCGACTGTAGTTTGCAAAGTGGCTTTCCAACTAATTGCCCAACCTCCGATTGTAAAGACGTAACCTGTGAGGGATCTTCTTCTATCAAGGTCTCCAGCAAAATTAGCATCAACATACCCTATGACTCCATCTTTAGTTCTTCCAAACTGTAAGCAAACATCAGTAGTGCCTCGTAAGTATATTAAAATCCACTAAACTGCTTTCCAATGTTCTTTACTGGGATTTGCCATGTATCTACTAACTGCACTGACTGCATATGATAAATCTGGACGTGAACAAACCATAGCATACATGAGAGATCCCACTGCACTAGAGTATGGAACATGTGACATGTACTCAATCTCATCATCTGATTGTGGAGACGAAGCCGATGAAAGTCTAAAATGGGCTGCTAAAGGAGTACTAACAGGCTTAGCACTCTGCATATTGAACCTACAAAGAACTTTCTCAATGTACCCCTTCTGACTTAGGTACAATTTACTTGCTTTTATATCTCTGAGAATCTCTATACCAAGTATCTTCTTTGCTAGTCCTAAATCTTTCATCTCAAATTCCTCACTTAGTTGGGCTTTGACCTTTCTTATCTCTCCTTTATCTTTTGCTGTTATCAACATGTCATCAACATAAAGAAGTAGATACACAAAAGAACCATCACTGTTTTTCTTAAAGTAAACACAACTATCAAAACTATTTCTTTTGAAAACATGAGAAGTCAAAAAGGAATCAAACCTCTTGCACCACTGTCTTGGTGACTGTTTCAAACCGTAAAGGGACTTTTTCAGCAAGCAAACATAGTTCTCTTTTTCTGAGACTATAAAACCCTCTGGTTGTTGCATGTAAATATCCTCCTTAAGTTCTCCATGCAGAAAAATAGTTTTTACATCTAACTACTCAAGCTCCAAATCATGCATGGCCACAATACCAAGCAAAGCTTGAATCAAACTATGTTTAACAACTGGAGAGAACACATCTGTGAAGTCCACTCTTGGAATTTGACTGTAACCCTTTGCAACAAGCCTTGCTTTATAGCTGGGTTCTTCAACTCCTGAAGTCCCTTCTTTCTTTTTAAACACCCATTTACAAAGGACAACCTTTTTACCTTTAGGAAGTTTCACAAGGTCCCATGTTCTGTTTTTGTGGAGTGATTCAATCTTTTCTTGCATAGCAAACATCCACTTTTCTGAGTCTTCACAGCTAACCACCTCAGAATAATTAGATGGCTCTAGATTCGCATCTATATCTTCAGCCACATTTAAAGCATAAGTAACTAGATCAGCCTCGGCATACTTCTTTGGAGGTTTAATTTCTCTTCTAGTTCTGTTTTTGGCGATAAAGTATTGTGGTGAAGAAGCAACTCTATTCTCAATTTTTGTTCTGGCTTGAGGAGTTGACTCTGTATTAATCTGATGCTCCACTTGTTTTTGATTTTCTTTATTGGAAGAGTCTTTTAGAGATAAGTTAGGTAGCATAGCAGTTTCATCAAAAACAACATCTCTGCTAATCACAACTTTTCTATTTTCAGGACACCATAACTTATACCCTTTTAAACCAGCTTTATAACCAAGAAAAACACATTTAATGGATCTCGGTTCCAATTTTCCATTATCAATATGAGCATACGCAGGACACCCAAAAATCTTTAAATCAGAATAATTAGCAGGATTACCAGACCATAGCTCTTGTGGAGTCTTTTTCTCAATGGCAACGGATGGAGATCGATTGATAAAAAAACATGCAGTAGAGGCTGCTTTTGCCCAAAATGACTTCGGTAAGTTGACATTTGACAACATACATCAAACTTCTCCATGATCGTTCTGTTCATTCGTTCTGCTGTGGAGTATGACAAACTATCAAGTGTTTCATGATCCCTCCTGACTTGCACAATCTATTAAACTCATCAGAATAGAATTCTAAGACATTGTCTGTGCGGAGGCATTTTATCTATTTTCTCGTTTTTTTTTCAATCATAATTTTCCAAGACTTAAATGCGGAAAACACATCACTTTTTTGCTTCAGGAAGAACGCCCAAACTTTTCTGGAAAAATCATCAATAAAGGTTAGCATATAATTAGCTCCACCTCTCAAAGGCACTCTAGATGGCCCCCACAGATCAGAATGAATATACTCCAACGTTCCCTTCATGTTATTGATTCCTCTAGTGAATCGAACTCTCTTTTGCTTCCCAAAAACACAGTGCTCACAGAAATTCAGTTTACAAATTCCTTGCCCATCAAGAAGTCCTCTTTTGCTCAATTCTGCCATGTCATTCTCACTCATATGCCCTAGGCGCATATGCCAAAGTTTAGTAATATCATCATCTGAAAAGGAAGAGGAAGCGACAACTGCATCACCAGTAACAGTAGAACCCTGTAAAACATATAACTTGGTAATCTTTCTCTACCCTTTCATCACAACAAAGGACCCTTTGGAAATCTTTAAAACCCCACTTTCAGCTGTGTATCTGTACCCTTTTGAATCAAGAGTACTCAACAAAATTAAATTTCTTTTCAATTCTGGAACATACCGTACGTCACTAAGTGTTCTGACAACTCCATCAAACATATTAACTTTAATTGTTCCAACACCTGCGATTTTACACGAAGCATTATTTCCCATCAAAACAACACCTTCAGACACTATTTCGTAAGTTGCAAACCAATCCCGATTGGGACTTGTGTGGAAGGTGCAGCCTGAATCAAGTATCCACTCCTTGCTTACTTTAGAATCATTGACAGAAGCAACTAGAAGTTCACCATCGCTGTAGTCTTCTAGAACATCAGCTTCACCGGAATTTTCTCGTTGTTTTCCCTTTTGATTCATAGCGTCCCTTTTAATCTTATTTTGTAGCTTATAGCACTAAGATTTAATGTGCCCTTTTTTCTTGTAGAAGTTACAAGTTTTACCTCTGTTTGAAGACTTCGATCTACCCTTAGATTTACCATGAGGATTCCGTTCCTATGTCCTACCACGATCATCATCAGCATTCTGATCTTGTCTCCCACGAACAATGAAACCTTCTCCCTGAGAGCCGAGTTTAACTACAAGATGCTTCATCTTATCATACGAGGTTAAAGAATCATAAACCTCATCAACTGTGAGAGACTCGTGGCTATATAAAATCGTGTCTCTAAAGGTTGAATAAGACGGGGGCAACGAACAAAGTAGAATCAACCCTAGATCTTCCTTATCATATTGAACCTCCATGGCCTCCAAGTTTGAGAGAATTTCTGTAAATATTGTTAAGTGTTCGTGTACAGACGCACTTTCTTCCAAACGATGAGCATAAAGACGCTGCTTCATATGTAACTTTGCTTGTTAGAGTTTTCGACATACATATTTGTTCTAGCCTCTTCCATAATGCAGCGACAGTCTTCTCTTTCATCACATCCTGCAAAATTTTGTTGGAAAAATGCAGATGTAATTGTGTTAACGCCTTTCGATCCTTACGCTTCTTCTCTTCATCTGTTAATGTCGAAGGCATCTTATCTATCCCTAGCAGGGCATCCTCCAGATCCATCTACGCAAGAACTGCTTGCATCTTAATCTGCCACAATGCAAATCTGGTGTTGCGATCCAATAGCGGAATTTCATACTTCAAAGACGCCATTACTGTGATTGAGATGAACAACCCGGAAGCTCTGATATCAATTTGTGAAAAATAAAATAAAAATAAAAAAAATAAAATAAAATAAAGAACACACAAATTTTACGTGGAAACCCTTTCAGGAAAAACCACGGGCAGAGGAGAAGAAAATTCACTATGTCGAAAATTTTGAAGCAATACAAGAGGAATAGACTATGTCTATTTATAGGCTTGTAAAGTCATATTCTAGTAGGATTGGAACACCTTATCCTAATCAATATAAAATAGATGGAGTTTAATAAGGTTTAAAAACCTTATTCTAAAATAAAATAAAAGAAGTCTAGTTCTATATGGATTTTACTTTTATTTTATTTTCATCGTATTTTATTAAATAAGAATTCGGGTCACTTAATTCTAATACTTCACAACATCAATCATGGAAAATACCATCAATAATGTACATATATCCACATATCAACCATTTCAAATATTCAAAATACCAAATTTACAAGTCAAAACATAATGGCTAAAACATCAACCAAAAACACTTATACTTGTGCATATTTATCCAATTATCAATTAACTTGTTTCCATACCAAAACATAATATAATTGCTACATAATCACCGTACCACATTAGATTTATGCCATATCTATGTAACAATATGGATTTAAAGTGGAGAGATCAGTAACTTGAAGAAAAGGCTGTGATGTGATTTTCGGGGTTATTTTGGGACCAAAATCAATATCTTTGTATCATGGTGGTCTGCAACATTTTTAGTATATGCAATTAGTTTAAATTTCATAAATTGCACTTTATAATGTTTAAAGAATTAACACTCAAATTCTAACTTTGTACTTTTATTAGCGTAGTTTTTAAAATTTAATAAGGAAGATAATTAATGAAATCCGGGAGTTGAGCTCAAACTTGACTTGTAGAATTTGAAGATGTATTCAACTTTGATTCACTTTTAAATGCTAAGCTCAATCAGATGTGTAAATAGAGTTGTTTAAGATTGCTGGATTAGTATTTTTTATTGGGTATAAAATATGTTTGACTTTAAAAACCAATTAAAATAAAAATTTTGATTAATTCTACAAACTACTGAAGTCGAATATTTGGATAGTTGAATTTTGGTCGCTCCAGCTTAGCTTCTAATTTAATTAAAATTTTTTTGGAGCGAAACCCAACAAACTTGTGTTTGATCTACACCATAGCAAAATGACATGTATTAATGAAATAATAAATTAAAAAAAACGAGAGTTTTCAATTCGAAATTAAAAGAATCTAAGTAAAAAAGAAGAAGAAGCAATTGTTTCGAGCAAATTATAGCACAAACCTTGGAAGTTTCTAAATCATCAAGGAATCGAACAAAGTAAGCAGGGATACAAACCAAGTCAGAATGAAACGCAGGGATACAAACCAAGTCAGAATGAAACCAGTTCTCCACAAATTCTGGCAAATATTGATTTATGGATTGTCCTACCATTCCAAAAATGACATATACCATGGCTAAAACTATCCCAATGGAGATCCATGCGTTCTTTAGATATTCTTCTACACTTGGATTGTATCTATTGTGAAGCCATCGAGCTTCATTAAGATATGCTCTAATATAATACTGCCACTACAAAAAAGAAAAATGTTTATTGTAAATTATTAATTCATATAAGTTACAATTAATATGTAAGTGTAATATATATACTTCATAAAAGTGGGGAGACGGATACATGTATATATATACTTCATAAATTTTTAGGATTTGCCGTTTAATTGAGTCGCGCCTGTTCTTTAAGGTAGGGTAGAGTATCGATGCCGTTATCTAGCAAAGCATCTCGAGCCACTTCACTAACATGGTGTTGAAGTTGGCCAGCATGTGGCACCAAGACCAGCAAGCAGCAGACCATGCAGCTCGAGCTTAGCAGATGCAGCTGAAGAAACTACTTCATTTTGTTCATTTTGTTACTTTAAGTATTTGTTATGTAATTTGGTTTGATTTCAACTTGTTGCTGATGTATTTGATGTGTTTAGGTAGTGATTGAGTTGAAAATCAGTTTTGTTTATATGAACAAATTAGTTTAACAAGTTTCAATGTAATTTTTAGTGGAGTTAGGTAGATGTTTAGGTAAATTTGACTTGTAATGATCCGACTATGTCTTGTATATGTAATGGTTTTATGCCAAAGTTTCTTTTTTGAATGAAATCATCAGATTTTGTTCCCATATGCTCCATTATATTTCTTGCTTTCAATTCTGTTTTTGTTCTTAAGCAAATTTCTACTTTTGTTTCTTCACCAAGTCACGAGGCTTGCTGCACAAGCTTTCGACTCTGCCTACTAAGCTTTGTTCTAACACCAACAATTGGTATCTAGAGCTTTTGTCTTAGTGGACCTGTCATTGTATACCTATAAAATCGATGGCTTCATCAGGCTTTTCTCCTGCACCACCACCAGTCTTTAATGGTGAAGGGTTTCACATATGGGTTGTCAAGATGAGGACTTACCTGTAGGCCCTCGATCTGTGGGAAGTTGTGAAAACTGATGCTGAGCCAGCTCCACTTAGAGCCAATCCAACGGTGGCTTAGATCAGGCAACATGCTGATGAAAGGACCAAAAGGCATAAAGCCATGTCCTGCATTCAGAACTATGTCTCAGATGTGATATTCACAAGGATCATGGACTGTGAGACACAAAAACAGGCTTGGGATAGACTGAAGGAGGAGTTTCAAGGGACTGAGAGAACAAGGCAACAATAGCTTTTGAACTTGAGAAGGGACTTTGAGAACTTGAAAATGAATGAAGAAGAAACTATCAAGCAGTACTTAGACAGAATTATGGCTATTGTAAACAACATAAAGCTCCTTAGAGAGCAATTCAGTGAAGTAAGGATAGTGGAGAAAGTGATCTCTACCTTACTAGAAAGGTATGAGGCAAAAATATCATCTCTGGAAGATTCAAGGGACCTAACCAGCATCTCTTTGACAAAGCTGATTAATGCTCTCTATGCACAAGAGTAGAGAAGAGCTAGTAGACTTGAGGAGCACTAAGAAGGTGCCTTTCAAGCCAAAATAAAGTCTGTTTCAAGTTCTTCTGTCAACAAGGGCGAGAAAACTTAGAGAGACAAACCAAAGTTAGATTCTTCAAGAAGATGGGATAGACCATGCAGGCATTGTAAGAAGCCTGGTCATCCAGAGGCCAAATGCTGGTTTAGGCTAGATGTGGAGTGTTAATACTGCAAAAAGATTGGCCATGTTGAAAAGGTTTGCAAAAAGAAGGGAAGACCAAGGCAGAACCAACAGCAACCAAGGGCTAAAGCTCGGATAGCTGAAAAAGGCAGTGACCATGAGGAGCAGGTCTTCATTGCTCAACTGCTCAAGAGAAGGTCTCAAATGGGTGGCTCATAGACAGTGGCTGCACCAACCACATGACACCAGATGCTGCCTTTTTTAAGTCATTGGATAAAAGCTACAAAACCAAAGTTAAAGTTGGAAATGGTTACTGTATCAAGGTTGAAGGCAAATGAGATGTCCTGATTTGGACTCTCACATGTAACAAGCTCATCTCAAATGTCATGTTAGTTCTTGAAATTGATAGAAACTTGCTGAGTATAGCACAACTACTAGAGAAGGGCTATTCAGTTGTTTTCAAAGGCAGTGAGTGCAAAATCTGTGATCCAATTGGATCCATGCTCATGACAGTATCCATGACAGATAAAAGCTTTGTTGTTGGCTATAAAAAAGCCTCAAACTCAGCTTATACAGCTTCTATTGATGAATCCAAGCTTTGGCATCAAAGACTTGGTCATGTAAACTTTAGATCAATGGCTCAGATGGTCAGAGAAGATTTGGCTAAAAATTTCATTGGTTCAGTTGAAAAGTATCAAGTTTGTAAAGTGTGTCAGCTAGAAAAGCAGGCCAGTCTGCCATTTCCTTCAAACAAGGCCTGGAGAGCCTCAGAGAAGCTCCAGCTCATCCATACTGATATGTGTGGCACTATGAAAACTGAATCACTCAATGGTAACAACTATTTCATTCTTTTCATTGATGATTGTGCCAGATATTGCTGGATTTTCTTTTTGAAACAAAAGTCTGAGGTAGCTCAAGTGTTCTTGAAGTTTAAAGTTGCAGTTGAAACAGAAACGAAAACATGATGCAAATTAAAGGCCATCAGATCAGATAACGGAGCTGAATACACTTCAACTCAATTTGAAGCTCTCTGCAATGATGCTGGCATCAAACATCAGTTGACCAATGTCTACACACCTCAGTAAAACGGGGTCAGTGAAAGAAAAAACAGAAGTTTAATGAACATGGCCAGATGCCTTCTGTTTGAGAAGAATTTACCCAAGACCTTGTGGGCTGAAGTAGTTAACACTGATGTGTACCTTCAGAACAGGCTGCTAACCAAAGCACTTGAACACAAGACTCCATTTGAAGCATGGTTCAAGTTCAAGCCATCTTTGGCTCATTTAAAGGTGTTTGGTTGCCTATGTTACAGCCATATACCAGATATAAAAAGGGACAAATTGTCCAAAAAGGCTCAATCTGGCATCTTGGTGGAACATGGTCAAGAAGGGCTATAGGATCTTAGATCCTTTAACAAACAAAGTCCATGTGAGCAGAGATGTGGTTTTTGATGAAAAGGCATGTTGGAACTATGAAAAAAATCAACCAGAGTCTATTTCTGAAGAACTTATGGCTGATCAGACTGATGCTGATCAACATGGTCCTAAAATGGACATTGATGATGAACTAGTCAGAGGTACAAGGACTTTGGCTGAAATATATGAGAGAGCTCATGTTGCACAAGAAGAACCTAGCTATTTTGAAGATGCTGAAGCACATGAAGGCTGGAAACAGAATATGGCTGATGAGATTGCCATGATTGAAAAGAACCAGACATGGGAGTTAGTTGCAAGACCAGCCAACAGGAAGGTCATTGGGGTAAAATGGGTCTATCGAGCCAAACACAACGCATATGAGAGTTTGAACAAGTTGAAGGCCAGGCTAGTTGTGAGGGGTTTTAGCCAAAAGTATGGCATGGACTACCTTGAAACTTTTGCATCAGTAGCCAGACTAGACACCATCAGATTGCTGGTTGCCTTAGCAGCTCAGATGGAGTGGAAAATCCACCAGCTCGATGTGAAGTCTGCTTTTCTCAATGGTTTTCTTGAAGAGGAAATTTATGTGGAGCAACCTCAAGGTTTCAAAGTGTCAGACAAGGAAGACATGTCTACAGGCTCAAGAAAGCCTTATATGGCTTAAAATAGGCACCAAGGGCCTAGTATAGCAGAATTGATAGCTACCTGCTCAGCCTGGGATTTCTAAGAAGCTTCAGCAAGCCAACTTTGTATGTTAAGAAGGAAGGAGCTGTGACACAACTTATTGTGTCTCTGTATGTTGATGATAGTTTGGTCACAGGAGGAGACCAAAAGATAGTGGCTAATTTCAAAGCCAAAATGGAGAACATGTTTGAGATGTCTGACTTAGGCCAAATGACATATTTCCTAGGAATGGAAGTGTTTCAAACTGAAAATGGAATCTTCTTAGGACAGAAAACTTTTGCTGCAAAGATCCTAAGCAAGTTTTCTATGGAGAATTGCAAGCCAGTAAGTACACCTGTGGCTGTTGGAACAAAGTTATCAAGTCAAGCGGATAATGAAAAGGTTAGTGAGAACCTCTACAGAAGCTTAATAGGCTGTTTGCTATATTTGACTGCCACATTATGCATTCTGTCAGTTTGCTCTCAAGGTTTATGAATTGTTGCAATGAGGAGCATTTTCGAGCAGCAAAAAGAGTACTCAGGTACATCAAAGGTACCCTGAGTTATGGCCTGTTGTATAGCAAGACTGATAGGCTAAGGCTAGTTGGCTATACTGATAGTGACTGGGCAGGCTCAAAAGATGACATGAAGAGCACTTCAGGTATGCTTTCACCCTAGGCTCAGCTATTTTATGTTGGAGTTCGAAGAAGCAAAATGTGGTTGCACAGTCAACTGCTGAAGCTGAATATGTAATAGCTGCTGGGGCTGTAAATCAAGCCATATGGCTGAGAAAAATCTTAACAGATTTAAATTTATACCAAGAGGGAGCAACAGAAATTTATTGTGACAACCAATCTACTGTTGCAATTGCAAAGAATCCAGTTTTTCATGGTAGGACAAAACATTTTAGCATTTAGCTTCATGTTGTGAGAGAAATGGAGCAAGCACATGAAGTGAAACTGATTCATTGCAGTTCAGAGGAGAAACTGGCTGATATTTTTTTACAAAAGCCCTTAGTTTGACACGATTCCTTCATTTGAGAGCTGAAATGGGAGTATGCAACATGCTAGCCAAGGAGGAGAGTTGAAGTTGGCCAACATGTGGCACCAAGACCAGCAAGCAACAGACTATGCAGCTCGAGCTTAGTAGATACAGCTGAAGAAACTGCTTTATTTTGTTTATTTTGTTACTCTAAGTATTTGTTATGTAATTTGGTTTGATTTCAACTTGTTGCTGATGTATTTGATGTGTTTAGGTAGTGATTGAGTTGAAAATCAGTTTTGTTTATATGAACAAGTTAGTTTAACAAGTTTCATTGTAATTTTTAGTGGAGTTAGGTAGATGTTTAGGTAAGTTTGACTTGTAATGATCAGACTATGTCTTGTATATATAATGGCTTTATGCCAAAGTTTCTTTTTTGAATGAAATTATCAGATTTTGTTCCCATATGCTCCATTATATTTCTTGCTTTCAGTTTTGTTTTTGTTCTTAAGCAAATTTCTGCTTTTGTTTCTTCATCAAGGCATGAGGCTTGTTGCACAAGCTTTCGACTCTGCCTGCTAAGCTTTGTTCTAACACTAACACATGGTTGTAGATGGCTTCGTAGAGAAATTTCATATACTCTGGAAGTTCCTCCATTGCCTTAAGATCCCATCTGCAATATGGAAATACTTTTAGCACAACAAGTCATTACACATATTTAGATTTTTATATATACATTACCGATTTACTGCATTTTTGTATTTCTCAAGCTCATCTAGTAATCCATATGTGTCAAATATACCATCTAATGGAGTTTCTAGGGATCCAAATTTTGTGACATTCCTCCTACACTTGGAAAATTGGGGGCCCGAAGGAGAAATTTCCGTTGCCCAAAAAGTAACACTCAATTAGCCTATCTTGAACAAAAGGAAGCCTTTCCTTAACATTCAAGTCCTTCCACCACCTGCCCATACATGTAAGACAATTTATCATTTTTTACGAAAAACCTCCTTTTTTTTCCCTAGAGCATGATCTTACTCAAATTTAAAAGCAAAGAAGAACAAAAGAAAAGAAAAAAAAATTGATATTACTTCACTAGCTCTTGTAGCTCCTTGAGATAAATGGATTGCAAGATGTTGTAGTACAACTTAGTTAACTCTACAAAACCGAATTCATCCTATCATTATCATCATCTCTCTGGTTTTGGTAGTTACCAATGAAGTCTCGTGCTTCGGTCCATGCCATTCTCCAGTGTTGTGAGTATTCCATTGACTGTTGTATTTGCTCACCCATTCTCCTCTCCATCTTTTCCTTTAGTACTGACAGATGTTTAGCACTGAAGTTCAGAGCCCCATCTAAAACATCTTCTTCTGGCATTCCAAGGTACGATGCTTCGTGTAAACTTAAAAGCCCTGCAACATCTTCTCTTAAGCTATCCATCAATTTTCCATTTCTTTTCATGAACTTGTTAAACACATCTGCATTTACATTTTCACCTTTCATATGAATATCACATTTCGATCCTGAAAATTGATATAAAACTTGTTAAAAACATAGCATACAATGTGTAGGTAAGCAATTTGTTAGGTTCTTTACATAGGAAGAAAAATAGAACCAAGTAATCTGGATGAAATATGAAGCTCTGTCTAAAAATAGAGCAACAAAGTAATAAACTCGAATAAAGTATGAAAGAAGCTTGAGCTTCAAAGACTTGAGAATTGCAAGAGAGAACAACTAAAACAGAAGAAAAAACAAATTGTTGAGGAAGAAAATAAATTTTTCTTACTTTTCATTTCATCCAGCAAAAGTATATATGTTACAATAAAATTAACAGTTACCTAACATAATTGCTCCCATAAATGCTTGTCAAAAACGTTGCTAAAATTACAAACAAAATATAGCTGACATACCAACTGTCACATTCAAATCTTGACCAAATCCTACTAACTTAAAAGTTAAATTACAAAGCAACCAAATCAAGTTACAAATAAAGAAAATGATTCTGCTTCATTTGGTTAAGCTCCAATGTTGATTTCCATGCTGGTCTGATGTTGCATTGCAGGCCAAAGCTTAACACTCCTCCTTGGAATGTATGCAACAAACTCCAATCTTTCTTCTTAGAGTATCAAATCATGTAGCACTGAGAGACTTGGTTAAAATATCAGCAAATTGATTTTCTGAGCTACAATTAACTAGATTTACCTCCTTTGATTGTTCAGCGTCTCGAACAAAATGGAATTTAATCTTAAAATGTTTGGTCTTGCCAAGAAAAACACGATTTTTAGCTATAGCAACTGCTGACTAATTATCAACTCTGATCTCAGTAGCTTGAGTCTGTTCTTTATTTAAATCACTCAGCAACTTTCTAAGCCAAATGGCTTGATTAACAGTTGCAGTAGCTGCAATATACTCTGCTTTAGCTGTTGATTGAGCAATAGTTTGTTGCTTCTTTAAGCTTCAATAGAAAACCCCTGAGCCAAGAGTAAAAAAGTATCTAGAGGTGCTTTTCATGTCATCAGTGGACCCTACCCAATCACTATCTGAATACCCTATTAGTTTGAGCTGTTTTGCCTTCTCAAACTTCACACCATGATTCAAAGTTCCCTTCACATATCAGAGAACTCTCTTTGCTACTTTAATATGAAGAACATCGCAGCAATGCATAAATCTGGATAGGAGACTAACAACATACATGATATCAGGCCTAGTAGCTGTTAAGTAAAGCAAACAACCTACCAAGCTTCTCATCAACCCTCTCTTGATTCCCACTACTAGTCAGCTTCTCTCTTTGAGCCATTGGTGTGCTGACTGTTTTACATTTTGTCATGCAAAATCTATTGAGAATCTTCAAAGCAAAGGCATGTTGGCTAATAAAGATGCATTGGTCAGATTGGTTCACTTCTATTCCAAGGAAGTATGTCATAACTCTCAAATCTGTCATTTCAAAAACTTCTTGCATTTGCACTTTGAACTCATTGATCAGCTCTTCCTTGCTTCTAGTTACAAGTAAGTCATCTACATAAGGTGAACCAATCAGAAGAGTTTCATTTTCTGACTTCTTTATAAAAAGTGTAGGTTTATTAACACTTTTCTCGAACCCGAGCCTAGATAGGTATTCATCAACCCTGTCATACCAGGCCCTCGGTGCCTACTTCAGACCATACAAGGCCTTTTCAGCCTTTAGACTTTGTCCTCTTCACCATGAACCTTGAACACTTCTGGTTGTTCAATAAAAATCTCTTCCTTGAGGAAGCCATTTAAGAATGCTGACTTGACATCGAGCTGGTGAATTCTCCATTGTTTCTGTGCAGTTAAGGCAAACTTAATTGTGTCTAGCCTCACTACTGGAGCAAATGTCTCCATTAAATCAATGCCATATTATTGACTGTAGCCTTTCACCATAAGCCTTGCCTTATGCTTATTCAATGAACCATCAACATTGTATTTGGCTCTAAAAAACCACTTGACACCTATGACTTTCTTATGATCAGGTCTATTAACCAATTCCCAATTGTCATTCTTGTGGATCATTTCCAATTCAGCTTACATGGCCTTCTTTCAGCATTTGTCCCTGGCAGCCTCTTCAAAATCTGAAGGTTCAACTATTGCAACATCACATCTTTGGTAGATATCAGCAATAGTCCTTGTCCCTCTCACAGGTGCTTTATCAAAATTATCATCAACTGGCCCTTCTTCAGCTCGTTCCAAACTACTGTCCAGCTGATCTTCTTCAATCAACCTTGCATCTGCATCATTTCAGGTCCAAACCTTCTCTTCATCAAATCTAGCATCCCTACTCACCAAAATCTTCTTTGTCGAGGGATCATATACCCTGTAGCCCTTATTGGTGCTGCTGTAACCAGCAAAGATCCTAGGCACAAATCTTTTGTCTAGTTTGGTTCTCTTTTCAACTGGAATAAGAGTGTAGCAGATACAACCAAACACCTTTAGGTGTGACACTATTGGTTTGAGATCATGCCAAGCTTTAAAAGGAGTCTTTTCCTTCACAGCAGTAGTAAGAAGCCTGTTGAGCAGATACACTGAGGTATTGACAGCCTCAGCCCAGAATTTGCTTGGTAGCTTACTCTCAAACAGTAAGCATCTATCCATATCAAGCACTGTTCGATTTTTCCTCTCACATACTCCATTTTGCTGAGGAGTATAGACTGTTGTTAGCTGATGATGAATTCCAGCTTACTCATACAACTTCTAAAACTTTTCAGAAAAATACTCAGCACCATTATCTGATCTCAAAGCCTTGATCTTACAGCCTGATTGATTCTCAACTAAGGCTTTAAATTTGCTAAATGCCTCAAATACTTCTGAATTTTTCTTTAAAAAATGAACCCAGCAAAATCTACTGAAATCATCAATGAAAAGCACAAAATACTTGCTGTCATTTAAGGAGGAAGACCTTATTGGTCCAGAAATGTCAGTGTGAACTAATTCGAGCTTGCCTCGACCTCTCCATGCCTTATTGACTTGGAAAAAGGCTGTCTTGCCTGCTTACCAAGCTAGCAAACTTCACAAACATCATCACTGACTTCAATTTTGGAATGTCTTCAACCAAATTCAACTATACAGCAAACCAAGTGATTTGTAACTGACATGGCCTAACCTCTTCTGCCATAAACTAGCTCAGTCAGTAGCACTAGTATAGGCCTTCTTCTCTAACTAATTTACATCTAACATGAAACATCTATCAGTCATAGGCACTGTAACCGGTACTTGACTAAATGAATCCTCAACAACACAAGAGTTATTCTTGAAAACTAGTGAATAACCCTTCTCAATTAGCTGACCAACACTCAGCAGGTTTTGATCTATGTCAGGCACATAAAGTACATTAGAAATAACTTTGTTACCTGAATGTATACTAATCACTGCATCTCCTTTGCCTCTGCGTCAATAAGGTTGCCATTTCCATCTCTTACTTTGGAAGTAAATCTTCTGTCAAGATTCTTGAACAACCTTTCATCTGAAGCCATATGGTGAGAACAACCACTGTCAACTAACCAGTTCTTGCTAATTTTGCTTGAGGTTGTATTACAAGATATAGAGTAAACATGCTCCTCCTGAGCTTGAACATCCTCAGCAGCTCGAGCTTGGTTTTGCTGCTGAGTTTGAGCCATTCCTTTGGTCTTACACACTTTCTCAACAAGACCAAATTGTTTACATTTCCTGCACTGGACATCTGGCCTGTACCAGCAAAACTTCTCCAAGTGTGTGGTCTTCTTGCAGTGAATGCATGGTGGAAACCTCTTCTTACCAGCATCTCTCTTTGATTTCTCCCTTTTATCAAGCTAAGGTTTCTTCCCTTTTTGACTTGAACCTGAGCCTTCTTTGACCTTTTCTTGAAAAGCTCCTTCAGGATGCTCTTCCTTCCCATTGGCCCTCATTTGCTCAAGTGCATACAAGGATTTACCAACTCAAACAGTGAGATGACTGATAAATCCCTCGAGTCCTCCAATAAAGATATCTTTAACTCAAATTTTTTAGGGATAGTTGTAATGACCTTTTCAACAACTCTGCTCTCACTAAAATCATCACCAAGGAGCCTAATGTTGTTGACTATGACCATTATCCTATCAGAGTACTACTTGATAGTCTCTGAGTCTTTCATCTTCAAGTTCCTAAAGTCTCTCCTAAGGTTGATTAGTTGCTGCTGTCTTATTTTGTATGACCCCATAAACTCCTCCTTTAGCTTCTCCCATGCTTGCTTTGGTGAGTCACAAGCCATTATCCTAGTAAAAATCACATCGGATACTCCATTTTGTAAGCAAGCCATAGCGTTATGCTTCTTGGCACAATCTTCACTATGTTGCCTTATCTGTGCAATGGTGGGATTGGCCCTCAATGGAGGTGGTTCAACATCATTTTCTACAGCATTCCATAAGTCGTGTGCTTGGAGATATGTCTTCATCTTTACTACCCATATGTGGTAGTTTTCTCCAGCAAACACAGGTGGTGGTGTAAAGCTCATCCTTACAGCAAATAAACAGACAAACAAAAAATAGCTTCTGCTTCTTTTTTCTTTAAGTTTTCTCCACAAAGAAAGATACCAATAACAGAAGCCATCAAAGATGACAGGCTCTTAATACCATTTGTTGGGTTTTTTACACAGAAAGAAAAATAGAACCAAGTAATCCAGATGGAATATGAGGCTCTGTATGAAAATAGAGCAATAAAGTAATAAACCCAGATAAAGTATGAAAGAAGCTTGAGCTTCAAAGACTTAAGAATTGCAAGAGGGAACAACTAAAATAGAAGTAAAAACAAATTCTTGAGGAAGAAAATGAATTTTTCTTACTTTTCATTTCATCTAACAAAAGTATATATGTTACAATAAAATTGACAGTTACCTAACATAACTGCTCCCACAAATGCTTGTCAAAAGCTTAGCTAAAATCACAAACAAAATGTAGCTGACATACCAGCTATGACATTCAAATCTTGACCAAATCCTACTAACTTAAAATTTAAATTACAAAGCAACCAAATCAAGTTACAAATAAACAAAATGATTCTGCTTCATTTGGTTCAGCTCCAATGCTTAACACAATTAACCTGTTGAAATGAATAAACGATTCGGACGTAAAATCCTGAATTGCATAGCTACAGATGGGTAAGTTTAGCAAAAATATCATGGATTTAATTTTCAAAAAGGTAAGCCACTCCTAGTCGTTGCATCAAATCTAATTGGCAACGTGCCTCTTTCACGCTAGTAAGTAACTCCCTAGCACATTGCTTAAGTTCCTCGAGATGACTACCATGACTCTCAACCTCAAAACAGTTACCAATGAAAATGGGTCACTTAAATCCAAACTGTAATTTTTTATGTTGTTATTTTAAAAATATTTGAACAGAAACATCTCTCCAGGATGTTTTCCCAAAAGAAGTAGTAGTGTTTTCACATACTGTTACTTAAAATTCCTCACAATTTTTTCTATATAAGTGTTTCAAAAAAAATTATTATAGAGGAAGAATTTTCAGAAAAACCTCCCCATATTCTTGTAAAAGAACTTTTCAATAGATGACATTTTAAGCCATTATATTCTAAAAATCCTCCATAGTATTATGAAAACATTCTAGTTCAAATTGGATCAGCATTGTTCAAACACCATACTAACTCAAAAGATCCAAATTTTGTCACCCATTCAATAGTCCAAATAGTTAAAGTTTTTTGACCAAGAGATTAGAGTGAAAACCCAAGTTCTTCAAAGAAATTTCCAGCTAAATTTACCACCAAAATAGACCACCACCCATATTTCACTTATTTAGATTACCAAACGGCCTGGTACAATGCCTTCTTAATGAAAAATCAACATATGAGGCATTCCTGGCTTATATATTTCAAATATGGTATCCAATTCAAATTCCTAAATTGGTTTCAAGAATGGTGGAACTAGTATGGACCATCATCTTTCCATATCTTGTAACATCCTGAAATAGGGCCTAGTCGGAATAGTGGTTTCGAGACCACAAATCTGACATCAAAATAGTTATTTTATGATTATTATGAGGCCTAGAATATGAGTATATGCATGTGTTAGAGTTTTATGAAGAAATTTTTTGAGCAATGTGTTCAATTGGAAATTAGGGACTAAATTGAATAAATTGCAAAACTTGATTTCTAGAAGCAATTTGTATGAAATTGCTTTGGGTTATGAATTAGAAGGTCTTGGAGTGAAATTTTCCCAATTTCTAAGTTTTGGAACAAAAATGGGCTTGCATGGTTGAAATTTTAAAGAAAGGGCATGCGGGTATTTTGGTCATTTGGTGTTTTAATAAAATAAAATGGGAAAAGAAAGGCAAAAATCAACCATTTTCTTCTCCACGGCTACCAAAAATTGAAGGGATACCATAGCTATGGTTTTCAAGTAGGGTTTTCAAGCTTTCTAAGCTCAATAGTAAGTGCTCCCAAGCCCCGTTTTTCATGCTCTTTGTATTTTTGAAATCCCGGTAGCTTGCTCTCTCCATTTCTACCCATATTTCATGCTAGGGTTCATGTTTAAAAATTTACCCATGCATGAGTTGCTTGTATTTTGATGGATTATGGAGCGATATGAAAGATGAATGTGTATTACACATCTTTTCCTAGTTGATTTTCATGAAAAACCCTTATAGGGACCGTTTTGCAAATATTGTAAAATGTGTGGTAGAAATGAGAAAACAATGGGAAATTTGGGCTACCATAAGAAGGAAAAGTGCTAGGCTTGGGTAAGATAAAGAGTGCAAGTGTTTCATTATACAAGCCTAGGGACTAAATCGTAAAAATATGAAAGGTTAGGGGCAAAACGGTTATTTGGACCGGGGGTAGATATTAAAGTTGAAATGCATAATGTAGTGTATTAATGAGTTAATTTTATTGATATAGATCCTGAGGAACAAATTCCGAAGGTCGATCGAGGTAAACGCAAGGTTTCGGAATGACCGAAACACAACTCTGAAACGAATACCAGGTAAGTTCGGATAACTTAAAGTAAACCCCTAATATGTATAATTGTATGATTTATGAACGCATGATGATTGTATTTATTATTGGCATGAAATATCTTAGAAATGCATATTTGATGATAACATGTGAAAAATGTCTCGGTTGAGGTTGAAAAAGAGAATTCGATGGACAAACCCTTTTTGACAGGTAAACTGAGATCCTGCATGTGTTGTAGTAGGATTTAGCCGGGACGGGTAATCCGTGATCTCAAGTATGAAAAGGAATCTAGCCCGGACGGGTGTTCCTTGAATGATCAAGCCTATCGAAGAATATGTGTGCATTATGGATTTAGCCCGGATGGGTAATCCGATTAGGGTCTGAATTTAGCCTGAACTGGTAATTCAGATCCGAGCTCATTAAGGGTGTTTGTTGCTATAAGGGATTTAGCCTGGACTGGTAATCCCGACATCACCTTATGAGTTCATGATATGGGGGATTTAGCCTGTACTGGTAATCCTACCATAAGATGTGAGGTTCGCGGGAGTGCATGTATGTAAAATGATCATTCGTAAGAATTGACGAATTATGGGTATTCCATCGGGATTTCCTAGAAAGTCAACGGGATTAATATGAAGTATGTCAATAAGATGATGAATGATGAGCTCATCTACATAAATTACATGATGCTTTATTATATGACTAACTTATTGATTGAGTGCATGTGATAGGGAATCATTTCATAATTGATGATTTCATGATTTAAATATGGATGTATGCCAGTTACTCGGTAAGTTTACTTTCCAATTATTCGAGCTTACTAAGCATGAAAATGCTTACCCCTCTCTTTTTCCGTGTCTCATAGAGCTCAAGGACTCATAAGGACTGGAAGACGATTGGAGAGTCAACACTCTGTCAACTAGACAAGCTTTGGTATAAAGACTTTGTTTATTTTGTTCAATGGCATGTATAGTATTTTTGAGTATTATTTTTATAAGTATCATCTGATTTTCCAAATGAAGGCAAGTAAAAATATGTTTATCTTTTTGTATATAGCCACGAAAATTGGCTTAATTGAAGTAGGCTACGACTTACGAATTTATGCATGATTTTATTTACAAGTGATGGGTTGTTACCAATTGGCGATGAATCACATGAACGAGCCAATTTCGGACGAATTAAAGTGACATGGAAACCCATAAAAACTATATGGAACATAACCTTTCATGTATGCAACCAATGATATGAGGTTTCCATACAATTAGTTTTATTAAGATTATTTACAAGTGTATAATCATGTTTTCCTTCAAACTTGGCAACCACTAAGCACAAGTAATGGAAAGGGGTGACTAAAGGCTTGGAAAATAGCCTATTAGAGTCCACATGGTTAGACACACAAGCATGCGTCTAGGCCGTGTGTGACACACGGTTCTCTCCTATGGGCGTGTGCTATGGCCGTGTGTCCCCTGTACTTAAAATTTTAGCTCAAAGTTGTACATGGGTAATCCACACGGGCGTGGCCATGGCCGTGTTAAAATGTCAGTGTCGTCCATGGGCAGGCAACAAGGGTGTGTACCGTGATCGTGTTGATAAGTCAGTGTTGCCCATGGCTGAAGGGCATGGACGTGCCCCAAGCCACACGGGCATGTGAGTCCACACGGCCCACCCACATGGGCGTGTGACACTTTATGATAAGGAAAAAAATTCCTAAGGAGCCAAGTTTTATTGAGCGTACCCGAATTTGTCCCGCACTGCCTCTAGGTATGTTATAGGCCTCGAAGGCCTATATAAGGGGTGAGTTGTTCATGGACGAAAAGCTTAAAATTTGAGAAAAACTTGGTAACCCAATTTGGTACGTTTCAAAATGTAAAGTCCTGGTAATGCCTCGAACCCTATCCCGGCGTCGGGTACGGGTGAGGGATGTTACATATCTTACCAAAAAAAAATCAAAATTTATGGCCTAAGTTATTTGACACATTCTAGCCCGAATTGGACCAAAAACACATCTATAAAACCGTGCATTTTTTCTCAAAATTGTGCATTTCTTAGATTCTTTCCTAGATTTACTCTTATGAATAGGATCCATGTATTGGAATTCCATTATTAGTTCGAAATTCGAGAATGAAATGGTGGGACAAACTTAATGATGAAAAATATGATTCCAAGTACTTGGATAATTTTTTCAACAAGAATCCGAAATTATGTAAGTTCATGGCCTCAGATCAAACTACAACAAAATTCTTTCAAGTAAAACTAATTGCTAGTGCAATGTTGGCTTAAGCCAAGACCAAGAAGGAATTAAAAGAACTCATTGCTGAAATGCTCATCTCAATGAATTTTGGATCAGAAGACGAGAAATCCTCAACGTCTTCAATTAAAATAGTTGATCTTGCATACGATACCACTTCAGTAACTATCACTAGAACCAGAAAAAATAAAAAAATATTTTTGAGCAAAGAAAAAAGATGAAAAGGGGAGATTCCCTACAAGAAAAAGATGAATGAACTGTACACCTCTAACCCGTCTCCATAACCGAAGTTGGGTCACAGAATATTACGACATCAATTTAAACCTTTATCATTACTTACTCATAAATATCTAACCATGAATATAAACAATTAATCACATTGAAATTATAAAAAAAATACACTTACGAGCCCTAAATCGAGTTTATAGGGCCCTAAAAATAGTTTGGAAACATTCTGGGGTTGATTCAAAACAAAACGGAAAAGTTAGGAAAAAAGTTGAAAAATTTGAAAATAGAGGACACACGACCCTGTGTCACAGCCCAGGCCGTGTAGATATTTAAAATTCAAACACACGGTCGTGTCTCAGCCCGTGTGTCCACCCATGTGTGCATTCAATGTCGGGTCACACGGCCGTGTGTCACAACCCAGACCGTGTAGACATTTAAAATTTGGACACACGGTCGTGTCCCAGCCCGTGTGTCTGCCCGTGTGTGCATTCAATGTTGGGTCACACGGCCGTGTCGCAAGCCATGCCTCATACTGTGTAAATAACTGTTTTAAGACACATGGCTGTGTCGCAGGTCGTGTGAAATCTACAGCTAAATCATTACGACACACGGTCGAGTAGATAAACTGTATGAGACACACGGCTGTGTGACAGCTCGTGTGATAGCCCGTATCCCAGGCTGTGTGCACAAAATTTCACTTCTAAAACAAGTAATTTTTACATCTATCTTGGTTCCTAAGCTAAACCTAAAACCACATTAAAACCATGACCAAAATTGTCCTCAAACAATTCGAAAAAAAACATACATATCAAAATCCTGCAATTCATGTGCCTAACCAATGTGCCATTCAAAGGCACCTCAAAAAGATTTTAACATTCAATAAAGCAAGATAAGTAGACACATAACTCAAACCAAGATCTCACATTCTAACATCAACCCAATGACCAAATATATATATAAAATTGAGTACATATATATAGACTTTCTTCTAATACTAATTCAAGAACATTAAGAGCATAAATTACCAAAGAGACCAATTCACTAGAATAACCACCATGTCAAAGCATTTACATAAATAACTCCAAACATCTATATATAACTATGTTTTAAAGAAACACATCATTCACAACTTATAGAACTACATTCAATACAAGTAACCTTCACTAGAATTAACCATAACTAAAAGATCATTGTTTCAATATTGACAACCTAGGTACATGCCAAGATACAAAAGAAATATATACTTGAGTTCGGGATTGATGTTGGATGCCAAAATGTCAATCAAAAGTAGGTACCTAACTTGACATAAGGTAACGATCAATTAACGAATACTTTACTTGACTCAAAGAGCTACAATTTCATTTAATAACCATCATTTCATAAATTAATTCATACAAAGCTTAATCCAATGTGGTTATTATTGAATTCAACCCGAGTATACATAATTATATATCTTTCTTAATAATTCTCGTTTACCAATGTTTTTCAATTTGATTAGACCTGATTTGTATGAGTTAGTTAGTGGATGGCACCCAGTGCCTAATGGATAAACCGTAACAGATATTTGCATCTAGCGCTAGTTGGATAACCAACGATAGATGTGCCCAGCGCTAGTCGGGTAAACCGACAAATATAATGGTGTGCCTAGCACTAGTTAAATAAACTGAAAAAGGTTGCACCCAACGCTAGTTGGATAAATCGACAAGTCTAATAATGTGCCCAGCACTAGTCGGATAAATAAAAAAAGATTGTGCCCATCGCTAGTTGGATAATCGATAATAGTTGTGCCCTGCACTAGTTGGATGTACCAATGATGAGTTGCACCCAGTGCTAGTCGGATAAATCGACAATTTTGATTGCATAATTTCACATTCCATCAATTCATAATCAATCTTTCGTATTAATCAACTATGCTATATCCCATGATCGAATTTCATAACATTCAATATAATTCCATAATATTTCATTCAAGCAATTTAAATTCTAGTCATTCATTGATTCATTCCATAATGCCACATTTCATATATATAATTCACAATTTCTCATTTCATAATTTAATCATTTGCATATATATATAAATACAATTAAGATATCAAAGTAATAAATAGTTATTTAAATTAAATAAATAGAGTTTGAGTTCAAAGACTACGAACATACCGAATTTACGATAGTTTCCGGTGATCGAGGTTGATTAATCAACAACTTTCTCTTTTCCTCGGTTAACGATCACTTTACTCTTTTCTTGATTTAATACAATAATCTAATTCAATTAACTAACTCAAAACGTCAACAATTCAAGTTAACAATAAATTATAAAATCATATTTCAACATTTAACCCTTAATAATTGGTCACTACACAACTCAGTCCTTAACATAAAAATTAATGTCATCTCATCCTCATTTAATTTCTATAGCTAATCGAATATACATATAATTCACTATCAATACCTGAATTTTGTTAAATTTGTAATTTAAATTCACTATTAATCCCTGAATTTTGTTAAATTTGTAATTTAACACCATGACATTTTAATTTATAACACTTAACTCCTTTAAAGCTAATACTAACTAAATCACTACTTAAAGTAATAATTTCTCATACCATACAACTTAAGAACTCAACCAACAATTTCTAGCAAAATAAATAGTCTCAAAACAGTCTATATATTTATCATAATTTATCCATTTAGTCCCTCAATTAGCAGATTTTTATATAACTTAGGTCTTAATGCAAAATTTCCTAAATTCACTCTACAAGATGGTCTCACTTAACTTCCAACCGCAAAATCTATCAAAACAACTTCAAAAACTTAAATTTCTCAAAGATAACCTTTTCCAAAACATTAACAATTCTTAAAATTCCAACATGGGCAATCCTAGCTTATGATCTCAAGATTCTAAAATTTATGCAAAAAAGGACCAAAGTTTACTCACCAATTTGATTTCCAAGGTTGAAGATTAAGGCTGAAAATGCTTCTTCCCCCTCCCAAGTTCGGCAGGCAAGAAATAATGAAGCTTAAATTTGTTTTTCTCTTCCCCTACTAAGCTATTTGTTTCTTTTATTTTATTATCATTATCATTTTATTTTATTCTAGTATAATTTACTAACTTAATTGTTTCAATATAATTAACATAGATATAATATATATAATACCCTAATAGTCATCCACTATCAAAACCCATATAAATATTGGTCTATTTATTAAATAAGTCCATTAATCTAATCCCACTTTGAAACTTAATATTAATTACTATTTTTTATCACCCATTTAATTTAGTCCTTATACTTAATTTTAAACATTAATAATTAAAATTATCTAGCTATCATTCAATTCACTTCTAATGTAATAAAAAATAAACATAACAATAAATATTTACTATCCCAGCTCGTAAAAACAGAGTCCCGAGGGTATGTTTCTTGATGCCTTTGACTTTCAAGTCATTACATGAACAGTGAAGATTCTTTGTGATGAATAGTAAAATTCTCTATGAATAGTAAAATTATGATCAATTATGGTCAACAAAAAAATCGAATCTTTTTTCAAGAAAAGGGTGTTACAAAGGAATAATGATCAACTAGTTCTTCAACCTTCATAGTGGAGAAAAATCAATGTGGATCTTCACATGCTCCTGAATGAGATATCAGGTCTTCTTAATCCCAAGCTCCTGAATGCGATATCAAGTCTTCCCAAGATCCTGAACGAGACATCGGGTCTTCTCAAGTTCTTGAACGACCTCGTAAGGTGCCAAGAGTCGAAACAAAGGAGTTTAGAGCATGACCCGAGACTTCGAAAATCTATTTGGGATTGCCCTCCAAATCAATAGGACGAAGTCTGTTGAGCTTAAATTAAGTTTGGGCCATATCAATCAATTCCTCCAAGTGAGGCTTTAACATCTCTTCAGCATATTGATAAGAATAGACGTCGATTTCTCCCATCTTGGTATAAGTTTTTCCTTGATTGGCTTGAGTTTTCACTAAGTAAGAATGTTGTATATTGCCTTCTTTCCTTTCTCTTCAACAAACCATTTGGGCAACATGGAAATACTTTTACAAGCCAAAGATTTTTGATACGCTATAAAAGTAACATTTTTTAAATCCCATTCTTGATGTGTTTTTGGATGATTTATTATGTAAATTAGTGAATTTGTTGCTCCTAATCCTTTAAATTCATGTTTCTATACTTAGGAGAGCATAGAGGAGCAAAAAGAGTGAAACAATGGGCCAAAATCAGACAAAAAGAGCTATTTCCAAGATCCATATGGCCTGGGCATTTCTACACGGGCTGACCACACGCCCATGTGCTAGCCAGTGTTGATTTCAAACCCTGATTCTTTTTTACACAAAAACCTAATTTTTAGGGTTTCTAAGAATTCTAGAGTTTATAAATACATATTAGAAGAAGACCTAAAAGGGAGCACGCAGAGAAGAACAAAGAAATTACTCGAAGAACACCATCGGAAGCAACTTAGAAGCGAATCTCCTTCAAGATTGAAGATCTCCATTTAATTTCTCTAGAATTTTTATTGGGTTTCTTTATGTCTTGTTGTTATCTTAACTTAGAGATGTTTTCATTCCATATTATGAACTAAATTCCCTAGATACCTAGGATAAATCTTATTATTTTATTTCTGAATTACATGATAAATACTTGATTCTTGTTCTCAATTATGTATGCTTAATTTGTGTTTTAATATTTTTAGGATATTGATTCATGTTAAATATGCTTATTTCAGTGGAAAAAAAGTCCCTGTTTGAGAGTAGATCTAGCATAATTGAGTGGAGTTGCATACAATCCTAGAAATAGGACGACTTAAATTTATCTTGTTAGAGTCAAATATAATAAGGGGAATCCATAGATCGAGTTAATGCGACAATAGTGGTTTTAATTAGAAAGAGATTTCAATTAATCAACCTAGAGTCAGTTGATCTTTACTCTCGAAAAAAATATTAACATAATTTAGGGATTTTTACGGATCAAGGCACAAGTGAATAAATTGTTTAATTTAGATTCAAAATAATAGGTGAAGTTTAGGTGGATTCTTTCCTGGGTATTATTTATCTCATTGGTTATATTCATTTATTTTCCTAATTCATTATCTATTGCGTTCTTAGTTTAGTTAATTTTAGATTAAAATCAATCTCATTAATTTGTTGGCTAGATAATAGAAAAACAATAATTACTAGTACTTTTATTCCTCGTGGATACGATATTCCCTACTCACCATAGCTGTAATATTGTTCGGTAGGTGCGCTTGCCTTTGTCGTAATTATAGTTAGTTTAGTGACCATCGCCATTGCTAGGGATTAAAATATTAGGAACACTCGATTTTTATTAATTTAGCCATTTTTTATTTTTGTTTCATTTTATTTTTAATCTTAGTTTAATTTTTGTTTTCTAATTTTTATTTTATTTGCTTCTGGTAGATTCCTTTAGTTTATGACTAGAAGAAACCCATTAGGACCTTTAGTATTTGATAGTGAGATTGAAAACAAAGCTCACAGAAATAGTAGAGAAGCAAGACAAAGTTGACAGAATATAGTGGAAGAGTAAGAGGACTTTATTATTATCACTGAAGAGATGGGTGATAATCAGAATAATCAGCTACCTCCTATGGTTGCTGCAAATCCTGCAAATTTGAATCCCGCTCCTAGTACTATGTACGTTTATGCCAAGCCCACTCTAACTGGGGCTGAATCGAGTACTGTGAGACCTACCATTACTGCGAATAACTTCAAACTGAAGTCGAACATTATTCAAATGATTCAACAATTTGTTCAGTTTGATGGTTTGCAAGACGAAGATTCAAATACTCATTTGGCTAACTTTCTGGAATTCTGTGACACTTTCAAGATAAATGGCATTTTTTACGATGCCATTCTCCTACGGTTGTTTCTTTTCTTGTTAAGGAATAAAGCTAAACAGTGGTTGAACTCCTTACCACGAGGTTCTATCAGTACATGGGACCAAATGACCGAGAAATTTCTATTAAAGTACTTTCCACCGGTTAAGAAAACTAAGTTGAGGAATGATATCTCTTCCTTTGTATAGATGGACTTAGAGACCCTATATAATGCATGGGAGAGGTATAAGGATTTATTGAGAAGGTGCTCTCACCATGGGTTACTTCTATGGCTATAGGTTCAAACTTTCTACAATGGTTTGAACCCCTCAACTAGGCAATTGATCGATGCAGCAGTCGATGGTACTTTGAATAATAAAAAACTTGAAGAGGCTTATGAGTTCATAGAGGAGATGTCATTAAATAATTATTAGTGGCAAGTTATGAGGACGAAGTCGACAAAAGCAGCCGATGTTTTTAACTTATATGCGTTCACCATGTTATCGAATCAGATAGAACTTTTAAATAAAATAATTGATAATTTATGTGTTTCTACACAGGTACATCTGATGATGCAATGCGACACAAATAGAGATGGAATGAATAATTTAGAATATTTACCCTACAGTCTTAGCATAGAGAAGAAGCAAATAAATTATATGGGTAATAGTTCTAGACCTCAAAATAATCCTTATAGTAATAACTATAATGCAGGATAGAGGAACTACCCAAATTTCTTATGGGATGATTAAGGAAATCGAAGACCACAACACTCTCTAGGCTTTCAATAACAACCTTATTAGCAAGAGAAAAAACCAAACCTTGAAGAGATGTTAGCAAAATTTATTTCGATGTCAGAGACCCATTTTCAAAACAATGAGACATATTTAAAAAATTAGCAAGCATCAATTCGTGGGCTTGGGAATCAAATTGGACAGCTTCCTAAATTAGTTTCAGAAAGGCAGCAAGGTCGTTTATCTAGTAACACCGAGCCCAACCCAAAAGAGCATGTGAAAGCAATTACACTAAGGAATGGGAAAGTGTTAGCTGAACTTGAAAAGAAGCAGCAACAGGAATCTAATAAGGAAAATGATGAGGGGGTAAAACCCAAAGTGAGTGAAACACTAGTACTTAAGGAATATAAACCACTGATCCCATATCCAGCAAAGATGAAGAAAGATCGCATGGATGCACAATTTGGTAAATTTCTTGAACTTTTCAAAAAATTACATATTAACTTACCATTTGTTGAAGCTATTTTACAGATGCCTACATATGCAAAATTCTTGAAGAGCTATTAACAAATAAATGAAAGTTTAAGGAGCTTTCCACTGTGGAACTCAATGAGGAATGTTCATCTATTCTCCAAAATAAACTACCAACTAAGCTGAAAGATCCAGGAAGTTTTACTATTTCTTATTTTATTGGTAGTTTAAATATTGAGAAAGCATTAGCTGATTTAGGTGCTAGCATTAATTTGATGCCTTATAAAATGTTCAAACAACTTGGTCTTGGGGAACCGAAACCCACTAGGATGAGTATTCAGTTAGCCGATAGATCTGTTAAATATCCTAGGGGTATTATTGAAAATGTCCTTGTAAAAGCAGATAAATTCATATTCCCTGTTGATTTTGTTGTGCTTGACATAGATGAGGATGTTAAGGTGCCTTTAATTTTAGGTCGTCCCTTTTTAGCTACTGCTAGAGCTGTCATTGATGTGGGTGATGGTAAATTTGTGCTTAGGGTAGCTGAAAAAGAGATTATTTTTAAAATCTATGATGCCATGCAATTTTCTAGAGAATAAGATTATTCCTATTATTTTATTAATTCTACTGACCATGTTATTCAAGATTCATTACAGGAAATTGTTCATAAGGACACGTTGGAACTTTGTCTTGTCCAAGGAGAGGATGTAGATGATGATACTGCTCTGATAGGTAAGAAAAAAATTAATTTAGATTCTAATCAGTCTTCATTGAGATAGAAGAATTATGAGGGAATTGAGGTAAATGATGAATTAAAATTAAAAACCTCTATTGAAGAACCTCCCAAATTAGAACTGAAGTAATTATCGAACCACCTAAGTATGTATTTCTTGGAAATAATTCTACATTACCAGTGATTATTGCTTCAGATTTGTAGCCAAATAAGAAAGATGAGTTACTGAAGGTATTAAAGGAGCATAAAAGAGCTATAGCTTGGAAGATTTCTGACATTAAAGGGATCAACCTTTCTTTCTGCACCCATAAAATTTTAATGGAGGATGAATACAAACCATGTGTACAAGCTGAAAGATGATTGAATCCTAACATGAAAGAGGTCGTTAAGGCTTAGGTCGTTAAAGCTGAGGTAATTATACTTCTAGATGTTGGATTTATTTATCCTATTTTTGACAGTACTTGGGTGAGCCCTGTGTAGGTTGTTCCTAAGAAGGGAGGCATGACTGTTGTAGCCAACGAGAAGAATGAGTTGATTCCAATAAGAACAGTCACGGGATGGAGAGTTTGTATTGACTATAGGAAGTTAAACGATGCCACGAGAAAAGATCACTTCTATTTTCCGTTCATTGATCAAATGTTGGAAAGATTATCTTGACATATGTATTATTGTTTCCTAGATGGACTCTCTGGCTACTTTCAAATCCCGATAGCTCTCGAGGACCAAGAAAAAATGACATTTTCATGTCCATATGGTACGTTTGCTTATCGAAGAATGCCTTTTGGATTATATAATGCTCATGCTACTTTTCAGCGTTACATGTTGGCCATTTTTGATTAACTTGTAGAAGACATTATGGAGGTATTTATGGACGACTTCTCGGTATTCGGTAATTTTTTCCATCATTGTCTTAAAAACTTAAAACGAGTTCTAATGAGATGTGAGGAAATGAACCTTGTGCTTAATTGAGAAAAATGTCACTTTATGGTTCAAGAAGGGATTGTGTTGGGCCATAAAATTTCTAGTAAATGAATTGAGGTTGATAGAGCAAAAATTGAAACCATTGAAAAATTACCTCCCCCTAGTTCAGTTAAGGCTATTCGAAGCTTTTTAGGACATGCTGGGTTCTATAGAAGATTTATTAAAGATTTTTTCTAAAATAGCTAAGCCTTTAACGGATTTGCTAAAAAAAGATGTGCCTTTCGATTTTAGTCAGGAATGTTTAGAAGCATTTAATACTCTTAAAGAAAAATTAATTAATGCTCCAATTGTGGTTGCACCTGATTAGAATTTACCTTTTGAGTTAATGTGTGATGCGAGTGATTTTGCAATAGGTGCAGTTCTTCAACAGCAAAGAGACAAGCATTTTTGACCAATTTATTATGCTAGCATGACGTTGACAGCTGTTCAAGAAAGTTACACTACTACAAAAAAAGAATTGCTAGCTGTGGTTTTCGCATTCGATAAATTTAGACCATATTTGATATTATCTAAAGTTGTACTGACCATTCAGCTCTTCGTTCTCTTTTAACTAAATCAGATGTAAAACTTCGAGTTATAAGATGGATTTTATTATTACAGGAGTTCGATTTAAAAATCCAGGATAAGAAGGAAGCTGAAAATCATGCAGCAGATCACCTTTCCAGGATAGAGAATTCACATCTCAAGGAGCTTAATAAATGACTCATTTCCTGAGGAACAACGCTTAGTTATAACCGACTCTGAAGCTCCTTGGTTTGTGGATATTGCGAATTACTTAGCCGCTAACATCCTACCAAAAGGGTTGACAAATCATCAGAAGAAGCGATTCTTTGTCGATGTAAAAAGTTATTTTTGGGAGGATCCTTTTCTTTTTCGTGTATGTGAAGATCAAGTAATTTAGAGATGTGTTACAAAATTAGAAGCGAGTAAAATCTTGGAACACTGTCACTCATGACCAATAGGAGGACATTACAGTAGGACTAGGACAACACAGAAAACACTTGAATCAAGTTTTTATTGGCCCACACTTTTCAAGGACGCAAACTGGTATGTTACATCTTGTGATAGATGCCCCGAGAATAGGTAATATTTCTAAACGAAATGAAATGCCTCAAACTTATATGCTCTCATGTGAAATATTTGATGTCTAGGGCATTGATTTTATGGTCCCATTTCTTAGCTCGTTTAGTAATAAATACATTCTAGTAGCGGTCGATTATATGTCAAAATGGATAGAAGGTCAAGTTTTACCAACCAATGATGCTAGAGTGGTAGTTAGATTTCTTAAGAAGCTCTTTTCTCAATTTGGAACACCTAGAGCAATTATTAGTGATAGGGGTACGCATTTTTGTAACGCTCAATTTGATAAAGTTCTTAAGAAGTGTGGAGTGCATCATAGGACAGGTACCCCTTATCACCCTCAAACTAGTGGACAAGTTGAAGTTGTAAATCGAGAGCTCAAACGTATTCTAGAAAAAAATATAAAGTCAGATAGGAAGGATTGAATGATAAAAGTAGATGACACTTTATGGGCTTATAGAACTGCTTATAAAACACTTATAGGAACATCTCATTACAAACTTGTTTGTGGAAAACGTTGTCATTTATCATTTGAATTAGAGCATAAAGCATTCTGGGCAATAAAATTCCTAAACTATGATCTTAAAATTATAGGTGAGAAGAGATTGATACAGCTAAACGAGTTAGATAAGTGGCAAGCAAATGCTTACGAGAACTCACGATTATATAAAGAAGCGACAAAGCGATGCCATGATGCTCATTTGAAGCAACCCAAACAATTCGCAATAGGAGATCTTGTCCTTTTATATAATTTAAAGCTCAAGTTATTTCCCAGAAAGTTGAAATCAAGATGGGCAGGTCCATTCATAGTACAAACCGTTTTCCCATATGGTACAATAGAGGTAACTCATCCAACATATGGCACATTGAAGGTAAACGGTTATCGACTTAAACTTTATAGTGGTGAGGATTTTAGAGATAATAGAGAGGACCTTCAGCTCCGCGAACCTTCATAATTGTGTACACAAGGTAAGTTTAGCTTAGACTTTAAATAAACGCTTCTCGGGAGGTAACCCGAGTGTTAACACTGCTAATTTTCTTATTTTCATTTCTTGGCATTTAAAAAAATAAAAATAAAAATGTAGGTTTTTGACCCACACGGCCTGGACACACGGGCGTGTCCCAGGCTATGTGTATTACAAGGGGTTCAACAGTGAGTTACACGGCCTGGTGACATGGCCATGTAACCCACACTGCCTGGACACAGGAGCGTGTCCTTGGCCATGTGACCAACACGTCCTGGTCACATAGGCCTGTCCTTGGCCATGTGGATCCTAAGACTTAGTTTTGAAATTTTAAGCAAATTGACAGTGAGTTACATGGCCTGGCGACACGGCTGTGTGACCCACACGACTTGGACACACGGGTTGTCCTTGGCCGTGTGGATCCTGGGACTTAATTTTTCAAAAACTTGAAAGAGACACAGCCTAAAATAGTCCATACGGGCGTGTGACACGGCCGTGTGGACCATATGGCCTGGACACACAGGTGTGTCCTAGGCCGTATGAAACGTGGAGCTAAAATTCTCAATTTTAAAATAAGTCAGAGAGTTACACGGGAAAAGTAGATGGCCCTATGTGAGACACGGTCGAGCCACACCGGCGTATGGGAGGTCACACGAGCGTGAGAGAAGCATAAGAGGTTGCACACGGCCATGCGACACGGCCATGTGTACCACACGGCCTGGACACAAAGGCGTGTCTGAGGCTGTGTGTACAGTGGGTTAAAAGTTTATCACACACGGGCTAAACAGGAACCACACGAATGTGGGACACAGCCGTGTGGCCCAACACGGGCCTTACACGATCGTGTCACCCTTTTAACCCTAATCCTCTTATTTTTATTTTGTCTTCTTCTTTATCTTTCCCTACCAACCGTAGCCGCTGCTACCAGTTCTTTCTCCCTTTCCGTCTGCCATCAACAACCCTTTCCCTCGCCAAACCTGACCACCCTCGTGCCTCATCCCTCTTCCTAATTTTTTCCTTGCGCGCACACCCCCTCTCTCGGCCTTCCTCTTTCCCACAATGCAACCCCCACCCCGTCGCCCAAGTCTTCCTTTCCTCACCTCGTTTTCCTTCCTCTCCTCTCCTTCGTCCTTCCCCTCAAACTGCCAGCCACCCACGCCTATCGATCGTTGCACCTTTCCTCATCGCACCCAAGTGCACGCCCGCCCCGACCCTTCACTACTCCGCTGTTGTTTCCTCGTCGCCCCTAGAGTCGTGTACTCCGGTCACCACCCACCACTGTTTGCATATTTTATTTATTTATTTCTTATTTCTTATTATTATTATTATTATTTCTTTATTGTTTATTATTCTTATTTTCATTATTATTTATTTATTTTTTACTATACTTGTTGCCTATTTTTCTTTTACTCTTTATAAATCATTCAATTTTTTTAAATTTTTTTATGCTATTGTTTAAGTTTATTTTTATAGCCATTTCTATGATGCATTCTTAGTATTATTTTAACTTCCTTGCTCACTGTTTCCATTTCTATTGTTCTTTGTTCTTAGTAGTAATATTGCTTATTTATTTATTTATTTCAACTTTTTATTATTCTTACTTTTCGAATATCATGATTCTTTAATTTTTTTAAAGTAATTTGCTATTTAGGACTACTTGGATTTTACTTTCTTGGCCTTTGGTGATGCTTTATTTATTGATGAATTCTTTTACTTTTTCAGGCACACCATGATAAACACACGTGGCAAGTTCAAAGTCCTTATCCCCGCTTCAAAAAAGCGGAAGACCCGTGGTGTGACCTCTTCTTCGAGCGCCTCTGTAGAGGCCGGCCACCCTTATCTCCAATTTTCTGTGGGCCTCTAGGAGGAATTATTTTAGCTATTAAGATTGCGACCACTCAATCTAGGCCGATGTATTGATTGGGCCGCGTTGGAGCAGGTCCGTAATTGATGATGTCCGCACCTTTATTACCACAGCTCCATGGGACAGATTCTTCTTTATCATTGAGCATAGATACATGGAACTGATGTTGGATTTTTGCTCGACCTTTATTCTACAGTAGGTCATGACGACTCATGACGAGCTAGGCACCATCACTTTCAGACTTGGTGGTTTGATGTGCCATATGAGTGTCCCCGAGTTTGGTGTTGCTATGGGACACTACACCGAGGAGTTTATGAGTGCCAAAAACTTCCTCCATCTATATCGGCACATCTATTACACCCTATCTTATAGCTGGGCAGAGCTTATAGCGAGTCAGACACTTTATGATGCGAGTCACTCGAAGGCGACTTCTTTCTCTCTAGCTTTACGGTATCTTCATGTACTTTTAGCTCACACTTTGACCAGTAGGAGAGAGAGTATCGGAGTCGTTAGTATTCATGATGCTTATTTTCTATGGAGCATGGCTACCGAACATATATTTAATTAGGCATACTTCATTGTACTAGCCTTCCACCATCAGACTGATCACTACAGGAAAGGCTCCATCTGTTTAGGCCATTATGTGACTCGCTTTGATTGACACTACGGTCTCCTTGACACACCGAAGCAGTCCTCTACACTTACACTCGTCGACCAAATATCCTTACAGGAAATCTCGAGTATGATTCATATGAGGATGATCGAGCGGCGTTGTGTAGCGGAACGTCCTTAGTATCGATTATTTTATTCTGACACTCAGAATGAACCCGAGGACTCACTGATGATGTTCCTCTCCATCACGAGGACCTACCATAGTCTCCACCTTCGAGTCACTGCCTTGTTTTTTCTGCTACTACTTTAGCAGACCTCACCGAGCGGTTCCCTGGTTTTGAGCAGTACTGCGTTCAGAGGTCCAATAGTCTTGATGCGACATTGCAACAGATATGTCAGCATCTCTATATCTCCTCTTCAGTGCTGACGAATCACGACACCGACGTGTCTGATGATGAGGACCATTGAGTCCATTTGTTTTATTTTTGTTTTTGTTTTATTTTCTTAGACTTATTTCATTTTTATATTTTGAACTATATTTTTATTTTTATGATTTTTTTCTACTCGAGTTTAATCTCGTAATCTTTTTCACTATTTGTGTTTATTTTCTTATTAGTATTTCTCGGAATCATGTTCTACATTTAGATTTCACTACAATTCCACTTTTCACTATTCTGAGGATTTCATCCAATATTCATGGTAGTTTCAGTTTTCTCCCTCTTTTATACTATTCTGTTTATACTGTAATTATATCTATTTGTACATTGAGGACAATGTACATCTTAAGTGTGGGGAGGTTATTTATATAATTATTAGAAAATCCCTGAATTATGTTTTGTGTTTAAGTAATTTTCTCATACTTCTTTTAGAATAAATTTTTATTGATTTGTGATTTTTATTGATGTGTTATGGATTAAATTCATAGGTATTTATCCAGTGGTTGTTTTAAACTTTAAGAAATGAGAGAATCAAGCATGATAAGTTGATTTTCAGAATTAAAAATTTTAAGTTGTTTCCTTAAATTGAGGTATTATCTTGAAGTTTTAAATTTACAAGTTTGACATCAAAACCATAATTTTTTGTGAGATTTTGAGCCTTTAGAGAATACATTCTTCTTGCTCATTGTTATTATTGGTTATGAGTGTGTCAATATTGATTTGTTATTCTAGAACTTGCTTCAATTATGCATGTCGAGACCACACCTTTGATTTGATATACTGAGATGATAAAGGCATTTAGGTTTTAACCCACTTATCCTATAAAAGCCTGCTTATATAATTAACTCTTAGTGAACCCCTTTGAGCCTAACACACCGTTTCTTAATTTACCCATTAATGTTAACCCATAACTCATTTTTTTGATTCGTTGAGAATTTTTCCCGTTTTATTGACTCCCTTTTTTTTTCGAGATTTGATTTGGTTAGTTGCCTAACTATACTCTTTTGTTTCAGTTGTTGAATTATTTCCTATTATTCTCAATAAATATATATATAAATAAAAAATAAATAAAAAATACATATATATATTGATTATTACTTAGTTCTATGTTAATTGAGTTTGAACAGTTAAAGTCATATTTTGAGAAGAAGATAGTTTTAGATTGATGTAATTGTTTTTGATTTAGCATTTGTTTATTTTTTCTAGTTTGGTAATTGATCAATTCGATCTCAATTTTAACCATCTTTTTCATCCTTTCTCCACATCTTTAACCTAAGCCCCATTACAACCGCTTAAAGACCTTTTGACTTATGTATCATCTCATTTTATAGTGGTGAAGATTTGATTTTCATGCAAGCTTATGGTAATGACTTTTCATGTTTGACTATTGAGAGCTTATTTGTGAACATTTAAGCACTTTGAGTGAATCTTGAGTGAGGATGTCGACTCTTTTCGATTTTGAATTAAAGGTAATTACTTAGATAAGGAAAAATATCTATGTTTTGATGCTTTAAAAATGTTCGACTTGGATTGTTTGAATCTTTAGTGCTCTTTTAGTTGAATTATTAATGAATGATTATTTGTGAATTATAACAAAACATTATTGATGAGGATTATAAGTTGAGAAAGATTAGCTCTAAATATGAGTTGAGGATTTTGCTTGAGGACAAGGAAACACTCAAGTGTGGGGATATTTGATAAGCTATAAAAGTAACATGTTTTTAATCCCATTCTTGATGCATTTTTGGATGATTTATTATGTAAATTAGTGAATTTGATGCTCCTAATTCTTTAAATTCATGTCTCTATACTTAAGTGAGCACATAGGAGTGAAAGGAGTGAAAAAATGGGCCAAAATCAGACAAAATGAGTTGTTTCTAGGAGCCACACGGCTTGGGTATTTCCACATGGGCTAGTCACATGCCCTTGTGATCCACACGGGTTGGCCACACGCCCATGTGCTAGCCCATGTCAATTTCAAACCTTGCTTCCCTTTTACGCATAAAAACCCAATTTTTAGGGGTTCTGAGCATTACAAAGTTTATAAATACATATTAGAAGAAGATCTAAAAGGGAGCACACATAGAAGAACGAAGAAATTACTTGAAGAACACCGTTGGAAGTAACTCAGAAGCGGATCTCCTTCAAGATTGAAGATCACCATTTAATTTCTTTAAAAGTTTTATTGGGCTTCTTTATGTCTTGTCGTTATCTTAACTTAGAGATGTTTTCATTCATATTATGAACCAAATTCCCTAGATACCTAGGGAAGATGAAACCTATGATAAATCTTATTATTTTATTTCTAAATTACATGATAAATACTTAATTCTTGTTCTCAATTATGTATGCTTAATTCGTGTTTTAATATTTTTAGGATATTGATTCATGTTAAATGTGCTTATTTCAGTGGAGCAAAAGTCCCTATTTAAGAGTAGATCTAGCATAACTGAGTCGAGTTGCATGCAATCCTAGAAATAGGATGACATAAATCTATCTGATTAGAGTCAAATATAATAAGAGGAATCCATAGATCAAGTTAATGCGACAATAGGGGTTTTAATTAGAAAGAGATTTTAATTAATCAACCTAGAGTCAGTTGTTCTTACTCTCGAAAGAGATATTAACATAATTTAGGGATTTTTATGGATCAAGGCACAAGTGAATAAATCGTTTAATTCAGATTTAAAATAATAGGTGAAGTCTAGGTGGATTCTTTCCTGGTTATTATCTATCTCATTGGTTATATTCATTTATTTTCCCAATTCATTCTCTGTTGCCTTCTTAGTTTAGTTAATTTTAGATTAAAATCAATCCCATTAACTTGTCGTGTAAATAATATAAAAATAGTAATTACTAGAAATTTTAGTCCTTATTGATACGATATTCCCTACTCACCACAGCTATACTATTGTTCGATAGGTGCGCTTCCCTTTTTTGTAAGTATAGTTACTTTAGTGACTATCAATTTCGATCACGGAAGAAGGTCAATGAAGGACCTAAATTTCCTTTTGTTACTTATGTGGGTAAGGATGCAAATTCTTTACATAAGAATGCAATGAAAAATTATCTCAATCTTCAGAATTCCTTGCAAAATATTGAGAGGATTATTGAGAAACAAAATTCTAAGCAAGTTGCAAGAAATCGGCTACAATTCAAGGTCTAAGTAAATGTTGTCAAGTGGCTTGTATTCCAAGGTTGTGCCTTTAGGGGAAGCAATGAAGCATAAGATTCAAGAAATCGAGGTAACTTTCTTGATCTAATAAAACTCTTGACTTTTTATACTGAAGATGTGGGGGAAATTGTCTTAGAAAATGCCCCTTAAATTGCACATCATGTTTGTAACACTCCAAACCCGGCCTAGACGTTATGACCGGATCCGGTGCGCCACATCGATGCGTTCAAAACGTTCCGTTTTACTTAGTTTGAAAAACTTAGTTGGGGTTGTAAAAGATACTTTTTAAAGTAGGTTAAGGTGAATAGAAGCTGTGCACCAGGTAGGAAACCAGGAAGAAGAGAAGGTGAGTCCGTCAGACTGCTTAAGTACCAAGCTCCCTTCGGATCCAATCCTAGACATGCACACCACCATTGCCACACCCTAACGACTCGTGTAATTTTGAGAAAATCGTTTGGTTATGTCTATCTTAAGAAAATGATTAAGTTTGAAAACGTTTGTTTAGCGGAAGTCTTACTTGTAAACGTGTTATTTTGAAATCCCTTAATGTTTTTGAAAACGCGTCCTAAAGCTAACCCATTTTCCTTAGTCATCATAGTTTTTTCATCATAGTAAAATAAAATAATAAAAGTAAAACAAAACCATAAAAAAATAATTAAAAGGCCTTATTACACTTAAAACCCAAAACCATAGATGAAATAAAAAGGATGTCCAGTTCACCAGAAAGAAACCAGGTTCGTAGAAACATGTGGCCAGTCCAAATCCCTCACAGCTCCAAGCCCACTATGGTTGAGGATTACCTGCGAGGATGAAAATAAGGGGTGAGTTTTGGGAAACTCAGTGTGTAATTCAACCCAACCATAGCCTAAATTAGTTCAAACCACAGAGATAGAATAAGTTGGCCTCAGCCCAGAACAGATATCAGAATAAAGCCTATAGGCCTAGAACAAACCCGAACAGATATATCATGCTTATGCAGAAACCCAACCGTATCCAACCACATACACCCCCATACCATCCTTTCACCATGTGGGGAGACTACTCGGCCCACCCAATCGCTACACACCACATAAATATGCAGCATGGCTGCCAGAAACAGAAAATGTGACAGAGTCACCAGATACAGATATTTTGTGGCAGTGCCACCAGAACAGATATATGTGGCAGGGCCACCAGAACAGATAATTTGTGGCATAGCCACCAGGATGCTTCCTCCATAATATAGCCCATGTCCCCATGCAACAGATATACATTCATGGCACACATCATACAGATTTAATTCATCATGCTTTTCAGACAAAATTAACCCTAGGGGTATAAAGGTCATTTTGCATACATAGGGGTATAATGGTAATTTTGCATACATAGGGGTATATTAGCACATCTAACTATTTCTAAGGTTTCCATGCAAATCGTAGCCATTACGTTTAGCCAGAAACACTTACTGAGTGTTCTTATCGAATTGGGCCCGTTGGCCCATTAACCCAGTTTTGGCCCATTAAGCCCAAAATATGAAAACGCACGAAATCGTGCGTACTGCAGTTTTATCACTTCCGATTACCAGTAATAATTACCCATACGTCTCACAAGCATTCGCACACTCGCAAGCGCCCAAAATACCAGTTTTTCGGTATTTTGGCTTTTCGGCTTTTGCCGATCTAGCCTATGAAAGGGTGTCAGTTACACACCTGATTTGTGACGACTTGCTGACAAGATCCATGCACGAACTGCCTACAATTACGTTGCTACAATTCTTAGATTGCAAATCACAACACTAATCTCCATAATTACTTACCCATATTCGACTTTGTCCTAAAAGCCTTTAAAACTTTACCTTCTTGCCGAAATCCGATGGCTAGATCCAAGTCTGATCGCTCCAAAGATCCAAGCCTTCGATCCAACCCTTGAGAAGACACTAATCATCAAAATAAATCATCGGCTAAAGACCCTTTATGCCCTATGCCCAAATCGACAGCCTCCCTAGATTTTAGGGACTTCGGCTTTTTTCTAACTTGAAAAATAAGACTAGATTTGGAGTGATGAGCACTTACCACTTATTCCTTCCTGCTTTCCACGTAGATCTGATGCAGATTCAACCTTTAAACGACGGTAAACTTGAATCTAGAAGCTTTGAAGTTTTGGCTACAAGTCCCTAACTCTATAGTAGTTTCGGCTTTTCTAGGTGATATAGAAAATAATGATTTGAGGCTATAACCCTGGATAATGTTGTCGACAGATGCTAGGGGTTTAGAGGAGAGGAATGTTGGTCAAAAAGGAAAACATATTGAGGAATATGGCTTTGGAAAAACGGCGCAAGAATATAGCTTTCGGGATTTTGAGATTTGAGGTTTAGCTTTAGTCTAAGAAAATTAATGGAGGAAAGTGATGTAGAGTAGGGTGGAGATGGACAAGAGGTTTGAAAGGTTCGGCAATGGAGGAAAGGAGATGAATAAAAAGGTAGATGAGGAGAGGAGAAAAGAAAAGATGAGGAGAAAAGTCAGGAAACGGCACCAACTACCCTAAGTGCCGAATTTATACTAGCTCCTTAACCTAGCCGAAATTTGCCCCCTTAAAGAATTCCTTGGCTGGCCACCTCTTGCTCCTCAAGAGTCCAAAATTCGGCCAGTACAGCTCACCCCAATTAGCTCCTAAATTTCCTCCCTTATCTCTATCCTTATTCAATCCCCTTACCCTCTTAAACTCTTCCTGACAGACTTTTATTTCAGTTCCACTACTTCCCTTTCCTGTACATAAAAATTAATCACTTAATTTGCTGTCATTGTGACTTGAACCTGGGTCCTCCCCAAGCTTCCACATGCCACTACATCCTTCCCAGTGGCATCACATGCCACTTTACCACTTGCTTCCTTGTGATCCATTTTTCACAAATAATTCCTAAAAGCCCAATTTATCAGAACCCCTTTCTCTTATAGAATTAAATTTAATTAAAACTACCGGGTTTTATCCTAAGCTTGGGCCTTCTAGAGGCCCACCAACATGATTAATCCTACACATAACAAACAGAACACAGAATTTTAAATTTTACAACTTTTACAGAATTCCCGAAAATTGGGGCGTTACAATGTTAGTTCGATTGTTCAAAAGGACATTCTTTCTATTTTGGCGAGTAAAAACTAGGGATTCATTTGGGAAGAGATTGGAGATTCAAAGTTTTGCATTATGGTGGATGCAACTCGTGATGAGTCAAAGAAAAAACAAATGGCAATTATCATGCGGTTTATTGATAAAGAAGGATTTATACATGAATGATTCTTGATTTGGTTCATGTGAAGGAGACCAGACCATTAGCTTTGGCGAAAGCAATCTGTAAAGTTCTTTTATGTCATTGCCTTAATGTGGATGATATTTGTGGTCAAGGATATGATGGTGCAAGTAATATGGGTGGCGAATGGAATGAATTTCAAGCATTATTTGCTACAAATATCCGATTTGCATACTATGTTCACTACCTCGCTCATCGTCTCTAGTTAACTTTACTAGCTGCATCTAAGGAGGTTTTTCCTATTTGCCAATATTTTTCATACATGATTGGTATAATCAATTTGTTTCTTCTTCAAGCAAGCGACATGATCAATTAAGAGCCATTGAGGCATCTCATATCGCATAGTTGATTGACAATGATGAGGTTGAAACTAGAAAAGGGAAAAATCAAGTCGGTACTCTCCAATGTCCAGGCGATACTCGATGTGTAACACCCCGCGCTCAACCAAACGTTATGGCTGAATCTTGAGGAATTTCAATAACTTGTTTAAAACTCATAAATTTAATTTTAATCATGTAGAAAACAATATTAACTTTTGATAAATTGTTTTCCAATTTTTAGGGAAAATACTAATTAAGATTATTTCTTTTGTTATAGAAAACATTTGTGTGAAATCTTTGTCTTGCAGCTAAATTTTCTAAGTTTTGAAAATTTGAAAACCATGGCTTGATTTGTAAAAAAATAATTTTGAAGATAGAAATATAATAGTACTTAATTTGAAAAAAGTAAAAACAAAAAAAAAGTCCAAAACAAGCTACAGTCTAAAAGTCCCAAAAGTCCATTATTAACATAAAGTTCATGTTAAATTGTTTTTTGAAAGAGTCCAATCATGAGTTCCTGTATGTCGACAGCCTAGGTTTGCTAATTACTTGAGAGGATGAAAACAAATGGGTGAGCTTACAAACTCAGTGTGTAACTCAACCCATCGAACAGAACAGATGCAGATACAGATACAGATGTAATTTTCAAATACAAAATTAGATGCAATTTTAGATACAAAGTCAAATCCTACCCCCATCCCTACACACCAATTAGGATAATAAATACCAATCTAACCCCACACTCCTATAAGTGAGCATATGCCACTTTTCAGAATAGTACAGTCAAGTTGCCAGAAATAATACGATATTATGCCAGAATCAGATAAGTGTGACCAAGCCACCAGAACAAATATGTGGTTTAAACCACCAGATAATGCAGATCATTAAATTGCCAACACTTCCTCTGTCATATCATTATCTCACCCCAATGCACACGCAGTACTGTATAGATATCAGATGCACATATGTTATACATGTTATACACATCAGATAATAATATCATGCTTTCAAAAATCACATAAACAGAGGCAAATTATCAGATTTCATAATATCCTTATACTTGACGATAATCAATGCGATCTTTATGGTCGGATAAAATATTTTAATTAAATATTAAATATTATTATTCAAATTATATAATAATAATTTTTTAATATTCTAAAAAAATGAAAATCTATAAATATAAATATTAATATATAAATTGCATAAAATTAAAATAAAATAAAGTAGTAAATTACTAAAAAAATTAATACATAAAATAAATACAATAATAGATAAAACGAGATGCGACTTCCCCTAGATATTTTACACTTTCTCCTACAAAAAAACTTATAATGCCTACTCCATTTGTAATTCCATTGATTACTCACCTATTAAAAAAATGAGTTAGTTCTGCCAATCCTCTTATACCTTTTGTTAAGGATATTGAATAAAACATATCTATGTACCATGATTATATGACCAATCATATACCAAATATATCATTCTATCCAATAAAATTCTTTTAGGACCCCTTTTCACAAATGAATTTAGTAAGTTTAAATTTTGTAAAGATGAATAAAAAGGTTCTTAATACATACATATCACATTTTAGAACCTACGAAGTGACTAATCTCAAATTGCACTTTAAATATGGCCCTAACTAAATTTTACGAAAAATGGGCCAACACACCTGTATGGCCCACATCGCCTAACACATACTCTCGTGGCTCACACAGCCTAGCATACGGTCTTGTGGCGATGATAGGGGCTTTTTCAGTATCGTGCCGTTCATTGTTTTTCAAGGTTTTCGTTACATACTTGATCATTTTTCAATGCCCACACTACAACCATAATTGCAGTACCTAAAATCGACATTAAAAATGTGAGAATTAACAATGATAGTCCAAATTCTGAGCCCTTAACTTGGTCACAAACACCAATAATGCAATCCTAACACTGAGATTCGACCTTAAATAGAAAATCAATCACTTACCCTTGAGAAAACAACAGCCTAAAATGGTGCCTAGGTTGCTGGAGGGACGTTGTACGCCTCACTTTCTTCTCCTATTGGAAAACCAAAATGATCAATTCTCAATTTAACAACTAACCCGAAAAGTATACTTATACAAATGATTCGAAGAAATAGATACACTATTAAAACAAAATAGCAGCTACTTACCAACCGGAGCACAATGATTGATGGTGCAGAACAAATGGGAAATCGAAATAAAGACAGGAACAAAAGAAGAATGAGAAATTTTAGGAAAAAGAAAGTCAAAGAATTTTATTTTTCAATGAAAAACTAATGTGAAAAACCAAGAATAAGGAAAAATGGGAAAGAGGGAAAAGTGGGAAGTCAATTTTTGAAATAATTTTGGGGAAATTTTGAAAAAAAAATTTAAAAAAGAAATTTCTAAAAGATAATAACCACCCATGTAACAACTCATTTTTAGTGATGTCGGAAACAATGATTTTGGAACCACAATTTCGATGAGTAAATTATTATTTTATTATTTTAATGTTTATGAGATTATATTAAGGTTTTATTAAAATTTTGTCAAGAAATTTTGAAGTTTACTTAATTAGTTAAGTAAAAAGGACTAAATCGTAAAAAGTGTAAAAGTTGAGTTCTATTAATTAAAAAGGGCTAAATGGCTTTAGAAAGGGAATTTAATGGACTTAAATGGTAATTATATCATTCTTAAGGTTAGGGGACAAATATGGACATGATTTAGGTGATTTTAAAGTTAATGACTAAGGTTAAAATGGTAATTTGATAAATTAACTGTTAAAATAAGGTAAAGTTAGTATCATATTTCCTAAGTGTTATCACCACTGAAATTTGAAGAAAGAAGTAGCCATTTTAGGGCTTGGAGTTTCGGCTAGCATAAATTCTTGCATGGTATTTGTTTTTCACCCTATTTTTAATGATTTTTATGTTTTTGAGTTCGTTGTAGCTTAATCTAGCTAGTCTGGGGGTTAATTTGCAAAACTGTTAAAGGTTGAGGGACTTACCATGAATGCTTTTGAATGAGTTTTGATGTTAGTTTATAGATTATGAATCTTTGTTGAAAAATAAATAAGTTTTGTTAAGTAATTTTTGATGAATTCTAGAAATAGGGATTAATTTGTTGGGTTTTATTGTAAAGTTATGGTAAATATGGGTTTTTTCAAGGTCCTTTGCATCTTTGATTGACATGGATTTAGGCTAAAATGGTTAGATTTTAAGTTATAAGCTTAAGGACTAAATTGTGAAAAGTTAAAATGTTAAGGGAAAATTGGTAAATTTGCATATATATGAAATGTGGATTAAATTGAATACTAGAAGTATTTAATTGATTGAAATTACCTATTTAGATAAAGATAAACCACATTCAAACTTAGATCGAGGAAAAACTAAAGATTTGGATTAGTTTGATCTAACCACTACTCCCTAGTTATAGAGGTAAGTTCGTATGAACTATAATAGCTTAAATGTTGTTTAAATTGAATATTTATTATGTTGTTTTGATATAAACGAATCAATATACAAATGTGTCAATGCTATGATGAATTGACGGATACCTAGTCTTGGTTGAACTTTAGGAATTCTTAGGATACAAATGACATGTCATTAGAGATTTCATGTTTCGGGTGCTGGTCTTGAATGTCCTACTGATGGTTGAGGTCCTACATTTGTTACGGATTCTCCATAGCTCGTGTGAGCAGTATCGTGTAGCTTATATTTTGACCTATAGCTTGTGTGATTAGGCCCATTTCACAGCTCGTGTGAGCATTGATGTAAAGGAAATGTTATGGTTATATGTAATGGTACACTTCATATGAGCTTTCTCGTGTATCCGATGTAATTCTAGATGGTTCAATGTGCAAGAAAAGGGAACAAAATGGTAAGTATACAAATAGATTGAATTATGACTTAATGAAAGGATTGATGAACTAAATGATGTTGTATACATGGAAATTTACATATTTTATGATTGATTCCATTTATGTTATGGATAGACATACTAACTTGTGAGTTGGTGATGTTGATTAAGCTTTGCTAAGCTTATGACATTGGTGTTGAATTATGTTTAATCTATATATTGTATTATTGAAATGGTAAGTTATGTTTAAGGTTTTTACAGGCTTACTAAGCACTCATTGCTTACGTAGTTTCTTTCCTTTATGTTATAGATTACAAAAGCTTGATTGGTTTGAAAACTAGTCGGACATCTATCACACTATCCAGAAGTCAATTCAATAGTTTTTGAGTATTTTGACCAAGGTTTATAATGGCATGTATAGGATGTTGTGTAATGGTGCTTTGACATGTTTATGTTTTGAAGATTATGTTTGGTTAGTGCACTTTAATGCTTACCAAATCTTGTCATTTTTAGTCACTTGTTAAGGCTTGTAAACAAGGCTCTTTATGGTATGTTTAGAATGGATTGATAATGGTAAATTTGTGGTATGTTTTGGTAAGTAATTGAACTAGTTTTGTATGCATGAAATGCAGTATATGAACATGTTTAGGTAAGTGATTTTTGGATGCTAATTGTGGTGCCTTTGAATGACATATTGGTTAGTTGAAGTAGGGTCTTTGAAATGGAAATTTTATGTGTGCTTTGATGATGGTTTGGTCCATTGAAAGTGTGCACAATTGGATTGAATGTTTATGCATGGTTAGGTTATGAAATGGCTTGATTTTAGGTGAATTTTGGGTTCACACAGCTTGAGACACAGGGTGTCACACGGTTGTCTGAGGCATCCGGCTGTGTGTCATTTGAGGATCTTCTTAGGGTTCAAGTCAGTAAGATATACGGCCTAACACATGGCCTGATACACGGGCGTGTGGGGCAACTCAGAAAGATATACGGCCTAGCATACGGACGTGTGACATAGTCGTGTGACCCTACTCAGTGAGTTACACGGGAGAGGACATAGGTTGGGATATGGTCGTGTGTCCCTTGTTCAAAAGTTACATGGCCTAGGGTGATTCCACATGGCCTGGCCACACAGTCGTGTGACACTTGTTTCCAATTTTTGCAACTTTTTCCTTAACTTTCCGTTTGTTTCAAATTAGTCCCGAATTACGTCCAAGCTATTTTTAGGGCCTTAAAGGTTCGACTTAAAGAAAAAATGAATGAGAATGAGTGGTTTATGGTATATTTAAATTAATGAATGTTATGTTGTTTAAATATTTTTTATTGTATGGTAAGTCCTCGCCACCCTGCAGATCTCAATCTAGCGACGGCACCTGGAACCACACTGCTGCCGCTGCCCTTTGGGCACACCTCCTACGCTTACCAGTCACCTACGCTCTTGCAGCATGCCCCCTTCGGGTAATACTACTTTCGTAATACGCGAAGCAGCTGAGTGATAGCTCTTCGATCGCTATATTCTCGCGATGGCGAAGGATCGAAGATCTTCGCGAGACGACCCATGAATCAATCTCGCTCCGTAACTCTAATTTGGCGACAGAAACGGGTTAGGGGTGTTACAACTGACACCTCTACTAAATCTGGTGCATTATCCCTATCAGATTCCCTCAACATTCAAATTCAATTCAAACTCTACCATATAACAAACAAGAAAATTCAACATCCAAGTCTAAACTATCTACAAACTCAATTCAAGCACCTAATGGCATGTATCTTAGGAAAAACACCAAAAATGATACATTTTGGGCCTAGAAGTAACTAAACCCGACCAACATTTTTATACTAATAAATGAACATCCTACACCCAACTTGGAAGTTGATTGGATGCAAGACGCCACATCTATTACTGTAACACCCAAAACCTGACCTAGACGTCTAGACCAAGTCTAGAGAATTACATCATCAGTCTTAAAATTCACAATTATCACACAATAACACAGAAGCATTCCCTATATAAAATCCAACACACAGTTAATTAAGTATGCAATTTCCCAAAACATCATATTATCATAAAATACCAAAAACCCTAATAGTAATTATTAAACGAAGAGTTAAAGCTTGACCTAGCTCCCACAATGCTGACCCATTCAAGTTTGTGAACCACTTGCAATTCAAACAGAAACTAAATGATTTATGAGCTCATTGTATAAAAGAGGTTCATTCACGTATAACACAATTAAAAGGGCATTTTCGAATCCCTAGATTCGAGTAAGCAACAAAAATCATTCCAGTTCGGATACAAAATAGTTTAGTTATAGAAGCAGAGTAGTTTCAATTTCATTTACAAAACATATCAGTTTCATTTGCAAGTTTTCTTACCCCCAACCTCTACAGACTGTCTTCGGCTGTCCTAACACACCGTTAGGGCGTTCATTACCTATCCAACCCTACAGACCATAGAGTGTCTGTCTAACACGTTTTATAGAGTTGCATCTCAGCTGCTAAACCAGAATACATCAAAGCGCCAGTTTTAGAGTTATCCACACAGTCGCTTAGCCACTAATTCAGATCAGAGTACTTCCTTTTTCACAGTATCCCAACCTATGCATATGTAGTATAAAAATGTCCACATATATGGAGTACGGTTCAATATCAGAAATAGTTATTACAACACACATATATTTATGCTATACATATGTCAATCATAGAGGATCAAAGAGTCCTCATATAATAAAATTCAGATCATTCACACATTAAAGAGGTCAAGATTAGTGTAGTCCACACACACGGCCTCAGAAAATCAAGATTCAGACCTGATTTATATGCCACATGGCCTGGACACACGCCTGTGTCCTTGCCCATGTGGTTCACACGGCTTTGACACATGCTCATATGGTTCCAAACATAAACAGCGAGTTGCATAGCCTGGAAACAAGCCCGAAACTCGTAAAAATTAAGATTTTTGGCATGCACCTAAAGTAGTTGTGCAGTAATAGTGGAATGACCTTCCGAGGCCTAAAATAGATGATCAATAACCAATTAACACAAAATCATTACAACTATCAAATTTAACAATTCATCGACATAAGTCAACACGAAACCCCAATTCGACAGAACTATTACCTTCGCAGTCCAATGAAGTTGATGAATTACAAGCGTTAGAAGGACAATTGGCCTCGAGATTCTTTCCTAAATAAAAAAATTAAACACACAAACATAGGTTCTGTCATTAATCACAAAACTATTTTCTTGACAAAACAAATAAGTTTAGCAATTACAACTAAATTCACGGAGTTTTTTCGGAACAACTTACTAACCACAGTAATAGGAAAAACACTGGTCTAAGCAGGTGCTCTGAAGTAAAAGTAATAGAATCGATAATATTACAAGCGAAAAGAAGTAGAAGGAAGAAAAAAATGGACATAAAGTAAAAAGAAAGGAAAAAAATAGAGAAAGGAGAGAGTACGATAATTTTAATTGGTTTAACTTTCAAGCAAAAATCTGTAGATCCATGAAAGCAGCACGGGCATTGGTCAAGCAGAATGGCATTTCCAAAAATTCATAATGACCATACCTAGTTCTGAAAGCAGTCTTTGGCACATCACACTCTTTAACCATCAATTGATAATACTCGAATCTGAGGTCTATCTTCGAGAATGTTGTAGCACATTTCAATTGATCAAACAAATCATCGATAAGTGGCAAAGGGTATTTGTTTTTAATTGTGACCTTGTTCAATTGTCTATAGTATATGCACAGTCTCAAAGAACAGTATTTCTTTTTCACAAATAAGACAGGTGCACCCAAGGGAGACATACTCGGTCTGATAAACCCTCAGTCTAATACCTCTTGCAACTGTGCCTTTAACTCCTTTAGTTCAGCTAGAGCCATACGGTATAGTGTTACTGATATCAGAGTAATTCTCGGAATCACATCAATTACAAACTCAACTTCACGTTCAGGTGGTAAACTTGACAATTCCTCAAGAAATACATTAGCAAACTCACTAACAACCAGTAATTGATCTAACTTTGATTTTGAACCTCGAGTATCAATGATATAAGCTAGAAATGCCTCATTACCTTTTGGCATCAATCTCTGAGCAGAAAAAGCTGAAATGATTCTAACAATATCTTTTAGATTCTTAGACTCAACTGAAATCACCTCTCTTGTCTGACATTTCAGATCAATCCATTTCTATTTACAATACCGATAACTAATCCATTCCCAGGATAACATCAAATTCCTGAAAGGGTAGTAACATCAAATCAGTAGGGAATTCAAAGCCTTTCACTTTCAGTGGACAACTTCGACACACTAAATTAACTACCACACTTTGACCTAATGGATTAGTAACTTGAATATCATAATCAGTGGATTCAAAAAGTAATTTCTTTTTCACTACTAATGCAGTGCAAAGATAAGAATGAGTGGACCTAGGGTCAATCAATACATACACAATAACATTAAAGATATAGAATGTACCAGCAATCACATCTGGAGTCGTAGTCTCCTCTCTTGCTTGGATGGCATAGGTATGTGTAAGTGCTCTAGCTTCTGATCGAGCAGCAATATCCTTCATACCTGAACGAGCAGTTTGAGTGGCACTATTTTGGCCTAAATGTCTACTTCTCTAGGAAGTAGCCAATTACTTTTCTTTCTACTGTTTCTTCTTTTCTTTTTTTTTTGTTGAGGATAGTTTCGGATAAAATGATTAGTTGCTCGACATTTGTAACAAGCCCCCACTTTACTTCTACACTCACTGGGATGATATTTCCCACAATATTTGTATTTAGGCTTAGGAGTATTCTGTACACTTCCCACTCTAACAGCGGGTCTAGTTAATACTCCAAGATCTTGTTGAATCATCTTATTTTTATTTGAGTGTTCAGACATTGAGGTGGCTCGACTGAAATCATCTCTAGACTTTTTCACAGGTAATGCTGAAAATGATTTGGAGGAACTTCTTTTGTAAGACTCTTTATTCCGTCTATCTCGCTGCATTTTTCTGTTGTACACCTCTTCCATCTTCTGTGCCCGATTTGACAGAACAATAAATTCTCATATTTCAGTGCCCCAATCATCATTCGAATTTCATCATTCAACTCTTCTTCAAATCGAATGCACATTTCTTCTTCAGTTGGTACAATTTTCCGGGCATATTTACTAAGGTATACAAATTCCCTCTCATACTTGGCTATTGATCTGTTTCCTTGACGCAACTCAAGGAATTCCCTCTTTTTCTTGTCTAAATACATTTTACCGACATATTTCTTCTTAAATTCAATTTGAAAGAATTTCCAAGAAATTTTCTCCTTTTGCATTACAGCCACTATGGTCGACCACCAATTACATGCTTTCTCTTTCAGTAAGGAAACAACACATCTCAAATAATCATCGGAAGAACAAGTCATTTCTTCAAAAACTCTTATTGTATTTTGAAGCCAATATTCAGCTTTGACTAGATCATCTTCTGCCCTATCCTGAACTTCTTCGGCCCCGCACTTTCTAAATTTCTCAATCAGAATACATTTACTAGATTCAGTCACTGGAGCAGCTGAAGGTGCAATCAGAGGCTTTACAGGTGGTTCAGTAAGGGGAGGAAGTTGTTGAGCCATATTTCTTTTTTGCATGAATTCCCTAAACTATTAATTCATATACCTAAAGAACATGTTCTTAAGTTCTTATTCTTATGCAGGAGGAATTAGGACATTACTACTTGTCCCATATTCAGATGTCTGTGCTCTACTATTAACTTCATCATTATCAGCACATTCAGATCTTTTTGAAATCTTTACAATCTATAAGAAAACAAAGGTTAGATCATATCATACACATCACACTATCAAAGATTTATATGGCATGTATTTCTAGACATTTCACACACAGCGTTCAGCCCGAGAATTGACTAAATCGTGCTCTGATACTACTAAATCTAACACTCCTAACCCTTATCCTTCGTCGAAACAAGCTTACGGAGCATTACCGAACTTTTCAGATCATATACGAACATTTCATAACATTTAATGTACATATCAGAAACCATTCATAAATCACTCATTTTTTCCCTTGTACGAGCCTTCGAAGCCCAAAATACGCATTAGAAATAAATCAGAACTAAACTAGAAACTCAGAGAATTTTTCCCAAAAATTCAAAATTTTTCCTTAGATGCAGGGGACACAAGCCCATGAAATCACATATTTGATTTGTTTTACCAATTATACCATATTAACATATTCACCTATATGCCTATAAGCTATCCATTATTTAACCATTCCAAACACATATACTAAGCATGATTAAACCATACATATATAAGTTGATTGGAAATATAAACAAACTGTAAATCTTAATATTTTCACAAACCAATCTAATCCTATACATGTCATATAAACCATAATAAACGTTGCAAAATCTACCAGAATAAGTTGGATAGTGTGACTTGATGTGTTGATTCGATCTCCCAACCTGACATTAATCTACAAGGACATTAAAAAACATAAGTAAGCTTAATGAAGCTTAGTAAGTTCGATGGGTTAAACATAAATCTTATCGTACCTACTATAACACATCAATTAAATAAATTCATTCAATGTAAATTCCCTGCCAATCACAACTTCAATCGATGAATACACTTATTTCAAATCCATACCATTAACAAACAATATGTCTTTAAATTTCAATTACATAGTCATTTACCAAATCTTCCCAAATCGAAGAACGGCTTACGGATAAGAGTACATCATTTTCAGAAGCCCGAAGGCTGAACAGAAGCACATAAGTGCTAAACAGAAACCCATAAGGGTTAAACAGAAGCTCAAAAGTGCTGAACAGAAACTCATATAAGTAGAACAGAAGCTCGTGATAGCTAAACAGAAAGTAAACACGAAAGTTTGTAACAAATGTTGAACCTCAATTTACTTGGGTAATTTGCCGTCAATTCATCTTTTGTTGTCTTTCGTCACACAACAATTGTACTCAAATTCCATGTTCCATTCGTTTCAAACATTCAATTCAAATTTCATCATTTTAACTATATTTTACTTTCAACAATTGATATGAATAAATACATAATACCATTCACCAATTTAATATATAAACATTAAAGTTTAACTATATGAACTTACATAGGTTAAATTGTAAGATTTGTAGAAATTCAGGGACTATTCTACTAATATTCCTTTTTCATAAGTATCTACGGGCTCTTGATCTAAAATATAAAATTACTCATTCATTAGCATATCTTTCAGTTCCAATTCACCTCACAATTAATACCCCTTGATTTTTTAAATTTAAAAAATTACCCCAATTTTTGCAACTTTTACAATTTAATCCGTTAACTAATTAGTCTATCAAATGAACTAATTTTTCTTAATTGATAATTTATCTAAGTATTCTAGGCTATCTTACAGCCCTTGATACATAGAAATTTAATACCAAACCCTAATTCTTTATTTCTTCACAATTTTGTCCTAAAATCAATATCTAGCAAAATCACTTTATAAAATCATCATACAAAAAAATTAAAGCTCTAAATTCATGTTATTTCATAAAAAAATATCCATTACTCATCAATGATAACTTTCAAAATTTTCAATAAAATCAAAAACTAATGAAATAGCTTGTTGCACCTAATTGTAAAAGTGTTAAAAACATAAAAATTACAAGAAAAGGGCAAGAATTAAACTCACTTGAAGTAAAAATATGAAAAACCAGCTTAAGGATCTCTCCTGTGGCTGTTTTGGTTGAAATTTTGGAGAAGAAATTTCTAGAAATCCTTAAAATCAAATTTCAGCTATTTAATTTTATTTTATTTCCAATTTTCCCCTTAAATCACATGATTTTATTATTATTATTCACACTTATGCAGCCTCAGCCATTCTACTTGGCATATTTGTCCTATTAGTCCTCCCTTATTTACCATTTAGGCTATTTAATCACTGTAGCAAGTTTTGCACCTTTTTCAATTTAGTTCTTTTTTAATTAATTAACTATCAAAACGTTAAAATTTTCTAACAAAACTTTAATACTACCTTAATGACACTCCATAAGTATTTATAAAAATATTTATGGATCAGTTTATAGAATCGAGGTCTGGATACCTCATTTTCTAAATCACTTGACCTAATAAATTTTTATAAAACACAAATTACTAATTTAAAACTCTTTCTAAAACCACATTTTTCTCGTAAATACTAAATAATAAAATTTACGAGCTTGCTCGATGGATTTGGTGGTCTTGAACCATTGTTTTCGACACCACTAAAAATCAGGCTGTTACACATTCTCAACATTCTTAAAAAATTCATCAAACACCAATTGCCCAAGCTCAAACTTGACCATTTCAGCCACTTTTCTTAACAAGATAACCATTCTTTTACTAACAAAGTCCCTCTGGTTGTTTAGGAGCTAGTTTCTAGTGGTAATAAAAAATAATGCTACGTAATCAGTTGAAAAAGAAATTGCATGAAAATTACCTTTCTCAAGCCATGAAAGATTAATATTGTTAGTAACAAAAACTACAATCTAGTCAATGCTTTCATCAAATTACCAAATAATGTTTCTAACTAATAGTTCTAATTAATATCTAATTACCAATTAATAACTCTTTAATCCTTTACCGTACCCATTCTCGAAAACCTCCCGATTTGACTTCCTAAAATGACTAGATTTAAGAAATTTAACCCAAAACAAAACATCTTGACCTCAATAAAAATCGAATCGCTACAAGAACTATTACTTTTTAGTGAAATTTTGTAAGTAAACTAAAGTAAGTCACTTAGTTTTCATCTACTTTTTTGAAAGGAGGAGAAAGTCTTACAATGAGAGTGATTCATAACCCTCTTTAGAGTATATAGGAATAAGGTTACTACTTGGTGAGTGAGTGAGTGAGTGAGTGAGTGAGGAGGCGTGTGCATATTTCAATTTTAAACGAATTAGTTTGGCTAATCAATCGACCAGTAAATTTAATTCGGTCGGGGTCAATAAAGATTTTTTGAAATTTCAATTAACAGCGAATTCGATTAATTCAACTTATAAGATTTTGGAACAATTAGAAAATTACAAAAATGAAACCATTTATTTTGAACAACAAAGAGCGATTAATCAAGTCCAGCAATGGGGTTTTCCAACAAGCTTTACAAAGAGTTCTAGGAACTCTGAATAGTTCTTTAAACGAGTTACATTTATGCACCATTAGCGCTAATATTGACTTGTTTGGGGTGATGAAAGAAATAACTTATTAGCCTTTTTTTTACCTTTTACTTTATTGTAGATTGTAGGCATTATTTTTTTCTTCCAAAAAATAATGAGGAAATACTCATCGAGTAAGTAATCGATTAATCGAAATTATCAATAATAAAATATTATAGGCATGTAAGCCCAAAATATAAAAAATTAAAGAATGGTCTTAAAACTTAATGAGTTTATACAAATAATTATAATGGGCTCAAAATTACTTCGATCGATTAATAGATTTAAAAAAAATGATTTAGTTAATGATTTAGGATTTTAAATTTTAATTAATTCAATTAATAATAGTTCGGTTCAAGTATTAATCGATTTGACCATTTGAACACCCCTATAAAGGAGTGAAAATTAAATAATAGCTTGTACTCACTAAAATATAATGAACTGTAACATCCTAAAAAACCGGGTTAGAAGAAACTGAGTTAGTGAAACTAAGAGTGGTTACCCCTGGAATTTGAGTTAAGATGTTGAAAGTTTTGCAAAGATGAATTGATTTGTTTTAGTGGTTAAGTATTCTATTTACGTGTCTAAGGTCATGTGTTCAAACCCTTCTTTGATATTTTTGTTATTTTTTCATTAACCTCTATTCCTGATCATCTAGCATAACTAATATTTTCAACCAACTCACGATGAGCCTAGTGGTTCAGTGGTTAAGCTGCTGTATATCATTTGGTCTTGTGTACAACTCTCTAAGTAAGTAATAAGGGGATATTTTTATGTTGTTCCGTAAATTAGTTTTATTTTTGTTTTAAAATTAATTAAATCCCTTTCCACATTTTCCTCATTTTGTTTACATTTTTTTGTTTTATTTTCTTTGTTATTCTCTTTCTTCTTTCCAGATTTTCCTCTTTGATTTTTCTTTTTTGTTCTTAGGATTTTGATTCTTTGGCTTCAAGTGGTTAGCCTCAATCCTTATTGGTAAGTTGGCATCACCTTCTACTCTGTTATTTTGTCGAAGCTACTCGTGTGTCTTTAGGGATTTTAAGGTTTTGAGGTCATGGTGTTAAATTGCTTTGTGTTTTCCTAATTATTATTATGTGCTTTTAGGAAAGGATCGAACGACATTTGGCATTCTTCCATCGATTTAAAATTTTCATAGTTGCTGATTTGTTTGCTAGTAAGTTTTGATTTGGGGTTTTGCATCGAAATTCTTTGACGTAACTTTGGTTTGGATACTAATTCAAGCGATTTGATTCGGTTTAATCATCAGATTTGGTCATCTACTATTTTTAGGTTCTGGATTCATCTTTGTTGCTTCTACGTCAAGACCATATCAAGTTTGTAATGAAAACCCGAAATCTTTCGAACGAAAGAGGCCCAAAAAACATGGCTATCGACACCATACGACCGTGTGGTAGGTCGTGTAACTCACTATTTTATAATTATAGGCATATAGACGTGTGTCTAGGTCATGTAACTCACTATTTTGAAATTGAGTCACATGGGTAAGGGACAATGTAAAAGCCCAATTTCTGTAAAATTAGAATAGTGGTCTTGGGACCACAAATCCGAGCCGAAAAATAAAAATAAAAATTATTTTTATTTTATCATATGGTCCGTATTATGATGGAAATGTCATGTGAAAATTTCGATAAGAAAATTTTATCGATTAAGTGTTTAATTACAGGAAGGACCAAATCGCATAAAATGCAAAAGTTGGATTCTAGTAGTTAGAATGATCAAATAGCTATAGAATTTAAAAATTAAGGTCCTTATATGGTAATTAGACCATTAATGAAAAGTATGTAGATATTTTAGTGACTTATCCATGTAAATTTAGAAAAAGGGCAAGGACTAAATTGGAAAGTAAAAATATTTAATTAATTAAAAGATGATAAAAATGAAATATCATTTTATTTTATCATCTTCTTCCCCAAAAATACATTGAAACCCTAGGAGAGAGAAAAAAATTTCATGGCCAAATTGGGTAAGTTTCCTTGGCCCGTTTTTAGTAATTTTGATATTTTTGAAATCGGGATAGCTTAATCTATCTATTTGGAGGATCAATTTGAGAACTTATCAAAGTATGAAAATTGGGTCATGGATGAATATGCTAAAAATTAGAATTTTATGGTAGAAAATGAAAGATTGTTGATAGATAAACAACTTTTACAAAGTGATTTTTTATGAAAACATAATTTAGGGACTAAAATGTAAAGTTGTGAAATTTGATGAAAATTTCTGAATTTTTATGAATGCATGTGCTGTAAATTTTGTAATGGAATTTTTGTTAGGCTTGGAATAGGGAGTAAATTGCACAAATTTTATTTTTCGAACCTAGGGACAAAATGGGAATTTATGGAAAAGTTAGGGACAAAATGGTAATTTTGCCTAGGATGAAAATTAAGTCCACTTGAATATAAAATTTGGCAAATTGATGTTAAATTTACTCGTATAGATCTGGATAGACCAAATTTGGAGCTAGAACAAGGAAAGAGGAAAATATCAAATTAGTAGATTTTACGTAGACGAACATTGTCGAGGTAAGTTCGTGTAACTAAATTGTATATGTTTTTATGCTTGAATTTAAGGTTGTGTCTTTGAATTGTATAAATGCCATAAATATGTGAACTGATCACATAATCGTTATAGCCCGATAAATGAAAGTGTCCAATCAATAATAATGCCTGATAAATGGTAAATGATAAAAATGTTACTTATATGCTTGAAATAAATGTGGAATGTGTCTATTTGAATTATATGTATGATTTAGATGTATGAAATAATCACATGCTTGTTAATGCTTGAAAAATGTTAAATCCCGTTTGAATAAAGAAGAATCGATGGATAAATGTAATTTCCCGAAATGAATGAGTTCTTGCATTTGTTGCTGATGGGATTTAGCTCGGACGAGTAATCTTATTGACCTCATTTATGAAAGGATTTAGCCTGGACGGGTAATCCTAATATAAGTTCTTTCGAGAATATGTATAGATTGGATTTAGCTTGGACAGGTAATTCAGATCAAGCTCCTTAGGGCATATGTCATAAAAAGGATTTAGCCTGGATTGGTAATCCTGTTGTATACATGTGAGGCTCGAGAGTGTACTCTCTAAAATAATACCTTATGGGTACCATTGAATATGAATTGACGGATCCTGATTTGTACACCTCGGGTGTACTACCTGTGTAACTATCGATATTTCAGATAAATTCAATGGGTAAAAATCTTGACATGAGAAGATATGAATAAGAAATGAGTTATTACACGTATCAGACTAAAATACAAGAAAATGATGATGCATGATAAATGATATATGAAAACCTGAGATGATGATAATTGTACCTGGACTGTATTTGATGAATATATGTTCATTCTTGATTATAGATTTGTACACCTTGAGTGTACTAATCGTGACCTTGATATTCCTAGTAATATGAGTAAAGTTTTGATATGAAATGATCTGAACTCAGAATGAACTAGTATGAAATTATACTTGTAATAATGAGATGAATTATGCATGTTGAATGAATACATGTTGTGGAAACATATGTGCTTGGAAACTTGATTGTTGTTGAGCCCATATATGTTTTGATGTTATTATGGAATATATGACTAACAAGGGCAATGAGGATGTGTGTAGGTCTTGAGGTCAAATTGATTGAATATGCCTTACATAGTTACCTCAAAATAGAATGAATGGTAAGTTAAGTACCATGTTATACGAACTTACTGTAACAGCTCGGTTTTAGCTAAATCAGAACAGTGGTTTCGGAACCACAAATCTGAGGTCATAAAATCATTTTAATATTATTTTCCTTGCTTATAGTATGTGAATTGATATGTGTGAAAGTTTCGTGTAGTAATTTTTCCGTTTGTGTGCTCGATTTGGAAAAAGGACCTATTCACGTAAAATGCAAAAGTTGTGTGCTAGTAGTTAAAAGTGTTTAAATGCTATGCTTTGTGAAATGTGAGGTCCTTATTATGTAATTGGACCATGGATAGTGGGATTGGTCATAAATGACCTTAAAATGGGTGAATTATAAGTTATTAAGCCAGGGGTAAAATAGTAATTGATGTGTTAATGTATATTAAATAAAACAAACAAATTAAATTTATCGTTTTTCTTCATCCATCAACCCAAATAAGAGGAAAAAGAATAGGGTTTAAATATTTGAAGCATTCTCCACCTAATTGGCTTGATTAAGGTATGTATTGAGCTCGATTTTTGATATTTTTACGTTTTTGTGATTGTTGCTTTGAGTGCTAGCTAGCCTGTACCCTAATTTATGAAATTGTTGATGATTTTGTGAAATTTCATTAATGAATTCATGAGTTTTATGATGTTTGATGATGAATTATTCAAGCTTGGTGTTTGATATACATGTTTTGTAAAGTAAATTTGGACAAAAATGTCAATTAAGGGTTAATTTGTGAAAATGTAGACATGTGGGAAAATGTGTGAAAAAATGAAAAATATGGGCTGTTAGGGGCACTATGGTAATTTGTTCAAGCATGGGTTAAATTGAATTTGATGAAATTTGTGTATTTGTGAAATAGAGACTAAATTGAATAGATGTGAAAGTTTAGGAACTGAAGTGAAAAAATGCCCAAATGTATATTTTTGGATGAAATTGAATGAATTGGTGATTAAATGGGTTAATTTTGAATACATATAGATCAAGAAAGAAAGAACTCAGATTTAGATTGAGAAAAATCGAAGGTTATAGAGTAATTGATCCGATTCGTCCATTTCGAGTATGAGGTAAGTTCGTACATGATAAATGTTGTTACAATTGTGTTTTAATGCTTTAATAATACATAAATTGTATATATGTGACTACGATTGCGTACGACAATAAATCGACTATGTTTGGCACTTAGTGTGCGTTTCAAAATAGCTTCGGCTATAAATAGCACTTAGTGTGCAAATTAGAATAGTTTCGGCTATATGAGGCACTAAGTGTACGATATCGAGATAGCTTCAATTTAATGTAATGGCACTAAGTGTACGAAATCGTTATAGCTTCAACTAATCATTGATGTACTAAGTGTGCGAATTCTTAGAGCATTGAAAGACTTCCGAACGAATTAATGTATTGAACAAATAGGTGAGAATGACATAAATAAATACGGGAAAGTTTAGGTATGTACGATACCTATGTGGTAGTTGATACTATGTATATAAAGCTTGATGAATTTATATATACATATTAAATGGTGGTGGATTAGAATTGAATGCAGATATAAGAACTACTAAGTTTTTATTAACTGATGTTTTGTATTATATGAATTGTTGAATATATTTGGTATGAACTTACTAAGCTATGAAACTTACTGTGTGATATTTGTCTTTGTTTTATAGAGTGTCGAGGCTAGCTCGGACATCGGGGATCATCGGGAACTATTATCACACTATCGAATCAACTCGTTGTTACTTTTGAAGCTTTATATATTTGGTAGATCGCAAGTATAGGCTAGTGTTATTTTGGTATGTTTTGAGTCTTGATATTAGCCATGAAATTTGGCTTGTAAATGTGGTATGTATAACCATCTAAATTGGCTTGAATTTTGTGTTTGGTAAGTGTTATATGTGATGTATATAATGCTTTATGAATTGGTTTGGTTTGAAATGATGATATGATGAGTTTTGTGATATGAAATAGATGATATTGTGATGAATTAGTGAATAGGGAATATATACAAGTTGTGATGATTTTGGCATAATGATTTGGTATATTTTGAATGTGAAATTGATTAGTTAAAATGGTTGATGATATATAGTATGTTATGTGTATGTTTTGGTGAGTTTTGGTTGCTTATTAATGACTTGAAATGGTACCAAATAGGTTGATTGATATGCATGATCGTAGGGTGGCAAAATTGGCTTTTCAAATGGCCTATTTTTGTCCACACAGGAAGAGACATGGGCGTGTGTCTCGGCTGTGTGCAACACACGGCTATGTTTCACGGCTGTGTGTCCTCTGGGGTAACCCTATGAATTTAAGTCAGCCTCAAGCACGGATTAGACACACGGGCATGTCTGATAATCGTGTGAGGCACACGGCCAGATTACACGGGAGTGTGACCTTTGAATGTAAAATTTTTTCTAAGTGTTCGGAAATGTTTATATGTGATCATTTTAGTCCCAAACCACTCTTAAGCATGTTTTAAGGTCTCATAGAACCTTATAAGGGACAATGTGAATGTTTGTGAATGGTTTTTGATAATGAATGTATAAATTTGAGTGAATAGGATGTGTTATTTGGTAATACCTCGTAACCCTATTCTATTTTCGGATATGGGTTAGGGGTGTTACACCTACTAAGCATTTTATGCTTAGTTTTATTTCCATGTTTTATAGTAAATCAGAAGCTCGTTGGATTGAAAGCTTGGCGGAGATCACTCACACTATCCATTAGCCCATGTCGGTACAATATGGTAAATCAATTATGGTTGTAATGGCATGTATAGGATATGTTGGCCGTATTGGCATGTAAATGTAAATGATGCTTGTAATCTAGCCATTGGAATTACTAGTAATGCTTTGTTTTGATTTACTTGTAATGTCAAACTATGGTAGCCACATATATGTTAAGTAATTGATCAAATTATGTCTAACTTGAGGACTTAATTAAGGTAAGATTAGACAAATGTATGCATGGAATGGTATGCCATGTTGAATGATGGAAATTGCTTGATTTGAATACTTGGAATGGTTGGATTGCATTTGGTATGATTTGGTGCAGGAAAATGGTGAATTTGAGTGACAAATGAAGCAGGAAATAACTTTATTTTGTCCACACGGGTAGACACACGAGCGTGTGTCTAGACCATGTGTGACACACGGCTGAGTACATGGGGGTGTAGTTAGGCCGTATGTCCCCTGCACCTTAGTTTTGAGAAACAGAATGCTCAAAATTGAGCACACGGGAAGAAACAAGGGCGTATCTCTCAGTCGTGTGTGCTACACAGCCTAAAACACGGGCATGTGTCTTGGCCGTGTGAAACCTGCACTTAATTTCGAATTGAATTAATTAACCACACGGCCTAGCACACGGGCGTGTGGCATGACTGTGTGCACAAGTGAGAGAGTTACACGGGGTCGAACATGGCCTCCAGCACAGGCGTGTTTTAGGGTCACACAAGCGTGTCCCTTGGACCACACGGGCGTGTGAGCCCTGCACCTTGGAAAATTTTTATAATTTTACGAAAAATTCTTAAAGGTTTTGATTAAGTCCTGACTCGATTCTAATGCTCGTATTGGGCCTCGAGGGTCCATTTAAGTGACGTTTCGAATGATTTTGAAATTTGAATAGTAACTCACATGATTTATCTGTAAAATGTGATTGAATGTTCCAGTAATGCTCCGTAACCCTATTCTAGCGATGGACACGGGTTAGGGGTGTTACATCGGCAGTGTGACAAGCTGTGTGAGACACTGAGATAAGCCACACAGGTGTGTGTTAGGCCATGTAGGCTACACGGGCTAGCCATGTAAGCTGTGTGAATCTACGCGGGCATGTGGGCCAAACATCTGAATTTTTTTTAGGGTCCATATGGTCTGAATTAGGGTATAAAATTTGATATTTGGTGATCTGTTAGTGTATAATCCGTTATCTATACATATGATTGATTAAGTAAGCATGATTTGTTAGAGTATGATGTGCTTTTATTTGGGATGTGTTTAAGGTATGTGATTTATCCAAGTATGATCTGTGTTCTATTAATTTTGATCTATGTACTTTGTTGAATGAGAACATGTGATATCTGAATATGTTGATTTGTTTTATGTTGATTCTGATATATAACCATGCACGCGATTTCATGGAAAATCTGATATGAGTCATTGAGATTTGAGAAATCTATTTTGCAAAGCATGGTTTACCATGCCTTCTGTTTCTGTTATTGTACGACAACATGTCCTACATGCTCATCACTTTGATTCTGTATATGAATGCCATGATACATTGCATGAGGTTTGGGATAATGTGAAAGGAGGAAGTTCTGACAGTTTAATGATTTACATTATCTGGTGGTTTATCCACAATTTTGTTTTGGCAGCTTGGCTACAACATAGTGGCTTGACCATATATATCTGATCTGGCAGTTTAACTACAAATTCTAGTGGCACTATCCACAATTATCTATTGGTGTGATTTGGTTGGATGAGCTCCGGGGAACTCTATTTTAGTGTGTAGCGGAGTCGGGTAGGATGTTTTCTAAAAAATCTACATTATAATTTTCTAAAAAATGCCGCATTGGTATAGTCATGCATTCACCATTTTTTTATATAATCGTAATGAAATTCTCTACATTACTTTAATTAATATAATGTGTTTTGTATGATTTCTATATGAAATTAGTTATACATTGAGCTTTATAGCCATCCCTTTGTTTTGTTTTTGATTGTTCAAGTAACCCTTTGACTTAGGTTGGACGACGTGTGGGAGCTCGGATTGTTTTCGCATTTAGTGTAAATATGGTGATTTTTCGTAATTATTTGTTTTGGACTTGGGTTTGTAATTTGTTTCTGAACTTCTTTTGGGTTTTATTAAAGTTTTTGGAAATAGATATTTTTAAAAGTGAATCGACAAGATCACTTAAGTCGAAAAAATAGATTTCGGTTTTCAAAACTAAAACTCCTAAAAAAAGGTTTCCCGTTGCAAATTAAGTAATTTTTTAAGTGTTTACTGAAAGCAAACAAATAGTGTGTAATGACTATTTTCTATATTCGTATTTTTCCCAAATACCTACTGAACTCGGCTTCCAAATGAGTCAATGTAACTTCTTCAAATTCGGTCATAACTTTTAGACCAGGTTTAAAGTGTTACATGAACTAACTTTTTAAATAAAACTCTATAAATATAAAGTTTTTTTGAGTAGTATACATAAAAATTTTTCTTCCCAATCTCTATTTTACCTTCACTTGAACCAATTGTAACTTATAAATACCAAACCAAAATCAACGTTGTTATTCGACTTTCAACCATAAAATTATATTTTATTAAGTATCGATCCGTGCAATTTTAGGTAGCAGATTTATTTTTGAAAGATAAGGTAGTAGAATTAAATATTAGCCATTTCATGGTTCATACCAAATACAATGATATTTCAAAGTGTTGGCCAATTTACAAATGTGAAAGCCAGAAATTAATCTTTGTGGTGTATAATTCAGCATAACCTTAATAAACTTGATATTTTGATTTATTTTTCAAAGTTTTATAGGTAAAGAGGCAATTTGCACCTAAACACCAAATTTCTCCTTCAAGGCAAAGGCAAACTGGAATTTTCTTTAGACGACGTTATGCTTCCGGATAGTTTGACTTTTTTTTTTCCCTCATGTACATATATTTAACATATTTCTCAATACATACTTGTTACTTTGTTTTACAGTTAAGCTAAATCCTGCCATATATCTTCATTTACCAATTTTCTCTATTAAGCTGTATTCCTTATTTTGAACGTAGTACTTCGTTTATTTATTCATTTATTTTATTCTATTATAATTGTATTTAAATTATTTTATATTTATTTACCCCAAAAAAGTATTTTATATTTTATTTAAAATTTGAAATTATATTTATTATAAAACTCCAGACTACATTGATATCACAAATTAACTAAATTTTAATTTAGTCGGGATGAAAAGATTCTATTTTACAAAATAAATTGAGTTATTTTGAGGATATTGTTTTCATATTATATTATATATATAAATAATATATAAAATAAGAATATTTGAACTCATGCCTTTTTAATGTTTCAAATTTATATTTTATTATTTAATCAAAACTTCATTTATTATTAATAACAATTTTTTGTAAATATATTTTTTAGTGTGCCATAATTTAACATTAACAATTCTTATTAGATATATTTTAAGATATTCCATATCTAAATTGTGTTTTATTTATTTATTTATTTTTATGTGATGTCATATATGTTTTTTATAATTATAATAATTTCAATACCAACAATCGTTACGAGTTTAAATTAAGTAATTATTTTCTATAATTAATTCAAATTAAATTAATTTATCAGAATAAATTAAAAAAACTACATAAAATGTTACTGAAACCTCACAATTCTAAAAACTTCAAATATGATATCATATTTTTAAATTTTCTTTTATATTGGGTAGACATTTAATATATTAAATCTATCTTATTTCAATCATTTTATTTCAAATCTAGCATTTTCTTCTAAAGCTCAAATAACTTTTATCAAATGTTTATTTAAAAACACTTGATTGAATTTAAAATTTGTTACGAGCAAAGGGAAAATGTAATTATAGTTGAGAAGAGTATGAGATATTTTTAGAGTGTGCTTGATCGGGTGAAAAAGTGGAACTACGAGAAGAGAAAGTGAAAAAGTGGAAAAAAAATTAATCTTGTGTATGTTTGGTTGAGAAGAAAAATAAAAGGGAAAAAAATTTTAAATACATAAAACTCAATCCTTTCAAATTGCATTGATGAAAAGAGAGAAAATGAAAGGCATGCGTGTGTTAATTAAAAATTAAATATTTTTTTAAATGTTTTAGTTTTTTTCCCTTTCATTTTTCAACCTTACTAAACAGTGGATAAGAAAAAAATATTTCTAATTTTCAACCTTTCAATATTTCATCCTTTCAATTTTATTTTCCCTCTACCTAGCAAAATTAAGGATGGGAAAAGTAAAGTATATAATCAAATATTTGAATTACATTAAAATTGTATAAAAGTGAGAGACGCAAAATTGATAACAACTTGCATGAATGGCAGAGGCAGTGGATAACATCACCTACCCATCAATGGCCATTTGCTTGGAAATTGAGAAAATTTTGGTAGGGTATGACTTAATCAACAATGGAATGATAAAAGATGAGATGAATATATATTTTTAAAGTTTAATCTATCATACATCTAAAAGACCTAATTTAATGGATCAAGTTAGGAAAGCCTACTAAATTTATGACAAAAGTATAGTCAAACTGCAGTTTTGAATTTGATTCAGAATGTGATAATGACTTATGCCCATATCAGCTTATGGCTTCAGTAGCATGTCATACATCTCAGGAACCAGTGGCTCAGCAGCGGTGTTTGACAAATTGTTATGATTTTCATTTTTGGTTACTTCCAGACCAAGTTCAATTTCCAAGTACTGCAACCACTTGTTATTTTCATTTTCTTTACTGTATTCTTCTCCAAAATCTGGGCTCTGGTTGCCTTCAACTTCATTTGATTGGATCTCATCAGGCTGGAATGATCCTAAGCTATCCAACATGTCCCAAAAGTCTGAATCAGACTCCAATGGGATATCAAATGCATTATTTAGGATCTCTGGTTTGTTCACTTCCTCTGATGTGTTGTTCTCCCAATCATAAACTCCAATGAAGTTTAACAGTGAATCTCCATGATTTTCCGGGTTTGGAACATTAACCTGACTGGAATTGGTGATGTTGGAGTTGCTGGAAGAGATTGATGAACTTGGAAACTCTTTTGGTTCCTCAAATGGTCCGCTGTTATGGCTTGGTACCTCAGTTTTGAAGTCTTCTGCTTTGTCTGATACAGGAAATCCCTCTCTGGGCTTTTTGCTTGGAGACCCTTCATGCCATTGTTGCTCAAGTTCAACCTCTAAGTTTCTTTTGCCACATGGTGATGACACAAATGTAATGGAAGAGCATGATGATGAGACCATACAAGTTTCTTTGGATTGATCATTTTGAGGAATCTTCCCATTCTTTGGAGCCAATCTCTTTTTCAAATGAGTGTTCCACACATTCTTTATCTCATTGTCGGTTCTTCCCGCTAAATGTGATGCAATTTTGGACCACCTGGGAAATTAATATAACTGTAACATAAGCAATTAAGATACCCAAAACTTACGTCAGATAAAAGCCTATTTTCTAATTTGAAACTCACTTATTTCCCAAAGTCTCATGTAATCTTATTATAGTTTCTTCTTCCTCTTTGCTGAAGTTCCCTCTTTTGACATCTGGTCTCAGGTAATTAATCCATCTTAAACGGCAACTCTTTCCACATCTCAGTAGCCCTACAGCATAAACCAAACAAAGACTGTGAACTCTTGAAAATTATATGTTAAACTTGTTCAAATGTCCTGTTTATCTGTCGAGATAGTGACAGAAACAATGATGACAGTTCAATGTTTTTGCCCCCAGATTTTCACCTATTGAAAGATTATATAAGTAAGATACATAACTTTGTGTGTGTTGGGATGCACATATCAGAAAGGGAAAGCAAAACAAGAAATTCATAGTGTGTTAAGATGTCACAAGTTTGCATTAAAATAATAAGAAATCAGTTCATTGTTTTATCTGATCTGCAATTGGGGATCGAATTTTGAATGGCCTTTTAAGGGGGACTTCATGAACCAATTCGGCTAAGTTCTTGGTTCAGTAATTCTTCAACTTTTGAATGTAAAACAAAATGGAAGAAAGAATTAGCAAGTAGAGGCCTTGTAAAAATCTGATTTTGACACTTAATTGTTATTTGTTAAGCTGCCACAATATTTTAGGTGGAACATTAAAAAACAAAGGAAAAGTATATTCCCGCATTGACAGTGTCATTTCAACAAAATTGGCCAAACACCAACAACAAAAGGAAATTTAGAAAAATATATAAAAATTATGTCAAAATCAAACTTCATAGCTCTTACCAAAACAAATCCAAACATTTCTTTCAACTAATATTGATGAATTAATTTAAGCGGTTCACATAATGGCATGCATGCATACATTACATGTATGCTCATATTGTTAAATGGGGTGATTCTGAGCTTTTTTTTACAAAGAAACATTTCACTGTATCAGAATCTTTTTAAATTCTAAGGTTGACAATTGATAAGAAATTTGGATTTGAACAATTACTTCATTGCAGATTTGCCAACTAATCATTTCCTGGAAAAACAGTAACCAGCAAGAGTGCCCACAACTTTTTCAGACAAAACAGCAAAAGCTTTGCAGATTAATCTGCAACCTTCTTTGTTCATATGGAAAATTGAGAGAATTGAACAAAAGGGTGGTTTGTAAACTTGGTTAAAAGACCAACAAAAGTGAGAATGGGATCAATGAAGAGAAAGCAGAACAGAGCAATAGGTGATGACCATTGAAGAAAACTGAGTTAGGAGTTTAAAACTTTGTTGGCAGTATTGAAACAAATATGAATTCCATTGGTTAATTCAACAAGCAGAAGAGAACCAGAAAAAAATGTTGATTTTTTCACAGAGAGAGAGAGAGAGAGAAGAGACAAACCGGCTTGTTTAGGGAGAGCTCTCCAGTTTTCATGGCCATGTTTCTGAATAAAAGTGATAAGCCTCAAGTCCTCTTGGGGACTCCATGGACCTCTCTTCACTTTGTCTTTATCGCAACACGGAGCTCTTCCTTTCCCCATATCTGCTTTCTTCCAACTGAACTCTTCTCAATTATGATCTTTCAAAGAAAACCAGCACTTTCTTCTGTTTTTCTCCACTCACATATCAGATTATTCAACCACAACTAATACTCTCTTAATATATATATGGAGACAGAGAGAAGGATTATACAATTAATTTAATTTTATATTAATTTAAATATATTATACCCGTTAAGTACATATAAATGAAAATATTTAATTTCTTATTTGATATAAAAAGATTTAGACATTATATATATTTTAAATTGATATGAAAAAAATATCAAATAAATGCAAAACTTCGGTGATAAAGTAAATTTATATTAGTGTTAAATTACCAATAGTACATATAGTTTTGCAATTTTATAAAACTAATTGAATGTACATTATATATGTATGAATGCAAGAAAGACCACAAGGATCATGACCTGAATTGGAGATACCATTTCGAGAAAGCAAAAAAAAGGAAAATAGGAGAGCCAGGTAGGTTACTAAATATCTATAATTCCAAAATAACCATAATAATTATTTTTTATTTTTTATACAAATAATTATTATTTATTGCACCTGCATCCAGCAAAGCTAGTTTCATTTTTTACCATTTTTTTGGCTTATTATTTATTTCCTTTGAAATTGGTGATTTATATATCTAAAGAATTATGTTACCTGGCCATTAAAGATAGATATCTCTTTGACACAAATTCAAACCCTTTTATTTTATTTCATTCTTAATATTATATATATATAAAAAAACAACTATTATAGTTGTTAGAATTAAGTGACCCGAATTCTTATTTAAATAAAATACGATGAAAAATAAAATAAAAGTAAAATCTATATAGAACTAGACTTCTTTTATTTTATTTTAGAATAAGGTTTTTTAAACCTTATTAAACTCCATCTATTTTATATTGATTAGGATAAGGTGTTTCAATCCTACTAGAATATCGCTTTACAAGCCTATAAATAGACATAGTATATTCCTCTTGTATTGATTCAAAATTTTTCAACATAGTGAATTTTCTTATCCTCTGCCTGTGGTTTTTTTCCCGAAAGGGTTTCCACTTAAAATTTGTGTGTTCTTTGTTTTATTTTATTTTTCACAAATTGGTATCCGAGCTTCCGGGTTGTTCATCTCAATCACAGTAATGGCGTCTTTGAAGTATGAAATTTCGCTGTTGGATCGGAACACCAGATTTGCATTGTGGCAGATTAAGATGCAAGCAGTTCTTGCGCAGATGGATCTAGAGGATGCCCTGCTAGGGATAGATAAGATGCCTTCGACATTAACAGATGAAGAGAAGAAGTGTAAGGATTGAAAGGTGTTAACACAATTACATCTGCATTTGTCCAACGAAATTTTGCAGGATGTGATGAAAGAGAAGACTGCCGCTGCATTATGGAAGAGGCTACAACAAATATGTATGTCGAAAACTCTAACAAGCAAGTTGCATATGAAGCAGCGTCTTTATGCTCATTGTTTAGAGGAAGGTGCGTCTGTACACGAACACTTAACAGTATGATAAGGAAGATCTAGGGTTGCTTCTACTTTGTTCGTTGCCTCCATTTTATTCAACCTTTAGAGACACGATTTTACATAGCCGCGAGTCTCTCACAGTTGATGAGGTTTATGATTCTTTAATCTCGTATGATAAGATGAAGCATCTTGTGGTTAAACCTGACTCTCAGGGAGAGGGTCTCATTGTTCGTGGGAGACAAGATCTGAATGCTGATGATGATCGTAGTAGGACACAGGAACGGAATCCTTGTGGTAAATCTAAGGGTAGATCGAAGTCTTCAAACAGAGGTAAAACTTGTAACTTTTGCAAGAAGAAATGGCATATTAAATCTGAGTGCTACAAGCTACAAAATAAGATTAAAAGGGAGGCTGCGAATCAAAAGGGAAAACAACTAGAAAATTCCGGTGAAGTTGATGTTGTAGAAGACTACAGTGATGGTGAACTTCTAGTCGCTTCTATCAATGATTTTAAAGTAAGCGAGGAGTGGATACTTGATTCAGGCTGCACCTTCCACATGAGTCCCAATCGGGATTGGTTTACAACTTACGAACAGTGTTTGAAGGTGTTGTTTTGATGGGAAATAATGCTTCGTGTAAAATCGCAGGTGTTGGAACAATTAAAGTTAAGATGTTTGATGGAGTTCTCAGAACACTTAGTGACGTACGGCATGTTCTAGAATTGAAAAGAAATTTAATTTCGTTGAGTACTCTTGATTCAAAAGGGTACAGATACACAGCTGAAAGTGGGGTTTTAAGGATTTCCAAAGGGTCCCTTGTTGTGATGAAAAGGCAGAGAAAGATTGTCAAGTTATATGTTTTGCAGGGTTCTACTGTTACTGGTGATGCAGCTGTCGCTTCCTCTTCCTTGTTAGATGATGATATTACTAAACTTTGGCATATGCGCCTAAGGCATATGAGTGAGAATGCCATGACAGAGTTGAGCAAAAGAGGACTTCTTGATGGGCAAGGAATTTGCAAATTGAATTTCTATGAGTACTGTCTTTTTGGGAAGCAAAAGAGAGTTCGATTCACTAAAGGAATCCATAACACGAAGGGAACATTGGAGTATATTCATTCTGATCTGTAGGGGCCATCCAGAGTGCCTTCGAGAGGTGGAGCTAATTATATGCTAACCTTTATTGATGATTTTTTTTGGAAAAGTTTGGGCGTTCTTCCTAAAGTAGAAAAGCGATGTGTTTTCCGCATTTATTTCTTGGAAAATTATGATTGAAAAACAGACGAGAAAACAGATAAAATACCTCCGCACAAACAATGGCTTAGAATTCTGTTCTGATGAGTTTAATAGATTTTGCAAGTCAGAAGGGATCATGAGACACTTGATAGTTCGTCATACTCCACAACAAAATGGTGTTGCAGAACAAATGAACAGAACGATCATGGAGAAGGTTCAATGTATGTTGTCAAATGCCAACTTACCGAAGTCATTTTGGCCAGAAGCAGCCTCTACTACATGTTTTTTGATCAACCGATCTCCATCCGTTGCCATTGAGAAAAAGACTCCACAAGAGGTATGATCTGGTAATCCTACTAATTATTCTGATTTAAAAATTTTTGGGTGTCCTGCGTATGCTCATGTTGATAATGGAAAATTGGAACCGAGATTCATTAAATGCGTTTTTCTTGGTTATAAAGCTGGTGTAAAAGGGTATAAGTTATGGTGTCCTAAAAATAGAAAAGTTGTGATTACTAGAGATGTTGTTTTTGATGAAACTGCTATGCTACCTAACTTATCTCTTAAAGACTCTTCCAATAAAGAAAATCAAAAGTAGATGGAGCATCAGATTAATACAGAGTCAACTCCTCAAGCCAGAACAAAAATTGAGAATAGAATTGCTTCTTCACCACAATACTCTATCGCAAAAAACAGAACTAGAAGAGAAATTAAACATCCAAAGAAGTATGTCGAGGCTGATCTAGTTACTTATGCTTTAAATGTGGCTGAAGATAGATGCGAATCAAGAGCCATCTAATTATTCTGAGGCGGTTAGCTGTGAAGACTCAAAAAAATGGATGTTTGCTATGCAAGAAGAGATGGAATCACTCCACAAAAATAGAACATGGGACCTTGTGAAACTTCCTAAAGGTAAAAAGGTTGTTCGTTGTAAATGGGTGTTTAAAAAGAAAGAAGGGACTCTAGGAGTTGATGAACCCAGATATAAAGTAAGGCTTGTTGCAAAGGGTTACAGTCAAATTCCAAAAGTGGACTTCACAGATGTGTTCTCTCTAGTTGTTAAGCATAGTTCGATTCGAGCTTTGCTTGGTATTGTGGCCATGCATGATTTGGAGCTTGAGCAGTTAGATGTAAAAACTGCATTTCTGCATGGAGAACTTGAGGAGGATATTTACATGCAACAACTAGAGGGTTTTATAGTCTCAGAAAAAGAGGACTATGTTTGCTTGCTGAGAAAGTCCCTTTACGGTTTGAAACAGTCACCAAGACAGTGGTACAAGAGGTTTGATTCCTTTATGACTTCTCATGATTTCAAAAGAAGTAGTTTAGATAGTTGTGTTTACTTTAAAAAAAACAGTGATGATTCTTTTGTGTATCTACTTCTTTATGTTGATGACATGTTGATAGCAGCAAAAGATAAATGAGAGATAAGAAAGGTCAAAGCCCAACTAAGTGAAGAATTTGAGATGAAAGATTTAGGACCAGCAAAGAAGATACTTGGTATGGAGATTCTCAGAGATAGAAAAGCAAGTAAATTGTACCTAAGTCAAAAGGGGTACATTGAGAAAGTTCTTTGCAGGTTCAATATGCAGAGTCCTAAGCCTGTTAGTACTCCTTTAACAGCCCATTTCAAACTTTCATTGGCTTTATCTCCACAATCAGATGATGAGATTAAGTACATGTCACATGTTCCATACTCTAGTGCAGTGGGATCTTTCATGTATGCTATGGTTTGTTCACGTCCTGATTTATCATATGCAGTCAATACAGTTAGCAGATACATGGAAAATCCCGGTAAAGAATATTGGAAAGCAGTTCAGTGGATTTTAAGATACTTACGAGGCACTACTGATGTTTGCTTACAGTTTGGAAGAACTAAAGATGGAGTCATAGGATATGTTGATGCTGATTTTGCTAGAGACCTTGATAGATGAAGATCTCTCACAGGTTACGTCTTTACAATCAGAGGTTGTGCAATTAGTTGGAAAGTCACTTTGCAAACTACAGTCGCTTTGTCTACAACTGAAGTTGAGTACATGGCGATTACTGAGGCTTGTAAAGAAGCTATTTGGTTGAAGGGACTATTTAGTGAACTCAATGAAGACCTTCAAATCAGTACAGTATTTTGTGACAGTCAGAGTGCTATCTTCCTTACAAAAGATCAAATGTTTCATGAGAGAATAAAACATATTGATGTTCGGTATCATTTTGTTCGAGATATTATTGCTCGTGGTGATATTGTTGTGAACAAAATTAGTACTCATGAAAATCCTGCAGATATGATGACTAAGTCACTTTCTATAACCAAGTTTGAGCATTGCTTAGACTTGGTTGGTGTTCATTGTTGAAGTTAAACCCTTAAGGGGTTTTAAGGAAGAGGTGGAGAACTTGTTCATTAAAAGTTCGCGATAAAGAACTTGTTCATTGAGAATTTGTGTCAAGGTGGAGATTGTTAGAATTAAGTGACCCGAATTCTTATTTAAATAAAATACGATGGAAAATAAAATAAAAGTAAAATCCATATAGAACTAGACTTCTTTTATTTTATTTTAGAATAAGGTTTTTTAAACCTTATTAAACTCTATCTGTTTTATATTGATTAGGATAAGGTGTTTCAATCCTACTAAAATATGGCTTTACAAGCCTATAAATAGACATAGTCTATTCCTCTTGTACTGATTCAAAATTTTTTGACATAGTGAATTTTCTTCTCCTCTGCCCGTGGTTTTTTTCCCGAAAGGGTTTCCATGTAAAATTTGTGTGGTCTTTATTTTATTTTTTATTTTATTTTATTTTTCACAATAGTAAACCCCACTTTTGATATCTATAATGTTACATTTGATTTTTGAATGTATTACAAGAAAATGTTTAATTGTTAAATAAATATTAGAATAGTTTGTCATAATATATGAAATAGGTATTACAATTTAAATTTTGAAATTAAAAAATAGATGAAATTTTAGTAGAAAAATTATATTTCTTCAAACTAAGTAAAAAAATATTATTACTGAAAAGAAATTATATTAGTTGCTAAAAATACTTAATAAAATTAATTTATTATTAACCCGTATACTAAGATAATGTAAAAAATAAGAATACTCTTACTAAAAATAATATTAATCTCTCCCAAACTCCAATTTATTTGTTCAAATATAGAAGTTAATTCCAAAGATGCTTTTATGATGATTGAAGTAAGTGTCCAAACTTCATCCCTAATTTCAATAATTTACACTATAGAAGACTTGTCGGTCCCAAATACTCTAGTGGGAATGAAAACTTAGAACATACTTTCCAAGACTGTTATACTACAAAGGAAGTATGGAAAGAGTTAACTATATGATGATCCCATGAGGTCTCAAATTCAGAATACAAAGATTAGTTGGCAAATATTTTTGCAAATGTCTCAAATTATCACTACAGAATTGTGGCTTGTGTAATTTGGGCAATTTGGATAGCAAGAAACAAAGTAATTCATGTTGGGGTCATACAAACAACTCAAGAAACAACCAATATAATCATTTCTTATATTCGGGAACTAGATGCTATTAACAAGCGATTACCTGTTAGGAGGGTGGAATTTGAAAGATGAGGGCCGCCGGAGTCCCCTTTAGTAAAGATCAACTATGATGGTTCCTTTCAAAGCCATACGAAGAGATCGTGTACAATGATTGTGGTTAGAAACTCTAATGGCTTTGTGCTAGGATCTAGTACGACCATATCTAACAACATACCTTCAGTTTTTGCTGCGAAGGCTCTTGCATGTTTCCAAGTTGTCGAAATGGGTATTGGTTTGGGTTTTTTGGAGGCGAAGATTGAAGGCGATGCTCTTACAGTGGTGAAGCTTAATGCAAACAAACAAGATGGGTCTCTAATAAGTGCATATATTATGGAATTGAAATCAATCGGCACTAACTATCGCATATGTATTTTCCTACATGCACAGAGACAGGGGAATGGTGTGGGACATTTTCTAGCTATTGAATGTATTCGCAAAGGAGAAACAACTTATCTATTAGTGGAGGTGTGTAACCTCCCAAACCCGACCTAAACATTATGGCAAGATTGAGAAGGCTAAGCAGACAATTTGACCTTTGAAAATCCTTAACACGACTAATTTTGAAGAAAACTATTATTGGTGATCCAAGTTAGATAAAAGATTCATTTATTGGGGTTATCTTACGAAAAACCCTAACTTGCCTAACTTTAGGAAAAATCATCACTTTTGAAATTAAATAACGTTAAAGCATTCATTTAATTAGTTCATCTTTACTTAGAGTCTATTTTATTATTGTTGTCATATTTTAGAAGACTAATTGATTTGACATTATGTTTTTTTTAAATGAATCATTGAAATGCAGTGAAAATCATTATTCATGTCATTTTGGAACTTTAGTTGCCTTATCGATTTTTTTTTAAAAATGGTTAATTTGCAATGCAACGGAAAATTGATGATCAGTGATAGTTTTACTTAAGCCAGATATCATGTAATTACCATTTATTAAGCTTCAATGATCCATGCATGCACAAAATCCCTAAATAAAAAATAATCAAGCCACACATAAAAAATAATTAAAAATTACAAACCAAAACCAATAGAGACTTATTAATAATACTTATTTAAAGATAGTCAGATGTCCGAGATGATATTTCGTATGCCGGGTCTAATCCTAGTCATGAGCATTACCTGAGAAGTTTGAACTATGGGGTGAACTAAACTAGCTCAATGTGAGTCTATAACAATATAATCACATAATCATTCATACAAGAAACAATCATTAATCCAATACCACTTGATACAACACAAAACAATACATAACATAAACGAGCTAATTAGTTCAGTCTGTGTTTAAACCATAAGCACATTCAATCATTCAAGCAAATATCATTCACCAAAATTACTGTGGCATCACAACCAAAACATAAATATTACCATTCATAAGTGTCATGGACATATCATAATGCATGATGAATTCCTACCCAAACCATCCGTTACAAACCACAAGTTCCCCAAAATCCATCTGTCAAACTCCAAACATTGCGAGCAAAGCTCAATGTGGTCGAACCACCATAAAACGTAGTAAAGATATATTTCCATTTAACATAAAACTGCAATAAAATCACTAGTCTCCACAATACTCCCAATGCAGTGCACTAACTACATATAAATGCAAACTTAATATGCCGCCAGAACTCCACGGAATTCCTCCGTCAACCACAATATCCCACCCCATGCACATGCAATATGTTATACAATATTTCAATCAAATGCACATTTCATACGTATTCTTTTATTAGCATAGTTTACATGCCATCATTATAATGTTCACATATCAATCATTTAGTTTCACCATCAATACGGTGACATTTAATCATATCATCAATCATTAACACTTTTGGAAAATATTTCTAGTGCATGTATAATAATTTTTTCCATTCAATACTTTTCATGGCATTTGATCAAGATTTTAGTCATTCAATATCAATTTCCAAAATAACACATGATATACATACAATCAATCAGACATCATATCAACATACCTTTCATATCAAAATCAAACAGTTAACCATTTAGTTAACCAAACAATTTTGCAAACATGTCATTTAGTCAAGGCCAGTAATGTACCTAATTTAGCCACTTTAACACATTTACTTAGTCAATTAAATAAGACCGAACAACAAGCTTATTCCCCATTTAGATCATATATAATATTATCAAAACATTCAAATTAACAAGTTAGGACCCACACCTTTTTTTCGCACTATTACAACACATTGACGAAACCCACAGTTTCTCCTTAAGACCTTAAATCGAGTCTAAATTAAAAATCAATATTTTATCAAATTAATACACCATTTAAAACATCCCTAAAACACCCTTTTATGGGTTCAAATCAAACAACATATTTATTACTATTCTCTGGATCCAAGTTAACTAGGTTTCTTAGATTGGTTTGATGCGAAATGTACGCTCGAATGTCTAACGGCTTACCTGTCAATTTGGGGAGTTTGGGTCGACGCCTAACACCATTAAATACTAAAAAATTAGTAGCTATATGATCATAAAATTCTTCAATCCAATAAATTATCAATTTTCCCAACAATTAAGTCGAAACTATGCACTAGTCGATAAACTACCACACTTATGCTTCTTGAATTGTCAGATTTGAGTCGTCGAATGATCAAGACTGAACCCTAAGGCACATATGATTTAAGGTTGATTAGGAAGGGTTCTTGGGATAAACTTATTTCTGGAAATAAATGGGAAAAATTAAAGAAAATGGCAGCCCCCTTTTGGTGCCTCTAGGTGCGGCGCACCACCACCAACGGTGGCAAATCAAGGCTGATTTAAAAAGCCAATTGAAAAAAATTTTAAAGGCTGGAATAGTACCCATAAAATCATTAAAATTTACCCTAATTCAAAATCTTGAAATTTGGGTATTCCCCTGAAAGATTCATCAGGAAATTAAAGAACATAAGCACTTACATTAGCTAGATGAAATGGGTGGCAATGGAGCTTCTTGGTAGCAATGGAGATCGTTCTTGAAGGTCAAATATTTTAGATTTATGGCTGGAAAAATAGAAAAAAATGGAAGCAAGAAGGAGGGAAAAGAATGGTGCAAGAACCCGTTACAAAAGGAAGAGAAATTGATGGTGAATCTTGGTGGCTTAGGTGGCGGCACACAATGGAAGAAAGAAACAAAATTGAAGAGAAAAGAGGAGAGGAAGAGGATGAACGGATAGGTTAGGGAAAATTGGACTTGAAGGCTAAAAAATAAAATAAAAAGATGTATTTATACCTTGGGTTCAAGGCTTGGACGACACAAAATAAGAAAAATTTTTAGCAAAAATAAAGCTATTTTACAAGTGAACTTGGGACTTTGATCTAGTTTTTATACTTACTTACTTTTCCTTTAACCATTAGACCAATTACTCATCCTTAAAACAATTTACCAGCTTTAAATAAAAAATTTGGGATGCTACAGGTTTGAGGCAAAATTTGCAAAATAATAACAATGGTATGAGGGAAGGAATTTGAACTTGGGTTTCAAGGAATGTTTCACTAACACTTAACCAACAAACCAATACCTCATTTAAAAAAACAAAATAACACCGAAGATCACAAAATTATGAGCATGACCACTCCCTCTTGATTCACTAACCCTATTTTAGTAACCTCTGATTTTTGATATGTTACAAGGTGCCTTCATTCGCTATTGATGCAGTTGAGAAAGACTGGTGGTGGGTTGATCCGTTAGATTAGACTCCAATGTTCATTGCTTGATGATGGTCCCTAAGATCTAGATTTTTTAAGGGAAGAAAATTTTTTCTGATGGGCTCCTAATTATTTTGTTTTTGATGCTTTGACTGAGTTACTGAGCTCATCTTTTGGATGGGTTTTTCTTTTTCTTTTTCTTTTTTTTTTGGTTGGGGAACTTTTTATCTTATTTTACAATTTTTTAGTTTTGGTTTTATTTTTCTCCTTTATTATAGTATTGAGGACCATTCCTCATTAAATAAAAAGTTCGTGTTGCATCCATTATCTAATTACTCCATTTTGGTATTTAAATATAAGAGGATTTCTTGCCTATTAAAGCTAATTTTATAGGACTAATTGATTGGAAATTTTGTTAAACTAACTAGAAAATATTTTCACACAGTTTTGGGAAATTAAAATAGAATTTTTAAAATAGTATTTATATTAAATATATTATTATATGATACATTATATAATATGATTTTAAGTAAATGATTTTAAATTTAAAATTAAATCAGGCAAATCAAGAAAAATATGGAGTGAAATTAGATCATACATGAGAGAATAAAACATTATATGAAATGAAAAATAATATCAACAAAATATAAATATACAAACACATCAAAATTTATACAAAATAAATTATTAACATGCAAAAATTTATATAAATTTATAATACATTGAACATAAAATAACACTAACACTAATAAATCATGCCATAAAACTTATTATCTAAATTAAATTACTCTAATAAATATGCAAATATGTCATCTTAAGAAATAAAAAATTACACAGAAAAATTTGTCACTAATTGAGTTTAGTTGATAAACTATGAAAAATAATAATATAAAATGAATTGAGATACAATATGAATAACATTGGAAAAAGAATGAAACACAATGCAAAATATATAAATAAACAAAATATGAATACCAAGATGCTTTAATCTACACTATTATAAGGTGTTTGATTAAGTGTAGTGTTACTCAACTTAATGATACCAATAAAATTAGGAAAGTAAAAAAAAAAATTATATAAATTGTAAGTGTTGAAGTTGCGGCTTAACAAAAACTAAAAGATAAAAAAAAAAAAAGATGAGTGTAGGCAATTGCTTATGTAGTTTAGATCCAATGATGCATTCATGAGACCTTGCTTAGAGAGAAATTCACTAATATTCACGACCAAGAGTTAATTTAAGCTCAACCTCACACAAAAATGTTGTAGCCTTACTCCTTTACAATTACAATGAATAACTATTTCCAACTATGACTTCCTCCATGAAAGCTTAACACAAACTGATAAAACAGTTTGATTATACAAAAAATCTCGCTACAAAGTTTCCTCTCAATGAATGGATATATGAACACCCAATTCTACGCACTTTAATGAAAATCAAAACCTTAATATTTAAAGATTTTAGCTTAGGTGGATCTAGCTAGTATGATCATATTAGATCTCTAGAATTTCATCTATATTCGTTACGTTCATGGCTTGATAATACTTGAGATAAATACAAAGATTATCTCCGTCTCTTTGATCGCATATCTATGTAAAAATAAAATCATAACCATAATCTTATATACTAGTTTCCTTATTGATAATTGTAAAGGGTTTCTTTGGTGTAGAGAGGAAGTGTTGCAAACAAGTGAATGAGATGTACGGAAAAAAGGTGGAGAGGAATATTGGTGTAGATCCTACAAAACTAAGCATAAAAATAGGTGGTATTTGGAGAAGTGGAGACAGGTTGTGTATGGTTGAGATAATTTTTAGAAAATGAATAAATAGAGGAAGTTTTTAGAAATAACTTTTCAGAGTTAGAATGTTAAAGTGCTAAAAATTCCCTCACTAGTTTTGAAAGGTTCTTATTTATAGCGCCTCAAGGATGGGAGTTACAAAGATGAAAACTATTAAGAGTAATGAGATTAATTTTTAGTTACAATGGTATTAATGGTTAAGAGATGATGGTAAAAAGTTTTGTTGGTGATGGTGAATAGTGAAAAAGAACTCATTATGTTTCTAAAAGGGAGAAACAGTTAATATTATCGGAAAAGGTTAAAAGGAAACCTCTTAACTACCTCCATATCTGACCCACCAAGCCAAACTCTCTAGAACATCCTAGAAGTGAAGATAATCCAAGAACCCTTCCATATTCCAAGGTTACTTCCATTTTCTCTACCTTGGTAATGCGGTACCATGTGAAACATCTTCTATAGAACGTCTATTGAAATTTAAGACGATGGTTGTTCTTGAATAATATTATTTGTACTCGCTCCAGTCATGAGTTTTTCTCAACATAAAAGTTGTTCTAGAGAAGAGTTGTTCTGTGGTTAAGCTTTTCTTGGGAAAGCTTGTTCTAAATAATGATTCTTTTTAAAAACACAATTGTTCTAAGTAAAATTTGTTGCAAATAGCGATTGTTCTAAACATAGCTATTATTTAAACATAATTATTTTAAAAGAAGAGTTTTTATGTAATTTAGCTATTCTCAGTAGGAGTTGTTCTCAAATGGCAGTTACATTGAATGGCAAGCACACTATACTGAAATCATGTTTTGAACATAGATGTTCCAAATGTAGCTATCCTCGGACAATAGTTACTCTAAACAACTATTCTTTTTACCGAAAGATATATTAAGTGAAATGATGATGCTACTTGTTACACACTAGGTAGCACAATTTCCTAAAACAGAAGCCAAAAACTAAGTATTTACAATAACAATATGTTCTTTAAATTAGTTGTGAGAGATTACAAATTTGTTGCACATGGTATCTTAATTTGCTACTTAAAATCATGTCAAAATTGCAAAAAAAAAGAAGAAAAAGAAGAAGAAGAAGAAGAAGAAGAAGAAGAAGAAGAAGAAGAAGAAGAAGAAGAAGAAGAAGAAGAAGAAGAAGAAAGCAAGTTTAAATAAAACTAGTTGCATTATATGTTGCAACAAAGATTTGAGACTTGTTGCAAAGTTAGTTGCCATGATGAGTAGTGATTGTTACACCAACAACAATAAGCTATATATATATTTATCAAATTATATTAATAATTTAAATTTTTTAATAAAAAGTTATATCTCTTATTTTGTTTTGTTAGTTTCAATTCCATTATATAATTATTTTCTATAAAAAATTAAATTTTAACTAAGAAAATAAGTGTAATGTAATCTATTATATATATAAAATGAACTAATGGCATGTAAAGGTGTATAAAATTATAATATTGTAAATATGTTTTTAGAAACTACTAACACAGACAAATATGACCTATTTTTCTTTTTTCCTTCCATCCTTTTAAAGAATAAATTAGTATCTACAACAATTACCGCACTCAAAACTTTGATCAAAACTTGGCAATGTTGGATCGGCGAACCTGAGTTATTTTATATGTTTTAATTAGATCCTATGACATCCTATTTGTATCGAATTGTAAAATTTGGGGGATGAATTGGGCATTAATGATGATTGTCAAATTTTCTGAGAGGTCTATTGGGAAATAATGGATTGTTTCTAATATTTTTATTTGTATTTGGATTAGTGCTTGCATGGAAAGTGTTGAGCGATCAATAAGACAATGGCTATAGTAGGGACGATATGTATGTTGTTGAATGCTGATTATTTGAAATTTGAAAATGTATGTAAAATGTATGTGATATTGTATAATATGTTCGGTAATGCTCCGTAACCCAATCAAGCCTAAATCATGCAAATATATACCATCACCCACAATACACATAAGTATCAAAATAGGCTATTCCATTCATGCCAAATTCTACATTTTCACATTTCCTAAATGATCATTTTCAATAATGCACTAATTGGCCTAAACTAAAAAACATACCAAATTCAAATCTCAACCATTTAGTATCCCTAATTACCAATTATCAATAAGCATCACATATCCATCATCAAACACATAACTAAGCTATATGTACATTTATATATATATATCACCAAATATGTCAAAATAAGCCAACTCTCATGGCTATATACAAAGCCGAACATTAAACATTTACAAGCCAAACCAAATGGCTAAATTCATTACCAAACTACATACCAAAATGACCAAAGTTCCTATACATGCCATATGACCATAAACATAGATTTAAAAGTACCAAATGGATAGCTTGATAGTGTGATGAAGTCTCTGACGATTCCCAAATCTGAGCTAGTTTTGATTTCACTATAAAACACGGAAAGTAAATAGAGTAAGCTATAAAGCTTAGTAAGCTCGTATGAAAATAACTCAACTTACCAAAAATGTGCAATTCAAACATTTGATCATATGAATATACAACTTATATACACAAACCTATCAAATATTCAATCACAAGGTTAGATGTGAACTTCACAAGTTTCTTCAATTTAAAGCTTATATAGTTCATGCACATACCTGTACCATCTCGTATCAACCTCATACTCATCTATATCTTTCATATTCTCATTGAACCATTCGGAATACTATCGAATACCCGGGAATCTCACACGCTAAGTGCCACATATATATAGCCGAAGCTATCTCAATCTTATATGACATATAATGCTCACTCTCGAGCTATCAATGGGTTTCCTCACACAAGCTGACAGTCATGAGAAAGCTACATGGTGCTGCTCACACAAGCTGACGAGTATCTGCAACACATGACGGATAACTCAGCCACTAATAGGATGTACGGACCAGCACCCAAATCACATAATCCCTAATGACATGTCATTTGTATCCTACTTTATTCCTAAGGTTCAACTGGGATTTCAGATTTTTCGAATCATTGTCGGATGCAAGGTCATATTCACAAATACTTCAATATTAAAGCATTTAAAACACAAATATATTAATGCTTATTAACATACGAACTTACCTCGATTGCAAAAATAGTGAAATAAGTCGATTAGTTTGATACATTATTTTTCCCCGATCTAAATCGAATTTCACTTTTCTTAATCTAAATTTATTAAAAACTAACTTATTTAATCATCAATCAATTCAATTTAGTCCAAAATACACATTATAGCAACTTTACACTTTTGCCCCCAATATTCCAACATTTTTACAATTTAGCCCTTAACTCATAAAAATACAAATTCATGCAATTCAAACTATACCCATGCTAGAAAAATTTCAATTAAGTCCCTAGCAGCCCATATTTTTCATTTATTTCACAATTTAACCATAAAATTTCAGCATTTCTCAATTAAATCCCTAAATGACAATTTTGTCAAAAATCACTTAACAAATGTTGTTTATCTAACAACAAGCATACATTTTCTACCATTAAACATCAAAACACATACTCATTCATCAATTAAAAAACCCTAAACCTTTAACAATTTTGCAAATTAGTCCTGGGCTAGCTAGATTAAGCTGCAACGATCTTAAAAATATAGAAATCATTAAAAACGAGACAAAAACCATACCTAATTGAGCAAGGATAGCATGGCCAAATGAAGGATATGAAAAATGGCTTTTACTCTTGTTAAAATCAGCTAAGGAAGATGATAAACATAAAATATGAATTTTGTTTTATTTATTTTAACCTTTAATTATTAAATACCAAAATTAACCTTTTAATTAAACAACAAAAATCACTTAAAAGATGTCCATAAATGTCCACTTAAGCAACCAATGGTCTAATTACCACATAAGAACCTTTAATTTAAGGTTCTATAGCTATTTGACACCTTTAACTAATAGAACACAAGTTTTACACTTTACCCAATTTAGTCCTTTTTATCAAATTAAACACTTAAACGACAAAATTTCTTAACGAAATTTTCACACAATCATATTATCATACTGTAAATCTCAAAAAAAATAATAAATTAATTATTTTGACTTTGGATTTGTGGTCCCGAAGCCACTGTTCCGATTTGACTAAAAACGAGTTGTTACAAATTAGGTTAATTAACTCCAAATAATACGTAAAAATGTTTATTTTTTAATATTTTAATCTTAAACTAAGAAATGCAAAAATTTAGAAAAAAATATTAAAATTCCTAGAAAAGAAACTTGTTTAGTGCTGATAAATACTTAATTTGCCACTATGATTGGTGGCAAGTCAAATACCCCAACACTTAAATTATTGCTTGTCCTCAAGAAAAAAAAAAGAAAAATAGAACTAAGATAAAACGAAAAGAAAAATGTAAAGATAACATACTCGAGAATGCTTTGTATAGGAGACTGGATCGGAGCGATGTAAATAAAATGTTATGCATAATCATGTAATTAACTCCCAATTTTTAATGTCAGGCAAATTAGTTCAATAAATTACAAGGCAAAAAAAAAATTAAAGAATGCTAAGTATAGGATTCCATCAAAATAAATACACAAATATACAATTATACTAAAAGTAACCTAAGCAGTAAAAATTTTCAAAACTCATTAATTTTCATCCATGCAGTGCATACCTAGGTCACATAGGACTTTTTGGCTTGTAACATTTTGTATCTTAGGTTGGTTTAAAATTCAAGAATAGGAACAACAAAATTGTTTAAGCAAGAAAGTAATATGGCACATTATATTGTTCCCAATACTCCCACGATGTCCCAATTAAACTCACCACCTTATATCTACTTCTCTCACCTTCTTTTTCTCTCTATTTCCTAAGGTAGAACGTAGTATTCTTGAGTACAATCATCTTAGTGAGTCTTTTGGGAAAACATGAGTATATATATCTTATTTTTATATTTTCTTTATTTTTCTTCATCTCATTTTTCTTTTCTTCGTTTGAGATTTTCTCGCTTGGCTTTTAGCCTTCAAAAACTTTTCTCAGAAATGGTTTTTCTACTCCAACACGAGTTTGCAAGAATCTTATACTCACTATATCACATCGTTCCTTTCTTTCACACTAACTTTTTTTTTTTATTTTGAAACCTCTGTTATGTATCTACCTAACCCTCAATAACAATGGCCTGACGCTTAAGTTTGTGTAGGGACCAAAAGAAAAAGGATCAAGAAATTATATGTTCAACTTATGGTTTCATTAATGGTTCATCAGGAAAATGGATTTAGGCTCAACATGTGGGAATCCCTAGGTATTTCAATACATGGATTTAATTAACTGAATTTATCAATTTCTATAGCTTAGAGTTCAATTAACATGCATGCTTTTTGTGTATTCATTTATCACATGGTATACTTAACACACTTTCAACTATTCAGTGTAAGAAATTGAATAATTAGTCTAAAGTTAAACAATCTAAAATTAATTATTATCAAACTAAATTTATCGATTATTTACACAATCCTATTTACATGCTCCAAACCAATCACTTGTATTTCTACAATCTTGATCACACACACAAAAAAAAAACAAACAAACAACATAAAAAATTTATTCTAAAAATTTCCTAAAATTTAACAACAAAAAAATTAAAAATTCAAAAAATTTCTATGCCACCCCACATTTTATTATGCACATTTTCCTTCCTGTGCACTAAAATAAAATAGAGGAACGAAATTACCCGATTACAGTGATAATATAACATGCAATTTCGGGTAGTTATGCCCATTCTAGTTCAACTCGAAAAAGTCTTATGCTTTTTAAAGTATGGTTTCCTAGAAAGAAATTATTTTACAGAAAAAAATGTAGAAATAAATAAAATCTAAAAACAGAAAAAAAATTTAAAATAATTCAAATCAATTAGATTTGTGCACCGACTTCATGTCCATCACTGCTTTCCTTTTGCCTCGTCCTGTAGTAGTCTTGGTTGCCCTCCTATATGAAGATTGGGTTGGGCTCTATAGGCTCGGGCTGCGAAATTTGATTCCTATAATAGAGGGGTGTTTTGGCTAAAATGCCATCTCATAATCAAAGGCTCTGGTAGGCTCATCTTCATCATAATCATCATCACCATCGTCATCCTCATCATCACCATCATTTTCATCCTCTTTCTCGACTCCACCCTTAGTCTCATTGAGATATCAAAAAGGCGTGTACTTGTTTGGTAGCGAATTAGGCACTTGAATCCTGTGCCACTGCGCATAATCAATGGACACCGGGGACATTTCCTTCATCCACCTAATGGCTAATTCCATATCAGACATATCTATCAGACTGGTAAGCTGAGGCTCGGTTTGTTCTTCCTCTTAGGTGTTGGTGATAAATCCATCTTTTCTTTTTTATGATTTGTGCAAACATGTTATTGCTGAGTATGCTTTTCGTTGACATACAAACTGATCGGTAGGTGATATAGAAACCTTTTCTTTTCTGCAGGGGGTCGTCACTAGATGCGGGAAATACATCTCTCGCTTTTTCCTACTAATGCATTGCCACATTGTTTGATAAATCCACTGACCTATGGAAACCTATCATTTCTACAAAATCGCATCAAGTAGAATTGCTGAAAAGGTAGTGACATGAAATATATTTTGTGTAATAGTCCTCACCTATATCCAACGCCGAGACAGGGTTCGAGGCGTTACCGAAAGTAAACATAAACATTCATACAAAATCGGACCATAAAATTTCATTTAAATTAAAAACACTTAATCGCATCCATAATGTTTCATACACGAGCTTTCGAGGCTTTAAACATGCTTTAAAAGTGGTTTGGGACTAAACCGAGAACCTTGGAAAGTTTTGGGAAGTCTTAGAAAAATTTTCATGAAATAGGGTCACACGCCCATGTGGATACAGGGACACGCTCGTGTGTCTCCAACACCCCCGTGTCCTCAGGCTATGTAACTCTCTATTTATGATGTCAGCAAAACAAATTGAACCACACGGCCAAGCCACACGCCTGTGTGCTAGGCTGTGTCATCCATGCAGCTGAGACACATGGTCGTGTCTCTGCTCATGTGGCTAGTACTTAGGCTATTTCCCAAGCCTTTTGTTACTATTAATCCTTCACATCTTTACACATATCATAGATATACATCATGATATCATTTTAATGATTTAGCATACTTTACTAAGGCATATTCTTAACTTTAACATGCTATCATTCACTTATTAACATACTCATATAATATCAAGCCTAGACACAACAATTCCATATTCATTGACCTTGTCATTTGATGACCACTTTTACCAAACTTTCATGATCATCAATTTATCAAGTAGCCTCATTTAACATCAAGTATTCATGTTCAAACATTATCAACTTATTTCCATATTATACATTTACCACATGGCTATGACCATTTTGATTGGTCAAGAAGCATCTATCATGCATATATGTCATAATACCAATCATACATGTCTCACAAGCATAAACACATGACCACATCATAAGCATTAGAACTTATCTTAGATAACTAGGCTTACAAACCACAATCATTATAAACCACATCCTATATACAATGAATCAATATAAGCTAATACATTTGGCTAATCATGACACATCTATCATAAATACTAAGTCCCTATACATGCCACTCACTTGTGTACAGTTAACTTATATATGTTAACACTCCAAAGGTGATGGCTTGATAGTGTGATGCTACCTCCGACTATCTCCAACCCCGATCTAACCTGAAAACACTAAAAAATGAAAAGGATGGAGTAAGCTTTACGCTTAGTAAGTCCATATGAAAATAATAAGCAATATGCCAACTTGCTTCTCAAGGTAACACAACCATAATTACACTTTTACTTATATTCTGGTCATGCTATTTTCTTATGTCATAGTTACTAAATTATTTATATCTGGAGCTACAAAAATCTAAATTAAGATCTGCTAATTTTACCTAAAACTAGACTTAAATATCTTCTTACCATAAAATTTTCAGAATTTTTGGTCTAGCCAATAAGTACAGTTTATTCTTTAAGATCTCCCCTGTTTCACTATTTGATAGCTTCAACATTGCTTCACTAAAATTTATTTATCTCTTAGTATGGGATTCGGATAATGTTCTTGTCTATTTATATTGAAAATAGACTAGCTAAGGACTTAGTCATATGAATAATAACCCATAATTATTTTTTTAAAATTTCTAGTGATTTTCCCAAGTTAGAACTGGGGATTCCAAACTCATTTGACTCTATCTCACAAAAATTCCAATATCTCATAATATGAAACCCTTTTGCTTACACCGTTTCCTTTATATGAAAATAGACTTAATAAGCTTTAATTTTATATCTTATTCAACTATAATTTCAATTTCCGCCATTTTTGGTGGATTTTCAAAGTCGAATGACTGCTGCTATCCAAAACTATTTTAGAGCAATATAATGATCACTATCATAAGATCATTTTCAACTAATCATGAACTCACCATTTCATGGATCCCATACTTGATTACACAATAGAGCTTAATATAAACGTCATTAATTCTCATGGTATATGTAATCATACAAGTTAGTCACATAACAATACATGATAATAATGGTCTTAGATGATCTCATCATTACAAGCATTCCAATTCCATTTCTTATATTAATCCCGTTGAATTCCTCGGATTCTCGATGGATATTCCATAGTACACTTAAAGTGTACTAACTAATTTATGGTCAATTCATATTAGTGACCTTTTCAATGAGCGCTCTCCTGCGAACCTCAATATTTACGGCGGGATTACCAGTCCAGGATAAATCCTCCGTAGTATAAACTCATAGAGCAATGTCGAGATTACCAGTCCAGACTAAATCCTCTGTAACGACAATTACTCTAATGAGCTTGGATCTGAATTACCAGTCCAGGCTAAATTCAGATCCTAATTTGGATTACCCATCCAGACTAAATCCATTTAAATACATATTCTTCGGGAGGCTAGATCACATAAGGAACACCTGTCCGAGCTAGATCCTTTTTACCGTCAATTCCTTTTTAGGAAAATCCATCGGACATCCTTTCATTCAACCGAGAATTTTAGTCCTCTTTTCATCGTTTCATTCATATAACATGAACTATTATACCATGAATATCTAAATTTCATCACATCAAGGAGCATGCATTTTCAAGTATTAAAAAGTATACATTCGAGTTACACGAACTTACTTGTCGAATCCTCGTCGGGTACAACCGTGTAGCAATTCATACAACTCGTGTAATAGTAATTTAACATTATGATTCAAGTATAACATTGCATTATTATTATCACATGAACTTACCTCGAATTCAATTACGGCCAACTACTCCAATTTAGTCCATAATCTCGAACTTTCCTAATTTAAGCCCGAATCTCAGTTTTCTTGATCTAACATTTCAAGTATAGCTCATTTATTATTCACATTATTCAAATTGACCCAAAAATAATACTTTTACAAATTTTCATTTTTACCCCTAAACTTTCACTTATTTACACTTTTGCCCCTAGGTTTGTAAAATGATTTTTATTCAATTTCCTTGAATTTTAAGCCTAGGCAAATATTTTCATAACTATAACAGCCCACAATTTCCACTAGAACACACTTTTATGACAAATTTTATAACTTTTACTATTTAGTCCTTTTAAGCATTTTCATCGAAAATCATTTAGCAAAAGTTGTTTATTTAACACCCAACATTCATTTTCTACCGTTAGACATCAAAATACAAGCATATCACTCATGGGTAAATTTTTAAACATGAACCCTAGATCAAAATAATGGTAGAAATAGGTAAATCGAGTTATCGGGACTTCAAAAAGGTAAAGAACATTAAAAACAGGGCTAGAATGCACTTACTATGGAGCTTGGAAGCTTGAAAACCCTAACCATGGCTTCCTCCTTGCTACATTCATCCAAAAAAGAAGATGGACAAGGGTTTCTGGCTTTTATTTTGTCTTTTAGTCCATTTAATTACCAATTTACCAAAATGCCCTTTTTACTCATCTTTAAAATTTTACACTTCCATGTCCATTTTTGTCCATCAAATTATCCAATGGTCTAATTACCATTTAAGGACCTCCAATTTAAAATTTCATAACAATTAGACACTTCTAACATGTATAACTCAACTTTTATACTTTTTACAATTTAGTCCTTTTGACTAAATTGAGTGCCCAAACGTCAAAATTTTCGAACGAGATTTTCACAAAGTCATTCTGTGAAATTGTAGACCATATAAATATAATAAAAATGAATTTTTTTACGTCAGATTTGTGGTCTCGAAACCACTGTTCCGACTAGGCCCTAATTCGGGATATTACATTTTGTGTTAGAGAAATACGAGTTCAAGTGATTTGCATCCACATTTTACCCATTGGTAGCATAATGGTTTGATTAAATTTAACAGGAATATTGGTACCAACTTGGCATGTCCACTCGTTGCGCCCCTTATTCAAATATTGTAAAATTACATCCATATCGATGCCCCCATACCGTGTAAAATCGACTAAATCTAAATAATTAGATGCATAATAAGGTTCATCATAAAAAGAACAAATTGCTTGGGGTGTTACTAAGACCTGTTTACCTTGAACAGTTACATAGCTCAAATTATCGCTCGGGAGTTTAGGAATCTTTCGATCCTTGAGTGAGGCAAAAATTTCATAGACGATAGCATTGATCACCAACTAAGTTGGGGTCGAGCAAAAATTGAAAAAATGGTGGAAGTCCACCAACTCCCAAATTGTATTACAATCAGTTAACGAGGGATCGAACCCTCATTCCTTAATAAATGCACGATAGTTCATTAGCAAGTAATAACATTCTACTTGAAGGTCATGAAACCAAGTAGGGTCAAAATCAATTGACGCTTCTTGATTATGACGTACTTTGCGTGGTTCCATTAGATTTTAAAGAAAAATAACAATATAACATAAAATCATGTAACAATGGACAAGAATAGAATGCCTAACTTCAATTTTCAATGTTGTACCTTTCAGGTTGTTTTTCAATTCATTGTTCCTGCGAACAAAAAGAGAAAGTACCAGTAAAAAAATTGAAAGAGGAAGAAAAACTTTACCATCGAAGATGGAGGTTTGGATACACAGAAGTGAAGCAACAGTGGCAGGGAAGAGCTGCAGTCGCTCATAGGGTTCAAAGTGAGGTTTGAATGCACAAAGGTCTGTGTGTCGTGACACGCTGCTCTACTTTTCTAGGATTTTTGTTTGAAATGTTGTATGTCGGCACAGATATATGCATGTCGTGACAAAAGCATGAAATTTTCAAAAATTTTGATTGAAGTAGCTTGTCACAAAATAGGGAACCTTTTTGTGACATGGCCTGGGGTTTTCCACGTCTTTTACTTCGACGTAGCATGTTGCAACACGTACTGGGTTTTGTAAAATCAATGTTTTTAGATGTCTCGGACTATTTGGGTCATGCCTAATCACTTCGAAACACCACTAAGGTCACTCTAACCCCTAACTATCCTCATCCCTAACCTAAAAAAATTAAAAATCTGTAATAAAAATCTGAACAATCCAAAGTTACAATATTTACAAAAACTGTCAAATGCGATGTTGATATCAAGTATGGCTACCAGACTCGTCCGGTAAACCGTTGTTATTCAATGTCCACTTTGTGGTCCTTTGTCGATCATCACACTCTGTCCATGGGAGGTCTATTATGTCTGGATCCTTCCACTTTTCTGGTTCCTTCATACCATTTTTTCTACTCACAACAAACTCGGAAGATACCTTTGATCAACGGAATTAGGGGTTGCATAGAACAATGCAAAATATTCATTCTCTTTGTTTCTCTAATCCCTTATCTTAGGAATCTTTACCTCATTTGAACACTTCTACTTCACTATTGATTTTCATTGCTAATTCATTTTTCTTGAGATCAATGATTAATCTAGAAGTTGCCAAAAATAGCCTACCCAACAATATAGGGATCTCTTGATCTTCCTCAAAGTCAAGGATTAAAAAATCGACTGATACGATAATATTCCTCATTTTAACCAATACATCTTCGAGTACACCTTTTGGGCGTACTAACTATTTATCTACTAATTGTAGTGTTATCGAAGTGTTCTTTAACTCCCCTAATGTAACACCCTTCACCCATGTTCACTGTCAGAATAGGGTTACAAGGTATTATCGATCAATACACATCATTTATCATACATTAGGCAGCGAAAATCATCATCAATATACACAATTCATACTATATCCATTTCAGCAAAATCAATACTCAAGTTAATGCCAATTACCTATTCAAACATTTATATCATCAAGCATTAATTCACAAGCACATAACTTCTCCAGTTATTAACTTCAATCACATCATATATATCATTTACGAAACTCAAAATATAACCATTTGAGCAACTATGAAACCATAACCACAATTATACCAAAACATACCAAAATAAGCCATCACTCATGGCTATATATACAAAACAAACATAAACATTTACAAGCCAACCCTCATGGCTATATTCATAGCCAAAGTACCACAACTAGCCTATACATGCCATATACCATAAGTACACAACTCAAAAGTACCAACTTTGGTGTTTGATAGTGTGACGATGTTCCTGACGACTCCCGGATCTGAGCTAGCTTTATTTCTCTATAAAACATAGACAAATAACACAAAGTAAGCTTCATCGCTTAGTAAGTTCGTAAGTAAATAACTCAATTCATCAAATAAATGTAATTCGACCATTTACACATTACCAAATCAAAATCACATTAACCACAAACCTTTCTCATGTTTCAAAACATGATCAAATACCATCTCAATGAACTTTTTCAATGTAATACTTGAATAGGTTCTGTATGTACCTGTATCATTTCGTACTAACCTCTTTCTCAACCACATCATTTGTTTATCGTTGAACCGTTTGGAATATAAGTCAGATACTCAAGGATCACAATTGATAAGTACCTATACCATGGCTTGTAGCCAAATCAAGGTAACTTATCCTGGAGTACCTATACCATGGCCCGTAGCCAAATCAAGGTAACTCCTCTCTGAAATACCCATACCATGGCCCATAGCGAAATCAAGGTATCACTCGTACCCGAAGTGCCAATATCGTGGCTCGAAGCCAACTCAATAACCTAATGACATGTCATTAGCATCCTAAACTGTTCCTAAAGTTCAACCGGGAAGTTTCACTTGTCGATTTCATCGTCGAACACATCTGTAGAGTCGTATTCACAATTAAAACATTATCCATAATCTCATAATCACAATTTATGGAAAATCAAAGGATTTAACATTCATTTATAATGAAATTACCACATATGAACTTACCTCGTATTCGGAATTAACGAATCAGATCAATGACTCGATAACCTTGCTTTTCCCCTGATCTAAATCTGAATTCTTTCTTTCTTAATCTATATATATTCAAAATTAACTCATTTAATCACATACTCATTCAATTTAGTCCAAAAATACACATTTGGGCATTTTTACCATTAGCCTTTAAACTTTCACATTTAATGAATTTAGTCCCTATTTCGTAAATACACAAAATTCAAGCAATTTAATCCAATTTCATCATAGCTGAATTTCATTAGTGTCCTTAGTAGCCCATATATTTCATTTATTTCACGTTTCAACCACTCAATTTGCATAATTTACAAATTAATCCCTTTTTGAGATTTTTGTCAAAAATCACTTTACAAAACTAGTTTAACCATCAACAAACTTTCATAATCTATCATCTATCATCAAAATACTCAAGTATTCAACAATGAAAACATGAAAATTCTTTAACAGTTTCAAAAATTAAGGTACGGGATAGCTAGAACAGAAAGCAATGATCTCAAAAATGTAAAAATCGACAAAAATCGAGCTCAAAACACTTACCAATTAAGCTTGCAAGTGCTGAATGTTAAAACCTTAGAATAGCATCTTTTTCTTCAACAATTTCAGTGGAGAAGATGATATTAAGCTTAAAATTTGATTTTGTTTTATTAATAGTAACTTTATTAACTAATTTACCATTATGACCTTAATGAATAAACATTAAAAACATATAATGGTTGTCCGTAATAGTCCACTATCATATAAAATGGTCTAATTACTATTTAAGACCATCATATTAAAAGCCAAAGCTATTTGACACCTTTAACTAATAGAATGCAACTTTTGCATTTTACGCGATTTAGTGCTTATTCTCAAATTGAGCTATTAAACAATAAAATTAGCTCACAAAATTTTCACACATACATGCTATCAAGCTATAACACATAAAATATTATTAAAATAATTTTTTGACATCGGATTTGTGGTTCCAAAATCACTGTTTTGATTTAGCTAAAATCGAGCTGTTACACCTAACCTAAGTTTTCTATAAATTGATAAGGGCATTAAATTAATGTTGGCTCCTAAATCGCAAAGGGTCTTACTAAAATAAATGTCCCCTATCTTTATGGGAAATGTAAAACTACCTAGATTTTTCAATTTAAGGGGTATCTTTTTAGCAATAATAGAACTACACGAGGCATTAATGTCAATTTGTTCTCCTTTTTAAACTTCTTATGCCTAGATATAATTTCTTTAAATACCTGACATATTTCAGTATTTTATCGATTAATTCCAACAGAGGTAAATTAACATTAATGGATTTAGATAAGTTCAGGACACTTACAAAATCCGCTTCATCCCTCTTCCGTTTGTCCTCAATCCTCTACGGGATTGGTATTTTCATGCATGTGAAGTTCTTGATTACCGGCTCAGTGTAACACCCCTCACCCGTATTCACCATCAGAATAGGGTTACAAGGTATTACCGATCATTACATATCATTTAACAAACATAACTCATTATGCATTCATACTAAGATATTATTCAATCACAAACACATTGTCCCTTATAATGGCCTATGAGGCCTTAAACAAGCTTTAGAAGTAGTTCGGGACTAAACCGATAACATACGAAAATTTTGGAAACTTAAAAAAATTTTCAAACATACAAGGGTCGCATGCCCATGTGAACAGGCCGTTGCCTCACATGGCTCCAAAGACGCCCGATTCCCAGGCCGTGTGGAAGCAAGGCATACATACTGGCTTGGGTCACACGGCCGACCACACGCCCATATGTCTAGCTCGCGTGCCCTTCGAAGTGGCCACACATGCCCGTGTGCCAGACCATGTTCTAGGTCGTGCCAAAACTGTAGGGTATACTGACTTATGTAACACGGCCAAGTCACACGCTCGTGTACTAGGCCTTGTGCCAATTAGGGGGTATACAGACTTGTACCACACGGCTAGTCACATGCCCGTGTGTGAGACCGTGTGGACCATACTGACTTCATTATAGTATCAACAACAGGGGGCACACGGCAGCGTAGCATGACTGTGTGTCACACACGGCTGAGAAAAAGCCCGTGTCTCTGCCTGTGTGGAAAAAATAATTCATTTGCAAGGCCAATTTTCCACCCATTTTGCACATACCTATATAAGCTCAATTGGTACCATTTCATCACACAAATTGGAAACCAAAATCATCAACCAAATGCGCAATTCATACCATTATACTCTTATCTATTCCAAGTCTCAATTCACTACTATTTACTTAGCCAAATACATGCTAAAACAAGATCAAACATTATAGTTCATTTACCATAATTCACATATACATAACTTCCTTATAAATAACCAACTTTCATACCAAAACATACCAAATTAAGCTATTACTCATAACTAGATATATATACCAAAACATACACCTTTACATGCCATTTGTAATAGCCAAACACACAACAATATTAACAACATTTACAAGCCAACTTTCATGGCTATATTCACAACCAAAATACAACACCTAGACTATACATGCCATAAACCATATTTACTCAACTCAAAAAGAACCAAATAGATGACTGATAGTGCGATGATGTTCCCGATGACTCCCGAATCTGAGCTAGCCTTGATTCTCTATAAAACATAGGAAAATAACACAAAGTAAGCTTCATAGCTTAGTAAGTTCATATTAATGTAATGAGCAACTTCACTATTCATTCCCAATTCAAACAATATAAATACAAGATAACACAAATACATTAAATCTCAAGTCATTTGATCATTCATTTAGTAGCTTAACATGACTTCATCCATTTCATGAATTCAATGTTTATAAACTTTACTCACATATCTATACCAACTTGTACCAATCTTATTTTCATTCACATCTTTCATTTTCCCATTGAACTGTTCGGAATAGAAGTCAGATTCTCAAGGATCTCAATCAATAAGTACCTATACCATGGCCAGTAGGCAAATCAAGGTAACTCCTCTGAAGTGCCTATACCATGCCCCGAAGCCAACTTAATACTCTAATGACATGTCACTAGCATTCTAAACTATTCCTAAGGTTTAACCAGGATTTTCCAATACAAATTCGTAGTTGAATCATTTTGAATTATTGTCGAATCATTGTCGAGTCATGGTCGAACAAGTCCTTAGTCTAGTAATTATAATTTATGCATAATCAAAGCATTTAGATACAATATAATAGAACTCGTTACATACGAACTTACCTCGTGTTCAAAATTGACTGATCGGATCGACTATTCGACAACCTTACTTTTTCTCCGATCTAAATCAGAATTCTTTCTTTCTTAATCTATATGAATTCAAACTTAACTTATTTATTCATCCACTCATTTAATTTGGTCCAAAATTACTCACTTGAGCATTTTTACACATTATCCCCTAAACTTTCACATTTAATCAATTTAGTCCTTATTGCACAATTACACACAATTCACATAATTCAACAAGACCCATGCTTGGCCAAATTTAACATGTATTACTAGTAGCCCATATTTTCAATTTATTCACACTTTTAACTAGCCGAATTTAACATGTATTACTAGCAGCCCATATTTTCAATTTATTCACACTTTTAACCACCACATTTCATATTTTCACAAATTAATCCTTATTTGACATTTTTGTCAAAAATCACTTTACAAAACTATTAAATCCATCAATAAACCTTCATAATCTATCATCAATCATCAAATTACTCAAGCATTCAACAATGACAACACGTTAAATCTTTAACAATTTCCAAATCTAAGGTACGAGCTAGTTGGAATACAAAGCAACGATCTCAAAAACGTAAAAATCATAAAAAAAATTGAGCTTAAAACACTTACCAATTAAGCCTTACAAGTGCTGAACCCTAAAACACAACTATGAAGCTTTCTTCTTCTATATTCCGTCAAAAGATGATAATGAAGCATAATTTTAATTTTTGTTTTGTTTATTATATCATTTATTAACTATTTACATTATTAACCTTTAATATATAACTTAAAATTCATTTAATGGTTCTCCAAAATTGTCCACTCACATTTAAAAATGGTCTAATTACCACTTAAGTCCATCATATTTAAAAGCCAAAGTCAATTGACACCTTTAACTAATAGAACGACACTTTTGCATTTTACGCAATTTAGTCCTTTTTCTCAAATTGAGCAATTAAACGGTAAAATTAGCTCACGAAATTTTCACACATGTCAAATAACATGCTGTAAACACCAAAAATAATATTAAAATAATTTTATGACCTCAAATTTGTGGTTTCAAAACCACTTTTTTGATTTGGCTAAAATCGGGCTATTACACTCAGCCTTTGGTTCAATCACTTGTTCGATCTACACCTCACGTTTATTTTCTTCAATGGGTTCCTTGACGAATTCTTGCAAATCCTTGCCTATTTAAATAAGATCTTTAATATCTTTAAGAGTCTTAACAGATTGCAAGGTGATAGAATTTACATGCTTCTTTCCATCCTTTCAAGGATTGTTCTCCATGTTACTCAAGATTCTAATACCAATTTACCTTTGCATGTTGCTCATCATCACCATCATCTGGTTCATTTAGTTCTAAATGCTTTCTTTGAAATTAGTAAATGTGTTTCTGGTTAAAGTACACTCAGTCTGTACTTCTCGGATGTCCATCTTCATTGATTGGATCTTGTCTTCTATTCGATCGAGTCATTAACCACAAATAGTATAGTCATTCCCCATAGATCTGTCTTGAGATCTTTGTATGTATGGAGGTTGGTAAGGAGGATTTACTCGATTTTATAGTTCATTTTTGCCTCCTTGATTTCCCCCTATTTTAGGTTCAGATGATCCTTCCAACAAGGGTTGTATCTATTCGAATAGGGATTTCCACCCTAGTACCCACATAGTTAACTTCATCCGGATGATGATTTGAATTTTGCCCTCAATGTTGGGTCGGCTCCGTAATGGTCGGTTTAGCTGCCACTTCTAATCGATTCAACTTCTCCAAAATTATTTTATAAGCATCTATTTTTTGAGTGGCTTTCATTGCATGTGGTTTTGGATTGTTAGTGAACATCTCGTTTGGCCACATATACAAGCTCATAGTCATGTCATCAATAACTTGATAGGCTTCCTCGTATGTATGGTTCATTAAAGCTACTCTAGATGTACCATCCAAAGTGGATCTTAGATTGTTGTGTAACACCCTAACCCGTATCCGTCGTTGGAATAGGTAACGAAGCATTACTAGATAATATACACCATATTAACATACATTTATGCATTCATTAACATAAATCATCCTTAAAAATTCACATTGTCCCTTATAAGACTCTAGAGACCATATAACATGCTTAAAAGTGGTTCAGGACTAAACCAATCACATATAAAAATTTCAGAACACTTAGAAAAAAAGTTCATGAAACCATAGGTCACACACCTGTGTGGACAGGCCGTGTGTCTCCCACGGCTACCAGACACGCTCGTGTGAAAACAGGGAATCGACTTGCACCACACGACCGAGAACATGCCCGTGTGCTAGGCCATGTGAAATCTAAGGGAGGTTATTGACTTGGGTCACACGGTCAACCACATGCCCATGTGCTAGCCCATGAACCACACACGACCAATAGACATGCTCATGTGTCTCGGCCGTGTCAAAACTGTAGGGTATACTGACTTTAATTCTAGGGGTACTCTAGGGGACACATGGCCGTGTAACATGATCGCGTGTCGCACACTACTGAGACACATGCCCGTGTCTCTGCCCGTGTGGACAAAAATAGGCCATTTGAAAAGCCCATTTTCCACCCTACAATCATGTACTCATAACAACCAATTTGGAACCATTTCCATACACTTATAGGCAGCCCAAAATGTACCAAATCACACATATTTCAAGCAATTTTATAGTTTCATTACTGAATTCCACAACTAAAACATGCCATTTCAATATGCTAAATCATCAAATTTGCATAACTTCTAAATGCATTTTATCATCAACACCTATTACATACCATAAAACTTACTCTTTCAACAGCCCATAATCAATCCATTACATAAGTATTATTTACATTATATGACTGACTAATCAAACATAACATTTAGGCCAACTTAAATGACCAAATATTTATATACCAACATTTACAAACCAAAACACATGGCTAAAATCAAGTTTCCAAAACATATCACAAAGACACTAGCCTATACATGCCATATACCATATATACAAGCTTGAAAGGTACCAACAAATGATCGATAGTGTGACGAAGTTTCCCGACGATCCCAAAGTCCAAGCTAGCTTTGACTATCTATAAAACATAGACAAATAACACACAGTAAGCTTCATAGCTTAGTAAGTTCGTAAGTAAATAACTCAATTCATCAAATAATATAGTTCAACCGTTTGCATATTACTAAATCAACATTACATTAACACAAACCTTATTCATGTCTCAAACATGAGTAAATACCATTTCATTAAACTTTCTCAATATAGTACTTGAATAGGTTCTATACATACCCGTATCACCTCGTACTAACCTCTTTCTCAACCACAACATTCATTTATCCATTGAACCATTAGGGAGAGAAATTGGATACACAAGAATCACAATCGATAAGTACCTACCTATACCATGGCCCGTAGCCAAATCAAGGTAACTTATCCCGGAGTACCCATATTATGGCCCGTAGCCAAATCAAGGTAACTCCTCTCAAAATGCCTATATCACACACGAGGTGCCGATATCACGGCCCAAAGCCAAATAAAGGTATTATTCACACACAAGGTGCCGATATCACGGCCCAAAGCCAATGCATTAACTTAATGACATTTCCTTATCATCATAACTGTACTTAAAATCTAATCGAGAAGTTTCGCTTGTCGATTTCATCGTCGAACACTTTCGTATAATCGTATTCACCATTCAAACATTTTCCGCAATCTTATAAACACATTTTATGCAATATCAAAGCATATAACATTCATTTATAATGAAATTAACACCTACGAACTTACCTCAGTCGTAGAAAGAACGAAACTAGCCGATTATTTGAGTACTTTATGCTCGTCTCGATCTAAGTCCGTGTTCTTTCTTTCATGATCTATATAAATTCATAAGTAATTATTTTATTCCTCAATTCAATCAACCTCATCTAAAGCACACAATTTGGGGTATTTTACATATTAACCTCTATGATTTCATATTTCTTACAATTTAGTCCCTATGTCAAAACAAATACACAAAATTTCAACATGCTCATGTTAGACCGAATTTTTCCTTTGGTCCCTAATAGCCCATTAATTCCATTTATTTCACGTTTAGACCCCTAGATTTTCAAATTTCACAATTTAGTCCACAATAAGCATTTTTAACAAAAATCACTTAATTAAACATGTATATCAAACACCAAGCTTGCATAATTCATCATTAAACATCATAAAACTCAAGCATTCATCAATGGGAACTTTCAAAATCATCAACACTTTCAAAAATTGAAGCATGGGCTAGCTAGAACACGAAGTAACGATCATAAAAATGTAGAAATCATCAAAACCCGAGCTTAAAACATACCTCAATCAAGCTATGCAAGTGTTGAATCGATGAAAGCATCAAAACCCTATTCTTTTCTCTTACTTTCGGTTAAAAGATGAGTAAATGATGAACCAATTTGTTATATTTTATTGTAATTAACTTAATTATCAATTTCCTATTTTAACCTTTAGTAATAAACTTATAAATCACTTAATATAAGGCCATTTATGTCCATCTCCACTATCCATGGTCTAATTACAACATAAGGACCTTTCATTTAATAAGCCATGGAAATTAAGCACTTTTAACAAGTGGAATGCGACTTTTGCATTTTACGCGATTAAGTCTTTTTTCTCAAATTGAGCTATTAAATTATAAAATTAGCTCACGAAATTTTCACACATATATAATCACATGTTTTAAACAAAAAAAATAATATTAAAATAATTTTATGACCTCATATTCATGGTCTTGAAACCACTATTCTGATTTAGCTAAAACCAGGCTGTTACAACTCTCCCCCCTTAGTGATTTTTGTCCTCGAAAATCTTACCAATGAATAGGTTTGGTTATTGCTTTCTCATAGCATCCTCAGGTTGCCAAGCTTCTTCTACCCCGTGTCGATGCCATAATACTTTCACTAGCGCTATTCTTTTATTTCTCAGCTCTTTGATCTCACAAGCTAGAATTCGAATCGGTTCTTCACTGTACGACAAATCTGACTGAATCTCAACTTCGGTCGGGGAAATAACATGTGAAGGATCAGATCTATATCATTGAAGCATTGATACATGAAACATATTATGAATATTTTCTAGCTCAAACGACAATGCTTACCGATAAGCCACTAGTCCAACCCGCTCTATAATTTTGTACGACCCAATGAATCTCGGACTCAATTTGCCTTTCCGACCAAATCGAAGTATTTTCTTCCACGGCGACACTTTTATAAAAACTTTATCTTCAATCTGAAACTCAATATCTTTTCATTTCAAGTTTGTGTATGATTTCTGTCGATCCGATGCTGCTTTCAACCTATCGCGGATCACTTTCACTTTTTCTTCAATCTCTCTATTCAGATCAACCCCGTGAATCTGATTCTCACTTAGCTCAGTCCAGTATAAAGGTGTTCGACATTTCCGACTGTATAAAGCTTCGTACGGTGCCATTTTAATGCTTGATTGAAAGCTATTATTATACGTAAATTCAATCAACGACAAATAATTTTCCCACGTACCTTCGAACTCAAGAATACAACATCTCAACATGTCCTCAAGTATCTGTATAACTAGCTCGAATTGACCATCCGTCTGTTGGTGAAATGCAGTACTAAAGTGTAGCTTTGTGCCTAATACATCTTGCAATTTCTTTCAGAACCGAGATGTAAATCTCAGATCTCTATCTGAAACAATAGAAATAGGCACTCCGTGTAATCTCACAACTCATAGATATACAATTCAGCAACCTTGTCAAGAAAATAATTTGTACGCACAGAAATGAAATGAGCTGGTTTGTTAACTGGCCAACAACAACCCAGATCGCATCTTTCTTTCTCGGAGATAAGGACAATCCCGACACAAAATCCATAGTCACTATCCCATTTCCACTCAGGAATCATAATCGGCTGCAATAAACCAGACGGTACTTGATGTTCAGCTTTAACTTGCTGAAAAATCAAACACTTCGAAACAAACTCTAAAATATCACGTTTCATACCAGACCACCAGTAAAGCTATTTCAAATCATTGTACATTTTCGTACGTCCCGGATGAATAGACAAACGACTACTATGTGCTTCGTTCAAAATCATCCCAATCAACTCTGAATTTCTCGGAACACATATTTGGCCTTTGAATCTTAAACAATCATCAGCATCAACTCGAAACTTTGAATCAGAATTCAAATTGCTTTGAGCTCACTTTGCTAACAATTCATTATCAACTTTTTAAGCTTCGGAAATCTACTGTATAAATAACGGTCTCGCTTTCAACTCAACTACAATTGAGCTGTCATCAAATAGAGTCATCTAAGTATTCATCACATGTAAAGCAAACAAAGATTTCTGGCTTAAAGCACCATCAGCAACATTGGCCTTTCTCGGATGGTAGTCAATCACTAGCTTGTAATCTTTCAACAATTCTAACCATCTCTGCTGTCGTAAATTTAGATCTTTTTGAGTCATCAAATATTTTAAGCTTTTGTGATCAGAATAAATGTGATATTTCTCACCAAACAGATAATGGCGCCAAATCTTCAACACGAATACGATAGCTGCTAATTCCAAACCATGCGTTAGATAATTCTTTTCATGTGGCTTCAATTGTCTCAAGGCATAAGCTATGACTTTGCCTTCCTGCTTCAAAACATAACCCATACCATTCAACGATGCGTCACTATAAATTACAAATTCTTTACTCGATTCTGGCTGAACTAACACTGGATTTTCGATCAGTAAAGCTTTCAACTAATCAAAAATTTTTTGGAACTTTTCTAACCACTTGAACTCAATATCTTTCTGAAGCAGTCTCGTTATCGGGGTTCCAATCATAGAGGAACCTTTTATGAATCGTCTGTACTAACCAACAAGTCTGAAAAAAACTTCAGAATTCAGATACATTTCTCAGAGGCTTCCAATCTATTATTGTAGAAATCTTACTCGAATCTACCCGAATACCCGATGCTGACACAATATGCCCTAGAAAACTAACTTCACACAACCAGAATTCACATTTACTGAACTTTGCAAACAACTGCTTATCACGCAAAGTCTGTAGCATTATTCTCAGATTTTCAGCATGCTCGAATTCATCACGGGAATAAATCAAGATGTCATCTATAAACACAACCACAAATCGATCCAAATACAGTCTGAAGATTCGATTCATTAGGTCCATAAAAATAGCAGGTGCTTTCGCTAGTCCGAAAGGCATAACTAAAAACTCATAATGTCTATACCTCGTTCGAAAAGCAGTTTTCGGCACATCAGAGTCTTTAACTCGCAACTGATTGTAGCCCGATCTCAAATCTATCTTTGAAAACACTGTAGCCCCTTTCAACTGATCAAACAAATCATCTATTCGTGGCAAAGGGTATTTATTCTTAATAGTCACTTTATTGAGCTGTCAATAGTCCATGCACATTCTCATAGTTCCGTCTTTCTTTTTCACAAAAAAATAAAACCAGTGCACCCCAAGGAGAATAAGTCAGTCGTGCGAAGCCTCTATTTGTCAACTCTTGCAACTGAGCTTTCAACTTTTTTAATTCAGTCAGTGCCATCCTGTACGGAGCTATCTATATTAGAGTTGTTCCAGGCACTAACTCAATACCAAATTCAACCTCTCAGATCGGTGGTAAACCCGGTAACTCTTTAGGAGACACATCTGGGTAGTCACACACAACTGGCACTGATTCAATCTTCTTTTTAGTCACTTTCCTATCAAGCACATAAGCAAAGTAAGCTTCACACCCCTTTCTCACATATTTCTGAGCTAGCATCGAAAAAATCACTACCGGTAAACCATTCAAATCATTAGACTGAATACGAATTATCTCATCATTCTGACATCTCAGATCAATTGTCTTTCGTTTGCAGCTCTATCGTATCATGCAGTGTCAACCAATCCATACCTAGAATTATATCAAATTCATTGAATGGAAATAACATCAGATCGATCGGAAAGTAATCATCCCGAATCATCAATGGGCAATTCTTACATACTTTATCATCCAAGACACATCTTCTTAAAGGGTTCAATACTCTAATTACAAATTCAGTAGACTTTACATGCAAAGTCTTACTGGATACTAAATTCACACATATATATGAACGAGTCAATCCTGGATCTATCAATGCAATTATAGTAGTATCATAGAGAGTGAAAGTACTGGTAATAACATCTGGCGATAACGCTTCTTCGCGAACGTGAATAGCGTAGGCTCTCGTAGGTGCTCTTGCCTCGAATCTTACAGTAGAGTCCTTAGTCACTCTCTGACTACCACTCACATTACCCGTGTTTCTAGGTGGTCTACCCCTGTTTACAGTGTTACTCGGCCTCGTGTTCTAAAAATTCTCTTTTTTCTATCAACTCTAGACAGTCTTACATAAAATGATCCAATGATCCACATTTGTAACAAGCTTTATTTCTTTTATTCCAGCATTCTCCAAAATGTCATCGTTCACAGTGCTGACATTCAGGTTTATTGTCTGTTACACTACCAACACTAGCTGCTGATGTAGCTTGAGCTTTAGAACTAGAGTGTTTTTTAGTACGTTCCTTGTTCGAATATCCCATTAAAACATTCCGGCGAGTATACGAATCTTTGGATTTCTTTGATGTAGACTGATACGACTTATTCATTAATCTCTTTCTGGTGTCTCTATCCTCAGAATCTGATTTCCTCTTTTCTTTGCTGAGATCTTCAGCCTTACAAGCCCTTTCAACTAAAACAACGAATTTTTTTATTTCTAGAATCCCAACTAATAGCTTTATATCCTCGTTCCGTCCATCAATGAATCGTTTACACATAATCTCTTTGGTGGAAACATATTCCCGAGCATATTTACTCAATCATACAAATTCTCTTTTGTACTCGGTCACAGTCATTCAGCCTTGTTTTAACTCTAAAAACTCCTTATGTTTCTGATCGAGAAATATTTGGCTTATGTACTTTTTCTGGAACTTAGCTTGAAAGAATTCCCAAGTAACTGGTTCACTAGGAACCACCGATGTCAAATTTTTCCACCAGTGATATGCATTATCTCTAAGTAAAGATACCACACATTTGATATATTCTTCCGGAGTACAGGATAATTCATCGAATACTCGGATAGTGTTCTCAAGAAAGAATTCAGCTCTCTCTGCGTCATCATCAACTGTAGCTCGAAACTATTCAGCCCCATGTTTACGAATCTTATCCACTGGTGACTTATTCAATCGAATCGGATCTATCACCTGTGGCACAACCGGGATTTCTTGAGGAACAGGTGGGGGTGGAGGTTGTTGAGCAGCCAGATTCATTCGTACAAATTCCATGAACCATTCAGTCATCATTTGATAAAAGGCTTTCTTAGCCTCTTCCTCATGACTACTCATTATGGGTCTAGAGTCAAATTGTGTTGTCCTTTGAGCAGGAGCAGGCGCGTTACTCAATACATCGTCAGCTACGGCTCTTTCGGGATCCATTTGCTATATAAAAGCACATTTCAAATGTCATGAATCATCACACTATCGTAATTTATATATATGACATGTATAGCTAGATTCCCACTCACTACGTTAGTCCTAGAATTGACTAAATTGTAGCTCTGATACCAATAAATTGTAACACCCCTAACCCGTATCCTTCACCGGAAAAGGGTATGAGGCATTACCGGATAATATACACCACATTAACATACATTTATGCATTATTTAACATAAATCATCCTTAAACATTCACATTGTTCCTTATAAGACTCTACTAGACCTTATAACATGCTTAAAAGTGGTTCGGGACTAAACCAATCACATATAAAATTTCTGAACACTTAGAAAAAATTTCATGAAATCATAGGTCACACGCTCGTGTGATCAGCCCGTGTGTCTCACATGGTTACTAGACACACCTGTGTCACAGACCGTGTGGAAACAGGGCATACATACTAACTTGCACCATACGGCCGAAGACACACCTGTGTGTCAGGCCATGTGAAATCTAAGGGAGGTCACACACCCATGTGCCAGTGCATGAACCACACATGACCAATAGACATGCCCGTGTGTCTAGGCCGTGTCAAAATTGTAGGGTATACTGACTTTAAATCGAAGGGTACCCCAGGGGACACATGGCCGTGTAACATGACAGTGTGTCATACACGACTGAGGCACACGCTCGTGTCTCTGCCCGTGTGGACAAAAATAGGCCATTTGAAAAGCCAATTTTCCACCCAACAATCATGTACTCATAAAAACAATTCGGAACAATTTCCATACACTCATAGGCAGCCCAAAATGTACCAAATCACACACATTTCATGCCATTTCATAGTCAACCTTTTCATTACTCAATTCTATAACTAAAACATGCCATTCCAATATGCTAAATCATCAAATTTGCATAACTTCTAAATGCATTTTATCATCAACACCTATTACATACCATAAAACTTACTCTTTCAACATCCCCTAATCAATCCATCACATAAGCATTATTTACATCATATAACTTACTAATCAAACATAACATTTAGGTCAACTTAAATGACCAAATATATATATACCAACATTTACAAACCAAAACACATGGCTAAAATCAAGTTTCCAAAACATATCACAAAGACACTAGCCTATACATGCCATATACCATATATACAAGCTTGAAAGGTACCAACAAATGATCGATAGTGTGACGAAGTTTCCCGATGATCCCAAAGTCCAAGCTAGCTTTAACTATCTATAAAACATAGACAAATAACACACAGTAAGCTTCATAGCTTAGTAAGTTCGTAAGTAAATAACTCAATTCATCAAATAATATAGTTTAACCATTTGCACATTACTAAATCAACATTACATTAACACAAACCTTATTCATGTCTCAAACATGAGTAAATACCATTTCATTAAACTTTCTCAATATAGTACTTGAATAGGTTCTATACATACCCGTATCACCTCGTACTAACCTCTTTCTCAACCACGACATTCATTTATCCATTGAACCATTAGGGAGAGAAATTGGATACGCAAGAATCACAATCGATAAGTACCCATACTGTGGCCCGCAGCCAAATCAAGGTAACTTATGCCGGAGTACCTATACCATGGCTCGTAGCCAAATCAAGGTAACTCCTCTCAAAATACCTATATCATGGCCCGTAGCCAAGTCAAGGTATTAGTCACACTTGAGGTGTCGATATCATGGCCTGAAGCCATTGCATTAACTTTATGTCATTTCCTTATCATCATAACTGTACTTAAGATCTAACCGAGAAGTTTCACTTGTCGATTTCATCGTCGAACACTTCCGTATAGTTGTATTCACCATTCAAACATTTTTCACAGTCTCATAAACACATTTTATGCAATATCAAAGCATATAACATTCATTTATAATGAAATTAACACCTACGAACTTACCTCAGCCGTAGAAAGAACGAAACTAGACGATTAATCGAGTACTTTATTCTTGCCTCAATCTAAGTCTGAGTTCTTTCTTTCAGGATCTATATAAATTCAAAAGTAATTATTTTATTCCTCAATTCATTCAATCTCATTCAAAGCACACAATTTGGGGCATTTTACACATTAATCCCTATAATTTCAAATTTCTTACAATTTAGTCCCTATTTCAAAACAACTCAAAATACACAAAATTTCAACATGCTCATGTTAGACCGAATTTTCCTTTGGTCCCTAGCAGCCCATTAATTCCATTTATTTCACATTTAGACCCCTAAATTTTCAAATTTCACAATTTAGTCCACAATAAGCATTTTTATCAAAAATCATTAGATTAAACATGTATATCAAACACCAAGCTTGCATAATTCATCATTAAACATCATAAAACTCAAGCATTCATCAATGGAAACTTTTAAAATCATCAACACTTTCAAAAATTAAAGCATGGGCTAGCTAGAAAATGAAGCAAGGATCACAAAAACGTAGAAATCATCAAAAACCGAGCTCAAAACATACCTTAATCAAGCTATGCAAGTGTCGAATGGATGGAAGCATCAAAACCCTATTCATTTCTCTTATTTTTGGTTCAAAAAGATGAGTAAATGATGAACCAATTTGTTATATTTTATTATAATTAACTTAATTATCAATTTCCTATTTTAAGTTTTAGTAATAAACTTATAAATCACTTAATATAAGGCCATTTATGTCCATATCCACTATACATAGTCTAATTACAACATAAGGACCTTTCATTTAATAGGCCATGGCAATTAAGCACTTTTAAAAAGTAGAATGCAACTTTTGCATTTTACGCGATTAAGTCGTTTTTCTCAAATTGAGCTATTAAATGATAAAATTAGCTCACCAAATTTTCACGCATATATAATCACATGCTGTAAACACAAAAAAATAGTACTAAAATAATTTTAAGAACTCAAATTCGTGGTCCTGAAACCACTGTTCCAATTTAGCTAAAACCAGGCTGTTACAACTCTCCCCCTTCAGGATTTTTGTCCTTGAAAATCTTACCAGTGAATCGGTTTGGATATTGCTTTCTCATAGCATCCTTAGGTTCCCACGTAGCTTCTTCTACCCCGTGTCGATGCCATAATACTTTCACTAGCGTTATTCTTTTATTTCTCAGCTCTTTGATCTCACAAGCTAGAATTCAGATCGGTACTTCACTGTACGACAAGTCTAATTGAATCTCAACTTCGGTCGGGGAAATAACATGTGAAGGATCAAATCTGTATCGTTGAAGCATTGATACATGAAACACATAATGAATCTTTTTTAGCTCAGATGGCAATGCTACCTGATTAATCACTGGTCCAGTGGAAGGTTTGGAAGGGAAATGTACAATGAAAGCACATCTATGATCATGAAAAGTGTAATAGCTCGGTTTTAGCTAAATCATAATAGTGGTTTCAAAACCACAAATCTGAAGTTATAAAATTATTTTAATATTATTTTTTATATTTACAGCATGTGATTATATATGTGTGAAAGTTTCGTTAAATAATTTTAGTGTTTAAATGCTTCATTTGATAAAAGGACTAAATCGCGTAAAATGCAAAAGTTGCATTCTGTAACGCCTCAAATTTTTGGACCTAGAAGTATTGGGCCTTGTGGGTGAGAGCCGCTAGGAGACTGGACATAAAAGTTTATGTGTGGAAGAAATATCACAATTGATTGTATGCTGCAGTGGTTAAGTGATTAGGAGTGTTTGAGAATGTTGGAAAAGTCTTAGGTTCAAACTTGGGCTTTAGCAAAAATTTATGTTTTTCTCTTAAAGGAGCCTTGATGTTAGTGGATGAGCTTTAAGAATATTTTTGATGAATTTATATCATAAGGAGCAATGTGGTCTAGTGGAATTGGCGTTACAAGTGAGCTAGTGGTTTAAGGTTCGAATCTCCGCTTGTCCAAATAGATATTATTTTTACTAATGGCCATGGAAGGAGATGGAGTTGGACTGAGACTCTATGGATGACTTGGTCATGAGTGTTTTAAGGAAATTTGAATTGAAGGTTGAGTGATTTAGGGGAGTGTTTCTCTTCAAGGGAAGAAGATTTGGATGAAGGAGTTTGTTTGTAATTCAAACTCGGTTGGTGGCTTAATTCAAAGAGAAAATCAGGGAATTTGAAATGGGAAGGTTGGTTGCCAAAATTTGAACTCCCTATTGTGCAAATTCTGTCATAGGATTTTTTTTCCAGAGTGCCGAATTCTTTTGTGCCATTTTGGGTTTTCTTTATTTTCAGTTTTTTTCCTCTTTTCTCTGTATTGTCGTGCATATTCTAGAATGTTACCGTTTGTTCAACCTTTTGATCTCTTTGCCATTTTAGTATAGAATTGAAAGGTCGAATATATGAGATGTTCTTACATGTTTCTGGCTATTCTTTTCTTTCATTTCTCAACCAAACTTGTCCACCCTCTCCCTCTCTCATTTGTTTTGCGTGACTGAATAGCTTTTGGTCTCTTCTCCTCTTTTCTTCCTTCTGTCAATTGCATTTTCCTTCTTTTTGGTTAAGCCGAATAGCACTTGCCTCCTCCCCCTCGCCACTCATTCAGTTTTTCTTGGCTAGCCAATTGTCTTTCTATTTAGAGCCGAATCCCTCTACACTTGAGTAAGGTAAGTGATTTTGTTTAGGTTCACAGCTACTCTTCTCCCTCTTTCTCTCTCTGTCGATATAAGTTTCCTCCTTAACACTATCTTTATCCACCGTTTTTTATAGGTGTGTGACTGTTTTTCATGGGACTCAAATCCTAGAGTGTACCTTAGGAGGCCGAATACTCCTAAGTAGTGGTAAGTTTTTGTTCTTTTGTTTCTAATCTTTATCATTCACAGTCTTAGTTAACAAGGTGGTAATAATATACAGATTTTGTCAAGTTTTGGAAGCCAGCTTTAATCGGTGGTTAAATAGAGGAATCGATTGCTATTCAAGGTAGGCAGTCAGTACCATTTTGGAATCAGGTGCTATGTAAGGGTGTTAAATTTAACGATTAAAGGACTAACGTGGGGTTATGATTAAATCTAGGTTTAGCGTTGTGGGATTTGCTCACTTATGACAAACAGGTGTGTATCCGTACTCTGTAAGCGGTAATAGGTGTAAAGGCCGTAAATATGTGTGTAACCGTATGCCTTGTTTTGATAATCAGCTGAAATGTCGAAAATGTGTGTTGTTTACTCTGCTATGACTATAGATCGGCAAAATGTCGAAAAGCCGAAAATATGGCGTATAACGCCACACAAGTGTGTAATCATGCGTGTGGTGAACTGAGCTCACGGAACGTGTGCATACGATGAGGAAGGCCACCATTAGAGAATTCGTGGGCTTAGGCCGCAGTGGGCCATGAAATGGGCCGAATCGAATAGGCGCAATGGGCCCGTGGGACCGCTTGTGTCAAATCAATTGCTAGTTGGAATATCGTTGGGCTTGTCATGTTGCGTAAATGGCATAGGCCGTTCTGGGCCACGTTAGGCCGGATTGGGTCGTGTGGGCCCAATGGGCTTGTGGGCCCACACGGATAAAATGTATGTTATGTGGTAAGTTTTGGACTGGGCTACGTCGTTCGTACAATCGTGAACAGTTCTGGGTTAAATGGGTCGTATGGGCCCAATGGGCCCGTGGGCCCACGTGGGTAAATTATGCTGTTAAGTGGGAAGTAGATAGACTTGTCATGTTGCGCACATGACTTAGGTTGTTTTGGGCCTCGATGGGCTGAAATGGGCTGTGTGGGCCCAATGAGCTTGTAGGCCCACACGGGTAAAATCTGCGATAAGTGACTATTAATGAACCGGGCTATGGTATACACAGCCGTATCTAAATTTGGGCTAAATGAGCCACATGAGCGTGTAGGCCCACTCAGGCCGAGTAATGAGCCTTAGGTCCACTTGCACCAGTATGTCTGTTTAGGTTACTTAGGTCGCTTGAGGCGATAATGGACCCTCGGTTGGGTCGTTAAGACCCTTAACTTGTAAAATTACTAAAATACCTCCGAGTTGTAAAATTATCGAAATACCCCTAATTTGTGAAATTACCGAAATACCCTTATTTTGTGAAATTATCGAAATACCCTCGACTTGTAAAATTACTAAAATACCCCTGATTTGTAAAATTACTGAAATACCCTTGTAGTGTAAAATTACCGAAATACCTTGTAGGATAAAATAACTATTTTACCCTTATGGGTAAATAACCGACTTAGACATGAATTTGACCGATTTGACTGTGATCGTATGATTGTGTTCTAATTGACTTGACGGTGGTTGTACGACTGATATGCTTTTAATATATGTTTAAATGATTATTACCAAGCAAGGCCATTTTGCATACATGTGTGATGATTGAGCATGACATACACGACATATTGCATGGGGTTGGGACATTGATATGGAGGTCGCATGGGTCGCACGAGATGACTGTGGACCGATGGACGGCTTAGTGCCGCTTAATCTGATTATGGCTCTGTGCCAACCTAAAAATAGCTCTGTGCCATCTTGACTATGGCTTTGTGCCAAATGTATTTATCCGTGGCTATGTGCCTAACATACTTAGTGATGACTCTGTGTCGATCATATTTACCCAAGGCTGTGTGCCGATTATAATACCGTCACTGATGGCTATGTACCAAACATAATACAGTTACTGATGGCTTTGTGCTAATTATAATACCGCTATTGAAGGCTTAGAGCTTCATATATACTAGCAGCGTTGGTGCGATTTCAGTTAGTGTCACAACTGGTGCTAACATTGGTGTGCTAGCTGGGTGGGTCTATTTTATCCCCACGTAAGTGTAGGGTTGGTACGGGTGGTGTGTTGGCTAGATCGGGGTGGGATGCATCCTCATACTATTGCATATCTGTTTATGAGATCTGTCACTGTATTGGGCCTTGGCCCACTTGTTCTGTTATTGGCTTGGGCTAGGCCCAATTGATTTTGTTATGAGCTGTGACCCAAATGATATTGTAATGGGCTTTGGCCACGTATGCTTTGAACTGGATTGTACCATTATTGTTAAAGGGCTCTGGTACTGTTTCTATTTTTGTTTCGGTATACTGATTGTTACTCTAGTAAAAGGATTACACACTAAGTTTTCATAAACTCACCCCGTTTATTAACTGTGCAGGTAATCCCCAGCATTAAGAGGACCGGTGCTGCAAGAGACTCAAAGATGGCCACACGACTGCCTTTGGACTTTATTTATGTTTTAGATTCCATTTTGGGTTTTCAACATTTGAAATAAGGCCTCTTAAAGTTTCTGGATTTTAACTGTGGGTTTTATTTACTTCGATTTATAATAGTTTTTAAACAACACTACATTTCCGCAACATTCTCGAAAGGGTTTCGCAACTTATAGTTGCTTATTGATGGAAATGATATTGATTCATGTGGTAATCTTATTTGTATATGGCTTAAAGCTTACTTTGTGTGTTTTTCCTTATTTTATAGATAATTAAAGCTAGCTCAGACTCGAGAATCATCGCGAACATCGTCACACTATCGACTACTTGTTTGTATTTTTGGATGTTTTTTGTAAATATGGTATATGACATGTATAGGCTAGTGAGTTGATGATAAGTTTTGAAATATGATATTAGCCATGTGTGTTGGTTTGTGAAATAATGTAAATGTTGGTGTGTATGGCCATTGAAGTTGGTTTGAATTAGGTGTTTGGTAAGTAATACATGATGTATAAGTTGCCTTATGTTTTGGTATGTTTGGTAGGGTTATATGGTTGCTCAAGTAGCTAGTTGTCATTTGGTAAGCTAATGCTTGAAAGATGATATGCTATGGCTTGATTTTGAAATGATGAAATGGTATGTTTTGAATCATGAAATTGTTGATAAGATGATGAGGAAATGCATTTAGAAGTTATGTAAGTTTAATGATTTTGGCATATTGAATTGGTATGTTTTGGCTATGGATTTGAATAGTTAAGAGGATGGTTTATAAATGGCATGAATTGTGCATGAAATAGCATGTTTTGGTTGCCTATTAATGTATTGAATTGGTACAAATGTTGTGGTTTAGGAATGCTTGAGAAAGGATGAGAAATGTGGCTTCAACCAAGCCTATATTCACTCCACACGGTCGAGCACACGGGCGTGTGGCATGATCGTGTGTGATATATAGCCTCGGTACATGACTATGTGTCCCCTGAGTAGCCCTTCGAATTAAGTCATTATACCCTATAGGTTTGGCACGGCCTAGACACATAGGGGTGTCTACTGGCCGTGTGAGACACATGGGTTGTCACATGGGCGAGTGGCCGGCCATGTGACCCAAGTCAGTATACCCTCCAGATTTCGCAAGGCCATGGTACACGGGAGTGTTTCTGGCCATGTGGTGTAAGTCAGTATGTATGCCCTGTTTTTACACAGCCTGTGACACGGGCATGTCTAGTGGCCGTACGACCTGTTCACACGGGCACGTGATCTCTGTGTGCATGAAAATTTTATAAGTTTCCTGAAGTTTTCATAAGTTATCAGTTTAGTCTCGAACCTCTTTCAAGCATGTTTTAAGGTCTCGTAGTGCTTTATAAGGGACAATGTGATTATGCTTGATTGATGTTCATGTGATAATAAATTGATGTGTAAGAAATGTATGATTTATGTTGTGATTTGTTCGGTAATGCCTTGTAACCCTGTTTCAGCAACAGATACTGGTTAGAGGTGTTACAATTATTGGTATCAGAGGTACGGTTTAGTTGATTCTAGGACTAACGTAGCATGTGTAAGAGTCTAGCTATACATGCGATATATATTCTTCGATAGTGTGATGATTTCTAACATTTTAAAATTGTGTTTACTTATAGCGATGGGTCCTCAAAGAGCTATAATTGATGATATAGAGAGTAATGCGCCCCCTGTCGCTCAAGGGGCAACACTGGTTGATTCTAGGCCCATTTCAAGTAGTCAAGGGGGATAGACTAAGCAAGCCTTCATCCAGATGATGAGTGAGCGGTTTACAGAGTTTGTTCGAACGAATCCGGCTGCTCAACAACCTCCACCCCTACCTGTTCCTCAGTAATACCCTATTTTTTCTCAAGTCATAGATCCGATACGATTTAATGAGCCGCCAATGGATAAGAGACGTAAACATGGAGTTGAGGAGTTTCGGGCTACCACTGGTGATGATGCTGAAAAAGCTGAGTTCTGGCTCGAGAACATGATTTGAGTATTCAACGAACGTCTTGTACTCTTGAAGGATGTATCAAATGTGTGGTATCTTTACTTAGAGATAATGTGTACCATTGGTGGAAAATGTTAATATCTATGGTTCCTAGAGAACGGGTTACCTGGGAGTTTTTTCAATCTGAGTTTCAAAAGAAGTACATAAGTCAATGATTTCTCGATTAGAAGCATAACGAGTTTCTAAAATTGAAACAAGACCGGATGACTGTCAATGAGTACAAAAGATAATTCGTACGTTTAAGCAAGTATGCTCGAGAATATGTGTCTACTAAGGAGATTATGTGTAAACGGTTTGTTGATGGACTGAATGAAGATATAAAACTGTTATTCAAGATTCTTTATTTGAAGGAATTTGTCATTCTGGTTAAGAGGGCTTGTAAATCCGAGGATCTTAGCAAAGAAAAGAGATAAGCATACGCAGAAGCTAGATACTCAAGAAAAAGATCGATAACTAAGCCGTATTAAGCTTTATCGAAGAAATTTTGAGACTCGTTTAATCATTCTAATGCATCAGTGGGACATTCAATCAGGGGTCATGAAAAGTAACCTGTGAGTTCTAAAGCTCAAGCTACATCTATTGCTAGTGTTGGCAGTGTGAGACAAAACCGACTCGAGTGCAGACATTGTGAAAAATGACATATCAGTGATTGTAGATTGAATGATCGAGCCTGTTTTAAATGTGGATCATTAGATCATTTCATTCGTAACTGTCTTGAGTTGGTTGCGCAAGATACAGTACAAAACATGAGGCCAAGTAACACTGCAGTTAAAGGTAGACCACCCAGAAACATGAGAAATGTGAGTGGTAGCCAGAGAACAACTAAAGATTCTGCTGTGAGGTCAGAGGCTAGAGCACCTGCACAAGCCTATGCTATTCACGCTCGCGAAGAAGCGTCATCTCCAAATGTTATTACGGGTACTTTCACTCTTTATGATACTAAAGTTAATGCATTGATATATCCAGGATCAACACATTTATATGTATGTGTGAATTTAGTATCCAGTAAGACTTTTCCTGTAGAGTCTACTGAATTTGTGATTAGAGTATCGAACCCTTTAGGCAAGTGTATTTTGGTTGATAAAGTGTGCAAAAACTATCCATTGATGATTCGGGATTTCTGTTTTCCGGCTGATCTGATGTTGTTGCCATTTGATGAATTTGATATAATTTTGGGTATAGATTGGCTAACATTACATGATGCTATAGCAAACTATAAACAAAATATGATTGATATGAGATGTCAGAATAATGAGATTATCAGGATTGAGTCAGATGATTTGAACGGTTTACCAACAGTGATTTTATCGATAGTTCAGAAATATGAGAGAAAGGTTTGCGAAGCTTATTTTGCTTATGTGCTTGATAAAAAAGTGACTAAAAAGAAGATCAAATCAGTGCCAGTTGTGTGTGAGTATCCAAAAGTGTTTCCTGAAGAGTTATTGGGTTTACCACCGATCCGAGAGGTTGAGTTTGACATTGAGTTAGTGCCGGGAACTATGCTGATATCAGTAGCTCCGTACAGAATGGCTCTGAAAAAGTTGAAAGAATTGAAAGCTCAGTTGTAAGAATTGACGAATAGAAGTTATGCTAGACCGAGTTTCTCTTCTTGGGGTGCATCGGTATTATTTGTGAACAAGAAAGATGGTACAATGAGAATGTGTATAGACTACCGACAGCTTAACAAAGTAACGATCAAGAATAAATACCCTCTACCACTGATTGATGATTTGTTTGATCAATTGAAAGAGGTTATAGCGTTTTTGAAAATAGATTTGACATCGGGCTATAATCAGTTGCAAGTTAAAGACTCTGATATACCAAAAACTGCTTTTAGAATGAGGTACGGACACTACAAATTTCTTATTATGCCCTTCGGATTAAGAAATGCACCTGCTATCTTTATGGACTTAATGAATCAGATTATTAGACCGTACCTGGATCGATTTGTTTTTGTATTCATTGATGTCATTTTGATTTACTCTCGTGATGAATCTGAGCATGAAGAACATTTGGGAATCGTGTTTCTGAAATGTCACCATGGAAAAAGATATTATGATTTGGTCGGAAAGGAAAATTGAGGCCGAGGTTTATAGGACCGTATGAGATTTTCGAGTGAATCGGACCAGTTGATTACAACTATCTTTATCGTCTGAGCTAGAAAAAATTCATAATATATTTCATGTAACAATGCTTCAACGATACTGATCCAATCCTTCACATGTCATTTCCCCGACTAAAGTTGAAATTCAGCCAGATTTATCGTATAGCGAAAAACCGATCCAAATTTTGGCTCGTGAGATCAAAGGGTTGACAAATAAAAGAATAGTGTTAGTGAAAGTATTATGGCATCGACACGGCCTTAAAGAGTTAGTGAAAGTATTATGGCATCGACACAGGATTGAAGCGTTAGTGAAAGATTATGGCATGGACACAGGGTTGAATAAGCTACGTGGGAACCCAATGATGCTATGAGAAAGCAATATCCAAACCTATTCACTGGTAAGATTTTTGGGGACGAAAATCCTAAGGGGGAGAGTTGTAACAGCCCTATTTCAGCTAAATTGGAACAGTGGTTTTGGAACCACAAATTCAAAGTTGTAAAATTATTTTAATATTATTTTTGGTGTTTATAGATGTAATTATATATGTGTGAAAGTTTCGTGAAATAATTTTGGCGTTCGAATGCTTAATTTGATAAAAGGACTAAATCGCGTAAAATGCAAAAGTTGCATTCTATTTGTTAAAAGTGTCTATTTGCTATGGTTTGTTAAACCAAAGGTCTTGCTGTTATTAGACCATTGATAGTGGGAATGGACATAAATGGGCATGTATTTGATGATTAATTGGTTTAATAATCAAGGGTAAATTGGTAAACTATGTATTAAAGTAATTATTAATAAAATAAAAAACAAATTGATGCTTAATTGTTATCTTCTTCAACCAAAAATTAAAAGAGAAAGAAGATTTGGAAGTATTTTAGGGTTTGGCCCTTGTTTTTGATTGAGATCAAGAAAGAAAGAAATCGAATTTAGATCGGGGGAAATCAAAAGTTGTTGAGTAGTCGATCCAATCCATTCATTATATATACAAGGTAAGTTCATATGCAAATAATTACCTTTAAATTGATTTATAAATGCTTAATTATTATTAAATTGCTATGAATGTTGAACGAGTAAATACGAGCATAAATCAATGAAGTTTCGATATCCAAAATTCCCGTACGAACCTGAGGAAAAGTATAGGATACGAATGTCATGACATTAGGATTATCGAGATGTGATTACATATAAGACCATGTCTGGGACATTGGCATTGTATTGTGATTACTTGTAAGACCATGTTTGGGACATTGGCATCGTTATATGATTTCGTATAAGACCCTATCTGGGACAGTGGCATCGATATGTGATAACATGTAACACCATATCTGGGATATGGCATTGTATTTGCTTTATGTGATTTCTGAGTATCCTTAACGATTCAAAACGATTCAACGGAAAAAGTCAAGTTGAGAAAGAATGTGTGAATGAGTTAAGTGACTCAGGTACGTACGAGATTCATACGAGTATTGAAAAGAGAAGTATTTGATGAATTCAAATATGATATTGAATATGTGTACAATGAGATATGTTTGTGAACTTATATATGTTTACTTATATTTGCCTATTGATGGAAATGATATTGATTCATGTGGTAATTTTATTTGTATATGGCCTACTAAGCTTTAAAGCTTACTTTGTTTGTTCTTTCCTTGTTTTATAGATAATCAAAGCTAGCTCGGACTTTGAAATCATTGGGAACATCGTCACCTATCGACTACTTGTTGGTATTTTTGGATGTTTTGTAAATATGGTATATGGCATGTTTAGGCTAGTGAGTTGATGATAAGTTTTGAAATATGATATTAGCCATGTGTGTTGGCTTGTGAAATAATGTAAATGTTGGTGTGTATGGCCATTTAAGTCGGTTTGAAGTAGGTGTTTGGTAAGTAATACATGATGTATAAGTTGCCTTATGTTTTTTGTTTGGTATGGTTATATGGTTACTCAAGTAGCTAGTTGTCATTTGGTGAGCTAATTCTTGAAAGATGATATGTTGTGGCTTGATTTTGAGATGATGAAATGGTATGTTTTGAATCATGAAATAGTTGATAAGATGATGAGGAAATGCATTTAGAAGTTGTGTAAGTTTGATGATTTTGGCATATTGATTTGGTATGTTTTGGCTATGGATTTGAATAGTTAAGAGGATGGTTTATAAATGGCATGAATTGTGTATGAAATAGCATGTTTTGGTTGCCTATTAATGTATTGAATCGGTACAAATGTTGTGGTTTAGGTATGCTTGAGAAAGGGTGAGGAATGTGGCTTCAACCAAGCCTATTTTCAATCCACACGATCGAGCTCATGGGCGTGTGGCTTGACCGTGTGTGACACATGGCCTCAGTACACGACCGTATATCCCTTGGGGTAGCCCTTCGAATTAAGTCAGTATACCCTACAGGTTTGGCATGGCCTAGACACACGAGCGTGTCTACTGGCCGTGTGAGACACATGAGTTGGCATAGGAGCATGTGGTCGGCCATGTGACCTAAGTCAGTATACCCTCTAGATTTCCCACGGCCATGTTACACGGGCATGTTTCCAATCGTGTGGTCCAAGTCAGTATTTATGCCTTGTTTTCACATGGCCTGTGACACGGACGTGGCTAGTGGCCATGTGAGGCACACGGCCTGTTCACACGGTGTGTGATCTCTGTATGCATGAAAATTTTATAAGTTTCCTGAAGTTTCCAAATGTTATCGATTTAGTCCTGAGCCTCTTTCAAGCATGTTTTAAGGTCTTGTAGAGCCTTATAAGGGATAATGTGGTTATGTTTGATTGATGTTCATGTTGTAAAAGCTTGATTTAGACCTTATTCGGAATGGTGGTTTCGGGACCATGAATCTAAGTCAGAAAAATATTTAAAAATTATTAATAATTTTTTGTGTTTATTATGTGTGAATTTATATCTGTGAAATTTTCGTAATTTAATTTTGTCGTTTGAGTATCCGATTAAATAAAAGGGCTTAATCGCGTAAAAGAAAAACTTGATAGTTTAATGTGTAAGGGGCTCAATTGTTGTTGTCTTTTTAAATGGAGGCATTTAAGTTGCAATTAGACCATAATAATAGGTGTTGGACAGTTGTAGACAACCATTATAAAGAATTCATATTATATAATAAAGATTAAATATGTAATTAAATAATATGTTAAAATATGTTATAATAAAACATTAAAAATTAAAAGCCATAGTTCATATTCTAATTTTTATGACTGAAAAACATAAAGAAAGAAAAGAAAAGAAAAGAAAGCTTAGGTATTTGACATTATTGAAGCTTGATTCAATGTGAGTTCTAGCTCGATTTTTGATAATTTTTACGTTTTTGAGATCGTTGCTATGTTATCTACAAAGCCATGCTTGAATTTTTTATTTTGATGAATATTTGAGTTTTGTGATGTTAGTTGATGAAATATGAAAGATATGTTTTCGATTAATATGTTTTGTATTGGAATTTTTGATGATTTTGAGTAATTAGGACTAAATTACAAAAATAATAAATTGAGAGACTAAAATGTGAAATAAATGAAATATATGGACTTATATGAACACAAGGAAGATTCGGCCTAAGCATGGTATATGCAAATTTTGCAGGTTTTGTGTTTTGTGCAATTTGGACTAAATTGTAAAAAGTGTAAAATGTCAGGGTAAAATTGTAATTTGTTCATTTTATGTGCTTTTGGACTAAAATGAGTGAAACTATGTTTGAATGAGTTTAATTTGAATATGTTTAGATCAAGAACCAAAGAAATCAGATTTGGATCAGGGGAAAACTAAAGTTGTCGACTAGCCGTCCCGTTCTGATTTTCATCTTCCGAGGTAAGTTTATAAGCAAATAGATATTGTTAATTTTAAATAAATATGGGTTCTATATGCTAAAATGAATTATTTGAACCGAATGTAAATAAGCTTGGGGTTATGTTAACGAATTTGTTTAAACTGAGTTATGACGTTCGAAAGCACTATACAAACCATAGGATTTCGATATGTGTTTTCGTGTAAGCCCACGTTTGGGACGTTGGCATCGATATATGTGTTTTTGTCTAAGACTACATCTAGGATGTTGGCATCAATATATGTGTTTTCGTGTAAGAACACATCTGGGACGTTGGCATCGATATACGTGGTTATGTGTAAGACCATGTCTGGGACATCGGTATCGTATTCGATTCGTGTAAGACCCTGTCTGGTACAGTGGCATCGTTATGAGATAGCATGTAAGACCACGTCTGGGACGTTGGCATTGTTCGATATATGTGATTATTCGAGTATTATATTCGATCCCTAACAGTTCAACGGGCAATGATAAGTTGTGATCAAAGGTGTATAATGAGCTAAAACGATCAGGTATGAGTTAGTTAATTACCTATTTGAAAATAGGGTAAGTTGGTTATTTGATATGAAATACTGTAATACCCCCACCCGTATTCATTGCCGGAATAGGGTATGAGGCATTACCGGAGTTTACGAATTAAATTTTTTTTATATTCAATATAGCCCCTTTATAAATATCTAACCTTCCTTGCAACATTAAATCGAGACCAATCCACATCAACCAAATCAATTCAACATATTTTCAAGATAAATTCATGCATATTTATAAGATAACGTCATCAGATATCTAAAACCAGGTTTGTTAACCATACTAATGGCTAACTTTACATTCATTTCACGTTAACATTTACTTTGTTAGCTTATACATGCCATTGATTTCCAAAATAAAGTTTCTTTATATACCGAAATCCTGAGGTTGACAGTGTGATGTGTCTCCGACCAAATCCAACCTCCGAGCTCTTAACACTACAAAACAGGGAAAAAGGAAACGGGGTAAGCACTTTGTGCTTAGTAAGCTCATGTAACAAGAATTATACTTACCTAATATTTTCAATACAATATAATAAACATTCATATATCCATTCAATGCATTATTACCCTAACATGCGCAAACTCAACATTCAAGTTAGTACAATAATTTCCATGTACCAATAATATATACCATGATTGATGAGCTCATCAATATCATAATTTCCATTTCCTTGTTATTTTTTTCATATTTATCCCGTTGAATTTATCGGAATTTCAATGGATTTTTAGAGGTACACTTTTAGTGTACAATTCTGGGTCCGTCAATTCATATTCATGTGCGCACATTTCCATTTCAGAGAGCACACCCCCGCGAACCTCGACCTTGTAGCGGGATTACCAGTCCAGGCTAAATCCCCTGTAATATAAACTCATAGAGTATTGTCGGGATTACCAGTCCAGGCTAAATCCCAAGCAACGACAATTACTCTAATGAGCTTGGATCTGAATTACCAGTCCAGGCTAAATTTAGACCCTAATTTGGATTACCCGTCCGGGCTAAATCCATTTTACACATATTCTTCGGGAGGGCTATATCAGGATAGGATCACCCGTCCGGGCTAGATCCTTTTTACCGTCAATTCCTTTTCAGAGATCCATCGATTTATTCCCATTTTATCAAATATATCAATGTTTCATAAATTTCCATATAATGAACATTCAAATCATATTCATATAAAAAACACGCATTTCAAGCATTTAAGAATATAATTCAAGTACACGAACTTACCTTGATACTTGTTTGTAAACAATAAAAATCTACTAATCCCGAACTTTTTCCTTTCCTCGATCTAGCTTCGTATTTGAATCTTCCGGATCTAAATAAATAAATTTAATTATCAATTTAATACATTTCATGTTCATATGCAACATTCTCTATAATTCAACTATTATTTATAGTTCATTCAAAGCTGTCTACTTGAGTCATAGTCACTAAATTATTTATAACTTGAGCTAAAGAACTCCAAATTAAGATCCGTTAATTTTTTCTAAAACTAGACTAATATATATTTTTACCATAAAATTTTCAGAATTTTTGGTTTAGCCAATAAGTACAGTTTATTCTTTAAAGTCACCCCTATTCTGCTGTCAACAGTTCTGACCCTTCTTCACTAAAAATTAAATATCTCTTCATACAGAATTCAAATAATGTTCTTGTTTATTTATTTTAAAAATAGACTCATTAAGGATTCTACATATATAAATTTAAGCCCAAAATTGTTTTTCTTAAATTTTTTATGATTTTTCAAAGTCAGAACAGGGGAACCCGAATTCATTCTGACCTTGTCTCAAAAAATTCATTATATCTCAAAATTTACAAATCCATTGCTTACACTATTTCTTCTATGAGAAACTAGACTCAATAAGATTTAATTCCATATTTTTTTCATCTTCTAATTCAATTTCTACAATTTATGGTGATTTTTCAAAGTTAGTCTACTGCTGCTGTCCAAACTGTTTTTGTGCAAGCTGTTTATTACCATTTTTCCCCTAAGCTTTTAATAAAAGATAATTTCGTCCCTACTCAATTAGCCTCTCAATTGAGTTGATTTTTCTCAATTAACATTTTATTATATCACCTTAAACTAGTTTACAACCTTTAGGAATCAGAATTTCAGCAATAGACTTTAATTCCAAGCATTTTCACAATTAGGTCCCAAAAATCAATTTCTATTGAAATTACCTAATAAAATCATCTCATAAACAAATTAAAGCTTTAATTTCATTCTATTTCATCATAAAATTACAGCACTCAACCATGGTGACTTTCAATTGCATCCATGAAATCAAAAACTAATGAATTTAATAGTAGGACCTAGTTGTAAAAGTCTTAGAAACACAAAAATTACAAGAAAAAGGCAAGGATTAACTCACTTGGTACAAAAATTATGAAATATCAGCTTAGAGAACCCTCCTATGGCATTTTTACCTGCTGGAATTAAAGAGAAATGAAGAGAAATCTAGATATTTCCTATTTAGTCCTAGCTTTATTTAGTTAATTTTGCAATATTCCAATTTTACCCTTAATTTATCAATTTTTTTGCTGATTTCATACCCTTGCCGTCCAGCCCAAATAAATTTTGGGTCTAATTGCCTTTTAAATCCTTTCTCATTAGACTTTTTAAGCTATTTAATCATTCTAGCAACTTTTACACCTATTACAATTTAGTCCTTTTCATTTAATTGACTACTCAAACATTAAAATTTCCTAACGAAATTTTAATACCACATTAATAAAATTTTATAAATATTTATAAAATTATTTTTGACTCGGTTTTACGAGATAGAGGTCTCGATTCCTTGTTTTTACCCAATTTCTTCAATAATTTCTTTTTCTATCTAATCACTAAATTGGTAAAATTTTTCTATCAATATTTTCATACGATTTTCCTATCATATCAATTTTCAAGAAAAAAATATTGAAATAAATTTCTCTTTAAATCGGATCTATGGTTACGAACCATTGTTCCGATAACCTTGAATTTAGGCCATTACAAATACAAAGTATACAAGTTGCTAAAAGTAAATATATGAGTATTTTATAGTATATTCGGCCATATAATAAGTGTATGTATATGATATTATATTTTGATTCATGAGCTTGTGTATATGAGTGTAAGTATATTTGGTTATATAATGACATTTTGTCTTTGAAAGTTGAATGATATTTTGTTAATATAATTATATGAGTATTCGGCCAAGGTAACATTTATGTATGAAAGTATATGTTATATATGAAATTGTAAGTTTGAGACTAAATGTGATAATGATATTATAATTTGGTTTAGTTTTAAATGAGTTGATTATATCATTGAGTTGTTTATTTGCTTATGACTTCCTAAGCTATGTCACCCTATGGAGCCTGTTGACTGCCATTGTGGTGATACTCTATGGAGCCTAAATATTGTCGTCACAGTGTCATCCTGAAGGACTTGATTTTCATTTCACCTTGATGCTCGAACATTGAAGTGTCCCCCTGCATGGCTCGAAGCTTTGCACATCACGGTTTGCTCCCGGCAATCCCAGATGGTGAAATCTTAACGGATTCTTTGTACATCACAACTTGCACATAGCAATATCATATGACGATATCTAATAGAATCATTCTTTCCCAATCCTAACTTCATCTAACTCATCGATAATTCCCTTTTGTATTCCATAACAAATAAATACAAGTTACATGAAATTCATAAACATCTTTTCATAACAACACACTAAAGGATACTCATAAACCTACTCATGCCAAATAGTCATTGATCACCTTTAGACGTACTAAAGTCTAGGGTGTGAATACTATAATAAAATATAGAAATACGAGGTGATATCTACAAGTATACAGGTCAAGTTGTAAGATAGTTTTAAGGTTTTAAGGTTTTAAGGTGAGTACTCCGAGCGACACATCCGTGTGTCCTTTGTATGTTTTAAGGTTTGCAAGTCAGGCAGTTACACAACTTAGCACACAACCTTGCACATGGGCATGTGGCCCAACTTCGAAAGTTACACGAGCATGGACACGAGATGGGATACGGCCGTATGTCCCTATTTCGATTGTTACACAGCAGTGTAACCCTTGTAGTCTAAATTTTCCAACTTTTTCTTAAATGTTCCAAATGTTTTCAATTTAGTCCCGATTTGTTTCTAAAGTGTTTTTATGGCCTCGAAGGCTCGATTAAAGGACTTTATGCATGTAAATGAATGGATTATGCTATGTTTATATTAATGTTTGGAAATGTATGTTTTTTTATGTTATGTTTATCCAACAATGCTCTAAAACCCTATTCTAGTGACAGATACGGGCTAGGGTTAGGGGTGTTACATTTAGTGGTATTAAAGTTACGATTTAGTCAGTTCTTGGATTGAATGTAGTATGTACGAGTCTAGAAATACATGTCATTGTATAACCTATGATAGTGTGATAATTTGTGACTCGATTTGAACCATGTTTCCATATAGATAAAATGTCATCAAACCAAGCTAATTTCAATGAGGTAGAAAGTAGCGCACAAGCCTCCATCCATGGAGCAACGTCTAGTGGAAATAGGCTTGTATCTAAGGGCCAGGTAGGAGTGGCTAAGGAAGCCTTCTTCCAGATGATGAATGAATGGTTTATCGAGTTCGACGAACAAACCCTATGGCTTAAAGATCTCCACCCCCACTTGTTCTTCAACTGGTTCTCGTAGTTTCTCAAGGTTTAGAACCAGCACAAGTAAGCAAGCCTCCAGTTGATAAAATTCGTAAATATGGGGATAAAGAGTATAGATCTACATCTAAAGATGATCCGGAAAGATTCGAGTTCTGGTTGGAAAATACGATTAGATTTTTTGATGAATTATCATGTACACTAGTAGAATGTGTGAAATGTGTTGTATCATTATTGAAAGATTTAGCTTATCAGTGGTGGAACACCTTGGTTTCGGTTGTGCTAAGAGAACGGGTAGACTGGGAATTCTTTCAAATTGAGTTTCGAAAGAAATATATAAGTCAGATATTTCTTGATAAGAAATGTAAAGAGTTTCTTAAGCTGAAATAAGGTTAGATACCAGTATCAGAATACGAGAGGGAATTCATTTGACTTAGTAAATGTGCCTGAGAATGTACACCGACAGAATATGCCCGAGAATGTACACTGACAAAAGTTGCTATGTGCACACGGTTTGAAGACAGTTTAAACGAAGACATCTAGCTATTAGTTGGGATCCTTGAGTTAAAAGAATTTGTAGTTCTGGTTGACAAAGATCATAGAGTCGAATAACTAAGTAAAACAAAAAGAAAAGCCAATTATGAGGCTTGTGATTTAGGAAAGGGATCAGCAGGAAAGTCATACCAATCACCAACAAAGAAGTCAAAAGAATATCATGGTCATTATCAGCTTCAGTGGGTTATTCGAGTAAAGATAGAGGAAAACAACATGCAAGCTTGAAACCTCAGGCTACGTCTGTAGCAAGTGTAGGCAGTGTTAGAAACAATAAGCCCAAATGTTAGCAATGTAGTCAAGAACACTTCGGTGAATGCAAATTAAAAGACAGGTTATATTTTAAATGTGGTTCGTATGAACATTATCTCAAAGATTACCCGGAAAGGTCTGACAAAAAAAAGGCTCAAGCTACTCGGTTGAGCAATACAGCTGCGAGAGGGATACCACTTCGAAACACTGGAAATACGGGTTATAATCGTAGTGAGACAAAGCACTCTACTATGATATCTGGGGCACGAGTGCTGACTAGAGCCTATGGGATCCGTGCTTGAGAGGAAACATCATTGCTAGATGTTACAACCGGTACATTTTCTATATTTGATACTGATATTACTGCTTTGATTGACCCGGGGCCAACACATTCATATGTATGCACGACTTTAGTGTCAGATAAGAGATTGCCTTTCAAGTCTACTGAGTTTGTGGTTAAAGTAAAGAACCCTTTAGGTTAGTATGTATTAGTTGATAAAATTTATTGTTATTACCCTTTGATGAGTTTGATGTCATTCTGAGTATCAACTGGTTAACTCTGTACAATACAATTGTGAATTGTAGATGAAAACATATTATGTTGAAATCTTAGAATGGTGAAAAGCTTCGAATTGAATCAAATAGACTGGATAGTGCATCTAATGTTATTTCAGCTATGTCGGCACAGAAATATATTAGAAAAGGCTGTGAAGCATATCTTGCTTATATATTTGATTCTAGAGTTTCTGCGTTGAAACTAGAATCGGTTCCTATGGTATGTGAGTATACAGATGTATTTCTAGATGAATTACCCAGGTTGCCACCGATCAGAGAGATTGAGTTTGCTATTGAGTTAATGCCGGGAACATCTCTGATATCGATAGCTCCTTACCGAATGGCACCTACAGAGTTGAAAGAGTTGAAAGCACAGTTGCAAGAGTTGATAGATAGGGGTTTTGCTCGACCTAGCTTTTCTCCTTGGGGTGCTCCTATGTTATTATTTAAGAAAAAGGACTGATCCATGTGACTATGTATAAACTATCTACAACTTAACAAAGTCACGATGAAGAATAAATATCCATTGCCACATATAGATGATCTGTTCAACCAGTTGAAAGGTGCGACAATATTCTTAAAGATCGATCTTCGTTTTGGTTATTATTAGTTACGAGTTAAAAACCCAGATGTGCCGAAAACAATGTTCAGAATGAAGTACGAACAGTATGAGTTTCTTGTGATGCCATTTGGTTTTACTAATATACCTGTTGTGTTTATGGACTTGATGGACAGAATATTCAGATCGTATTTAGATAGATTTGTTGTTGTGTTTAATGATGATATTTTGATCTATTCACGAGATGAGACACAGCATGCCTGGCATTTGAGAATTTTTTGCAAGCTTTATGCAAAAAAAAATTGTTTGCTAAGTTTAGAAAATGTGAGTTCTGGCTTTGAGAAGTCGAATTTTTTGGACAAGTTGTATCGGCCGATGGTATTAGAGTTGATCGAGCAAAATTTCAGCTGTGGTAGGTTAGAAACCTCTAAGAAATGTATTTGAAGTTAAACATTTTCTGGCTTTTGTTAGATATTAAAGAAGTTTGTTCAAGGGATTCTCAATGATTGCTACACCGTTGACAAAATTATTGCAAAAAGATGTTAAGTTCGAATGGTCCGAGAAATATCAACAAAGCTTTTATCAGCAAAAAGTATTGTTAATCGAGGCACCTATATTAATTCAACCAGAGTCCAGTAAAGAATTTTTGATTTATAGTGATACTTTGTTGAATGGATTGGGCTATGTTTTGATGCAAGAGGGTAAAGTGATAAAGTAAGCTTCTAAATAGCTCAAACTGCAACAAAATAATTATCTGACTCATGATTTAGAGCTTGCAACGATTGTATTTGCCTTGAAGATTTGGCAACACCATTTTTACAAAGAAAAATGTCATATCTTCATGGATCATAAAAGCCTAAAGTATTTGATGTCGCAAAAAGATTTGAATTTGAGACAGCGTAGATGGCTCGAGTTATTAAAAAATTACGAATTAATCATTGATTATTATCTGGGAAAGGCTAATGTTGTTGCTGATGCATTAAGTAGAAAATCTTTATGTGCTTTGTGAGCTTTAAATGCACAATTAACGTTGATTGGTGATGGTTCAATCTTAGCTTAATTAAAAGTTAAACCGACATTTTTACAACTGATTTATAAAGCTCAGAAATGTGATGATGTTTTGATACCTAAACGAAAACAGATTCAGACGTCACCTGATTCAGATTTTCATGTTGGTTCCGATGATAGTTTGTACTTCAAAGGCAAAATTTAGATTCCGAGAAATTCTGATCTCGCTCAAAAAATTTTACAGGAAGCTCATAGTAGTAGCTTCTCTTTTTAGCCTACTAGCGATAAAATGTACGGTGATTTGAAACAAATGTACTGGTGGCCAGGTATGAAATGAGAGATTTCAGAGTTTGTATCGAGATCTTCGGTTTGCTACAACCAGTGATGATTCCAGAGTGGAAATGGGAACTTGTCACAATGGATTTTGTATTGGGATTACCACTATCACCGAGAAAGAAAGATGTTGTGTGGGTCATTGTTGGTCATTTGATGAAGTCCGCATTTCATTCCAGTGCATAGATTAGCAAAGTTGTATGTGGCTGAGATCGTTAAATTGCACGGTGTGCCAGTTTCTATTATTTCTGACAAAGATCTGTGGTTTATGTCTTGATTCTAGAGCAAGTTACAAGAAGCTCTAGGTACTCGATTACATTTTAGTACTGTATTTCACCCTTAAACCAATGGTTAGTCCAAGCGAGCAATTCAGATACTTGAGGACATGTTTCGGTGTTGTGTTTTAAAGTTCGAAGGTAACTGGGAAAGATTTCTACCATTGGTTAATTTGCTTACAATAACAGTTATCAATTGATCATTAAAATGGAACCGTATGAAGGTTTTTATAGTCAAAAGTGTCAAACTCCATTATAATAGACTAAACGCAGTGAGAAAAAACTTTTAGGGGTTGATTTGATACGAGAAATCGAGGAAAAGGTTAAAGTGATATGAGACAGTTTGAAAGCAGCTTCGAATCGATAGAAATCCTATGCGGATTTGAAAAGAAAATACATTGAATTCCAAGTTAGCGACAAAGTGCTTTTGAAAGTATCACCCTGGAAGAAAGTTCTTCGATTTGGTCGTAAAGGAAAGCTTAGTTTGTGGTTTATTGGGTCGTTTAAGATCGTTGAGAGAATCGAGCCGATAGCTTACAGATTAGCCTTGCCATTAAAGTTAGAAAAGATTCATAATGTATTCCATGTATGTATGTTAAAACAATATTGATCAGATCCTTCACATGTGATTTCACTTGTGATGTTGAGATTCAGCCAGATATGACGTACAATGAAGAACCGATCAGAATTCTATCTCGAGAGGTTAAGGAATTGAGAAATAAAAGTATAGCTTTAGTAAAAGTTCTCTAGAAATGTCATGGAATTGAAGAAGATACCTGGGAACTAGAAGAAGCTATGAAAGTGCAAAACCTAAACCTCTTTTCTGGTAAGGTTCTCGGGGACGAAAATTCCTTTAGGGGGAGAGTTGTAACAACCCGTTTTTGATGAAATTGGAACAGTAGCTTCAGGAACACAAATCCGACAAGAAAATTTTTATTTTATTATTATTTTAATGTCTACGAAATGTTAGTAGGGTCATATTAAAATTTTATTAAGAAATTTTGACGTTTGCATGCTTAATTAAGTGAAAAGGACTAAATCGTAAAGGATGAAAAAGTAATGTTCTATTAGTTAAAGGAATCATTAACTATGAAATATAATTTTGAGTGGAATTAAATAGTAATTAGACCATTTATATTTTTAGTGGACAAAGATGGACATAAATTACGTGATTTTAAGGTAAATTGTAAGGTTAAAAAGGTAATTCAATAATTTGTTAAAGAAAAATATGTAAAAACTATGTATCATCTTCTTAATTATTTTCTTTCCACCAAAAATTGATGAATGAAAAAGCTATAGCTAGGAATTGAAGCTTCGATCACTTTGCTAGCTTGCATGTAAGTGATTTTATCCCGTTTTTAATGATTTCTATGTTTTTGAAGTCCTCGTAGGTTAATCTAGCTAGCCCGGGGGTCAATATGCAAAACTTTTAAGATTTAAGGTTTTTCCATGAATTTTCTTGCATGATTCTTGAAGTTTAATGAAAGAATATGAATCCTTGTTGTTAAATAAACAAGTTTTGTAAATGGATTTTTGATGAAATTGTCATTTAGGGACTTATTTGTAAAATGATAAAAGTTTAAGTTAAATTCATGAAATTGTGATTTGTATGAGTTGGTAGATGTCCCTAGTGAATTTAGCTAACATGAAATAAGGATGAAAATGCTTAGATTTCAATTTACGAGCTTAAAGACTAAAATGTAAAAAGGTTAAAATGTTAGGGGAAAATAGTAATTTTACAAAAATATGAAATATGGACTAGATTGAATAATGGAATTATTAAATGAATTAAATTTATCAATTTAGATCAAGATAGACCTCGTACAGATTTAGATCGGGGAAAAACGAAAGCCTCAGATTGATCGACTACATTTTTACGCTTTGTTTGTCGAGGTAAGTTCATATGATTAAATAACATTTTAATGTTATATTGATCTATATGTTCATGTATTATTTGCCATGTATCTAAATGATGTTTATCCGATGATGTCACGACAATTATCGAGCCTCATTTGAACCTTAGGAATTCGTAGGATACAAATGACATGTCATTAGGGTTTTTATGTTTCGGGTACTCATCTTGAATATCCTACCGATGGTTGAGGTCCTGCATTTATTGTGGATACTCCACAGCTTGTGTGAGTAGCATCGTGTAGCTTACATTCTGACCGACAGCTCGTGTGAGCAGGCCCATTTCACAGCTCGTGTGAGCAGAGACGTAAAGGAAAAGGAAAGGTTATATGTTTAGCACACTTCATGTAAGCTTCATCACATCTCTGATGTTATTCTAAATGGTTCAACGAGCATGAAAAGGAAAGGAACAGTAAGTGTTCAAATGAACCATGCTGTGAATCTATGAAAAGGTTTGAAGAGGAAATGTACAATGAAATCATATCTATGATCATGAAAAGGATGAATTCAAAAGTAGTATGTTCATGTACACCTAGCTTACCTTATGTTAATTCGAGTGAGTTATGTGTTAATGCACCAACATGCATTGTTGATGGTTCTTTGGCTTGTGCCAAGCATATGGATGGATTATATCATGCTTAATTTTAATGTTATACTTGAAATGGTAAGTTATGTTTATGTTTTACGAACTTACTAAGCATTATTTGCTTACATAGTTTTCTTCCCTATGTTTTATAGATAATCAGAAGCTCGATTGATTTGGAAGCTCATCGAAGATCTATCACACAATCCAGCGATTTTATCGATAGTTTTTTATGTTTTGGCCAAGGTTATAATGGAATGTATAGGTGCACTTATATTTGACTGTTGGTTGATAAGTTTGGCATGTATATGTTATGTCTGATTGATGTACTCTTGGTACTTTTGATACCTTGTTTGTATGTATTAATATGGCTAAGTTTGATGCATGTTTTAATGGCCAATATGGTATGTAAGAGAATAGTTTCAAAATCGTCAAGATAAGCTATGCTTTGGAAAAGTATTGAACTAGATGCCTATGAGTGAAATATGGTCAAATATGCATATGTTTATGTATGTTGTATGTTCACTTTTGAGGTGCCTATATGGCATATTGGTTGTATGGATTTGATCTTTTGAATTGGTCATTTCATGCATGTTTTGGTAAGGTTTTGAAGCTTTGAAGTTATGCACAAAATTTTTGTACGTATATGTTTGGGATGGTGATGGAAATGGTTTGATTTTGCCAATTTCATGTCCATACGACCTGAGCCACGGGCGTGTGACTCAGCCCTGTGTGACACACGGCCAAACAACATGACCATGTGTCCCCCATATGTTTTAAGGTTTGCAAGTCAGGCAGTTACATGGCCTAGCACATGAGTAGGTGACCCAACTTCAAACGTTACACGGCTACAGACACGAGCTGAGACACGGGTGTGTGTCCCTCTTTCAATTGTCACATGGCCTAAGACACGGGTGTGTGTCTCAGCTGTAACATCGATTTAGACCCTATTCAAAATGATGGTTTCAGGACCACGAATCCTAGTCAAAGGAATATTTAGCAATTATTTTCTGTGTGAATTTATATATGTGAAATTTTCATCTTTTAATTTTGTCGTTTGAGTGCCCGATTTAATAAAAAAGGCTTAATCGCGTAAAAAAGAAATTTGATGGTTTAATTTGTAAGGGCCGAAATTTTTTCCCCTTTATTGTATGGGGTATTTATGTTGCAATTAGACCATATTTATAAATCATGGATGGTTAAGGACATGAATATAATGTTTGTATAATTATTTTATAAAGGTTAATTTAGTAAAATATGTAATAATATGTATAAAATAAAACATAAAATTTAAAACCATGTGTTCATCTTTTTTCATGACCGAATAGAAAAGAAAAGAAAAAGAAATAAGGTTTCCATTGGTTCGGCCATTGTTGGAGCTTGATTAAGGTATGCAACTAGCTCGGTTTTTGATATTTTTTATGTTTTTGAGATCGTTGCAGTGTAATGTACAAAGCCATGCTTTAATTTCTGATTTTGATGAATATTTTGAGTTATGCCATTGATGAATTGTGAAAGAAATGTTTTGGTCAATATGTTTTGTATTGGAATTTTTGATGATTTTGAGTAATTAGGACTAAATTGAAAAAATAATAAATTGAGGGACTAAAATGTGAAATAAATGAAATGTATGGACTTGTATAAACACAAGGAGCATTCAGCCTAAGCATGGTGTGTGCAAATTTTGTATGTTTTGTGTTTTGTGCAATTTGGACTAAATTGTAAAAAGTGTAAAATGTCAGGGGTAAAATGGTAATTTACCTATTTTATGTTTTTGGACTAAATTGAGTGGAAATATGTTTGAATGAGTTTAATTTGAATATGTTTAGATCAAGAACCAAAGAAATCAGATTTGGATCAGGGGAAAACCAAAGTTGTTGATTAGTCGTCCCGTTCCCATTACTGTTGTTCGAGGTAAGTTTGTAAGCAAATAGATGTTGTTAATTTTAAATAAATATGAGTTTTTTTATGTTGAAATGAATTATATGAAAATGTATATATGAAAGCCGAACGTGAATATGCTTGAAAGCCATGTGTATGAGTTCGATTCGACCGAGTTGCGATGTCTAAAAGCCCCGTACGAACCTTAGGAATAGCTAGGATACATATGTCATGGCATAGGATTTTCGATATGTGTTCTTGTGTAATACCACGTCTGGGACGTTTGCATCGATATGTGATTACGTGTAAGACCATGTATAGGACATTGGCATCGTATTTGATTCGTCTAAGACTCTGTCTGGGACAGTTGCATTGATATGTGATAGCATGTAAGACCACGTCTGGGACATTGGCATTGTACGATATATGTGATTATCCGAGTATCCTATTCAATTCCAAATGGTTCAACGGGCAATGATAAGTTGTGATTGAATGTATAAACGAGCTAAAGTGATGAGGTGTGTGATAGCTTATTACCTATTTGAAATAAGGTAAGTAGGTTACTTGATATGTGTTGCAAATCATATATGATGTAAATTAAAAATATATGTGTGCCTATGGAAAGTACATTCGACCAATGGTTATGTATTATGATATCATATTTGTGATTTATGTGCCAACATTTATAAATGTTTATATTCGGCCTTATAAATATAAAATGTGAATATTTATGAAATGATTCATGAATATATGTATATGAGTTTATGTATATTCGATTAAATAATGATATTATGGCTTTGATATTAAATGATATTTTGATATTGGATATATGTAAATTCGGCAAAACGAAAGTACATGTTGTATATGAAATTGTGAGCTTGAAAATAAATGTGACCATGATAGCATAAATTAGTTTGGTTAAGTTGAATTGATATTAACATTGAGTTATTTATTTGCTTATAACTTACTAAGCTATGATAGCTTACTGTGTGTGTTTATGTTTGCCTTTGTTTTATAGATTTTTGAGATTAGTTACGAGCTCAGGGATCGTCAGCAAAGTCTATCACACTATCGACTATTTTTGGTATTTTATAAGTTTGAACTTTAACCTATGGCATGTATAGACTAGGTTATATTTGGTTGGGTTTGGAGTTGTGTATACATTAAGCTATGCGAAAATGGTTAATATGATATGTGAGTATATGAAACTCTAGTCAAGTTTATATGTGTTATATGCATTGAAAATGGTTGGTGATTTTGGATGTGTGTTTGTTTGATTCGGCTATGGTTCATGTATAGATAAATATATATGTGAACTTGGTTGATGTGCTTTGTTAAGGTATCACAAATAGCCTATGGTTAGCTCACTTTCGGTAAGTTTGATGTATGGTATGTTTTGTCTTTGAGAATGGTTTATTAAATTGGCTTAGTAATGGAGTAAAATGTATGTCATATATAGTGTGCTTGGTATATGCTTATGGTTTAAAGTAATGATATGTATAGCTTATGATTGTTCATTATGGTAAGCTTGTCACATTGGTATGTTTTGTATATGTTTATTTTTATGATTCAGCTCAAATGAAGTAAACATGATTGATGGATACATATATATATTGGTTGTGGCTTAATATTGACGTATTTGGAATGCATGATTTGTATTATGAATTAGTTTAAGCTAGTAAGCTTAATACAAAGTATATAGGTTTGTTATGTTTGTTATAAGATTCGGTAAAGGGGGAATGATAAGCATAATGTATATTCAGCCATGTTACTAAATTATTTTAGAAGTGTTTTTATGGCATATTTTATGTCATGGAACAGTATGATTATTGTGTATATATATTGGATGATTGAAATTATGACCATTTGGATAGTTAAAAATGTTAAGTTAATGTTTATAATCGAATAGTCATAAGTAAAATAAGTGTACATACTAATGGTATGAGCATGTTACTTGGTTATGTGAGTGTTATTTATGTATGATAATTAGTATACGAAAGAGATGTTCTGTGATTTGTATTTTGTGCTTATTAAATAGTTCATAGTGATATGCTAAAATGCGCATTACATATATATATTTTTACATGTATTGGGTATATGTGTTTGAATGTTTTAAGATATGTGCATTGAATTTGTCATGTATTAAGCTATGTTATAATTCAACTATTTGAATATTATAAAGGAGATGTACATATGATTCGTATAATTGAGTTTAGATTACCTTAAACATGAATAGTAATGATTGACTCTCTCTTAAGTTGTGTATGGTTTGGTAATGCCTCCTAACCCTAATTCGACGACGGATACGGGTTTGGGGTGTTACATTTGATTAGTATCAGAGCTACGGTTTAGTCGATTCTACGATTAACGTAGCGCGTGTGAGTCTAGCTATACATGCCATATTATATACTGCAATAGTGTGATGGCTTCTGACATTTGAAAAAGTATTTTTGTATAGTAAATGGATCCCGATAGAGCCGTAGCTGATGATGTTGAGAGTATAGCACCTGGTCCCGCACAAGGGACAGCGGCGGTTGATTCTCGACCGGCTTCGAGTAACCAAGAGAGAGAGGCTAAACAAGCCTTTTACCATATGATGAATGTCAAGTTTACTCAATCTATCCAAACGAATCCGGCTACACAATAACCTCCACTTCCGACTAATCATTCTCCAATACCTGTTATACCTCAAGTGATTGATCCATTGAGATTACATAAGCCCCTTGTTGATAAATCAGAAAACACGGGGCTAATGAATTCAGAGCTACTGATGATGATGATGCTGAGCGAGCTGAATCCTAGCTTGATAATACAATCTGCGTATTTGATGAGTTATCTTGTACCCCAGATGAGTGTTTAAAATGTGCCATATCTTTGCTACGAGACACTGCATATCACTGGTGGAATACACTAGTATCGGTGGTTCCAAAACAACGGGTGACCTAGGAGTTCTTTCAGTCTGAGTTTCATAAGAAATACATTAGCTAGAGATTTATTGACCAGAAGCGCAAAGACTTTCTCAAGTTAAAATAGGGTCGCATGACTGTGACAGAATATGAACAAAAATTCCTGAGACTCAGTCGATATGCCCGAGAGTGTGTTTCGACCGAAGCCATAATGTGTAAAAGATTTGAAGATGGGTTGAATGAAGACATTAAACTGCTAGTTGGCATACTTGAAATAAAAGAGTTTGTAGTACTAGTTGAACGAGCATGCAAAGTCGAAGAGCTTGGGAAAGAGAAAAGAAAAGTTGACTTTGAAGCTAGAAATTCACGTAAAGGATTGTCGTGTAAAACATTTCAGTCAGTATCAAAGAGATTCTGAGATGATTCTAGCCTTTTAAAGGCTACTATAGGTTATTCTAGACGGGATCGAGATAAACCACCTGTGAGCACGAGAGCTACCTCAATAGCTAGTATTGGTAATGTTACATCAAATCAACCCAAGTGTAAACATTGCGGTAAACGACATCCTGGCAGTTGTAGATTGCATGATCAGGCCTGTTTTAAATGTGGACCGATGGATCATTTCGTTCATGAATGCCCTAAGTTAGCTGAACAAAACACAATACAGAATGCGAGACCGAGTAACATTTCAACTCAAGGTAGACTACCTAGAAATACGGGTAATGTGTGTAGCAGTTAGAGAGGAACTAAAGACACAGCAGTTCGATCTGAGGCTCACGCACCTGCCAGATCTTATGCCATACGCGCTCGCGAAGAGGCTTCATCCCCAAATGTTATTACTGGTACATTCACTCTCTATGATACTAGTGTAATTGCATTGATTGATCCTAGTTCAACTCATTCTTATATGTGTGAGACCTTAGTATTCAGTAAGACTTTTCCTGTTGAGTCTATTGAGTTTGTGATTAAAGTATCAAACCCCTTGGGCCGGTGTGTTCTAGTTGACAAAGTGTGTAAGAATTGTCCTTTGATGATTCGAGAATCGTGTTTTCTGGCTGATTTGATGTTGTTGCCATTTGATGAGTTCGATATAATTCTGGGTATGGACTGGTAAACTTTGCACGATGCTGTCGTAAATTGCAAAATAAAGACTATTGATTTACAGTGCCAAAATGATGAGATTATTCGGATTGAATCTAATAATCTGAATGGTTTATCGGCAGTGATATCTTCGATGTTAGCTCAGAAGTATGTGAGAAAAGGTTGTGAAGCTTACTTTGCATCTGTGCTTGATAGTAAAGTAACCGAAAGAAAGACTGAATCAGTACCAGTTGTGTGCAAGTATCTGGATGTGTTTCCTAAAGAATTTTTGGGTTTGCCACCTATCTGAGAAGTAGAGTTTGGTATTGAGTTAGTGCCGGGGACGATATCGATTGCTCCATACAGAATGGCAATTATGGAATTAAAAGAATTGAAAGCTCAGTTGCAAGAGTTGACAGATAGAGGTTTCGCACGACCGAGTTTCTCTCCCTGGGGTGCACCAGTTTTATTTGTGAAAAAGAAAGATAGAACTATGACAATGTGTATTGACTATAGACAGGTCAATAAGGTGATTATAAAGAATAAATATCCGTTGCCATGGATTGACGACCTGTTCGATTAGCTGAAATGGGATACAGTGTTTTCAAAGATAGATTTGAGATTAGGTTACTATCAGTTGTGAGTTAAAGACTCCAATGTGCCAAAGACTGCCTTCCGAACAAGGTACGGACAGTATGAGTTTCTGGTTATGCCTTTCGGACTTATTAATGCACCTAATGTTTTTATGGATTTGATGAACTGAATCTTCAGACAGTATCTGAATCGATTTGTGGTTGTGTTCATAAATGATATTTTGATCTATTCCCGTGATGAAACCAAGCATACCGAACATCTGAGACTTGTCTTACAGACTTTGCGAGATAAACAGTTGTATGCAAAGTTCAGCAAATGTGAGTTCTGGTTACGTGAAATTAGTTTTCTAGGGCATGTTGTATCAGCATCGAGTTGTATCAGCATCGAGTATTCGGTAGATGCAATCAAAATTTCACCTATACTTAATTGCAACTCCGATGACAAAGCTATTACAGAAAGATGTTAAGTTCGAGTGGTCAGAAAAGTGTCAGAAAAGTTTTGATCAGTTGAAAGCCTTTTTGACCAAAGCTCTAGTACTAGTTCAGCCAGAATCGGGTAAAGAATTTATTATCTATAGTGATGCATCTTTAAATGGTTTGGGTTGTGTTTTTATGCAGGAAGGAAAAATCATAGCTTATGCCTCGAGACAATTAAAGCCGCATGAAAAGAACTATCTGACACACGACCTAGAATTGGCAACTATTGTGTTTGCATTGAAGATATGGCGTCACTATCTGTTCGGTTAGAAATGTCATGTTTATTCTGATCACAAGAGCTTGAAATATTTGATGACTCAGAATGATCTAAATTTGAGACAACGTCGATGGTTAGAGTTGTTAAAAGACTACGAGCTTGTGATTGACTACCATCTGGGAAAGGCTAATGTTGTTGTTGATGCTCTAAGCCAAAAATCACTGTTTGCTTTGTGTGCAATAAATGTGCATATGGTTATGTCTGATGATGGTTCGATAATAGCTAAACTAAAACAAAAACCATTATTTATTCAACATATTTGTGATACTTAGAAAGTTGATAATGAATTGTTAGCAAAGTGGAGCCAATGTGATTTGGATGTTGATTCAGAGTTTTGAGTTGATGCTGAACGTTGTCTGAGGTTCAGAAACCGAATATGCGTTTCAAGAAATCTAGAATTGATTCAAATGATTTTGAAAGAAGCTTACAGCAGTCCGTTATCTGTTCACCCGGGTAGTTCGAAAATGTATAATGATCTAAAACAGCTCTACTGGTGGCGTGGTATGAAACAAGACATTTCTGAATTTGTTTCGAAATGTTTAGTCTATCAGCAAGTAAAAGCCGAGCATCAGGTACCTTTTGGATTGCTTCAACCGATCATGATACCTGAGTGGAAATAAGACAGAGTCACAATGGATTTTGTATCCGGTTTGCCGCTGACACCGAGCAAGAAAGATGCAATCTGGGTTATTGTGGATAGATTGACTAAATTGACCCATATTGTTTCGGTTCGCACAGATTACTCACTTGATAAGCTAGCTGAATTATATGTTTATCAAATTGTGATATTGCACAGAGTACCTATTTCTATTATTTCGAATAGAGATCCAAGGTTTACATCGCGGTTTTAGAAGAAGCTACAAGATGCTCTAGGTACGAAATTACATTTCAGCACTGCTTTCCATCCGCAAATAGATGGGTAGTTCGAACGAATCATTCAGATACTTGAGGATATGTTGATGTTGCATTCTCAAGTTTAAAGGTACGTCGGAACGATACTTACCTCTGATTTAATTTGCGTACAATAATAGCTTTCAATTGAGTATGAAAATGGCACATTACGAGGCTTTGTACGGTTGTAAATGTCATACACCATTGTATTGGACTGAGCTCAGTGAAAACAAGTTACACGGGGTCGATTTGATTAGAGAGACTGAACAAAAAGTGAATGTAATTCATGAAAGTCTGAAAACAGCGTCAGATCATCAAAAATCGTATGTGGACTTGAAATGAAAAGATATAGAATTTCAGATCGGGGAAAAATCCTTTTTGAAAGTCTCACCGTGGAAGAAAATACTCAGATTCAGTCGTAAAGGCAAATTGAGTCTGAGATTTATTGGGCCGTATGAGATTATAGAGCGTATTGAGCCGGTTGCTTATAGACTGTTGTTTCCACCTGAGTTAGAAAAGATCCATAATGTATTCCATGTTTCGATTCTTCGCAGATATTGATCTGATCCCTCACATGTGATTAATCTGACAGAGATAGAGATTAAGTCCGATATGACATATAAGGAAGAACCGATTCGTATTCTGGCTCGTGAAGTTAAAGAATTGCGAAATAAGAAAATTCTGTTAATGAAAGTACTGTGGCATAGACACAGAGTTGAAGAGGCAACGTGGGAGTCAGAGGTTGCAATGAAAGAACGTTATCCGAACCTATTCACTAGTAAGATTTTTTAGGGCGAAAATCCCTAAAGGGAGAGTTATAACAGCCTGATTTAGACCCTATTCCGAATGGTGGTTTCGGTACCAAAAATTTGAGTCAGAAGAATATTTAAAAATTATTTTTTGTGTTCATTATGTGTGAATTTATATCTGTGAAATTTTGTATTTTAATTTTGTCGTTTGAGTGCCTGATTTAATAAAAAGGCTTAATCGCGTAAAATGAAAATTTGATAGTTTAATTTGAAAGGGCTGAATTGTTGTTGCCTTTATTGTATGCGGTATTTATGTTGCAATTAGACCATATTTATAAATCATGGATGGTTAAGGACATGAATATAATGTTTGTAAAATTATTTTATAAAGGTTAATTTAGTAAAATATGTAATAATATGTATAAAATAAAACATAAAATTTAAAACCATGTGTTCATACTCTTTTTGCATGACCGAATATAAAAGAAAAGAAAAAGAAATAACGTTTCCATTGGTTTGGCCATTGTTGGAGCTTGATTAAGGTATGTAACTAGCTCGATTTTTGATAATTTTTACGTTTTTGAGATCGTTGCAGTGTAATGTACAAAGCCCATGCTTGAATTTTTGATTTTGATGAATATTTTGAGTTATGCCATTGATGAATAATTGAGTTTTGTTATGTTAGTTGATGAATTATGAAAGATATGTTTTGGATTAATATGTTTTGTATTGGAATTTTTGATGATTTTGAGTAATTAGAACTAAATTGAAAAAATAATAAATTGAGGGACTAAAATGTGAAATAAATGAAATGTATGGACTTGTATGAACACAAGGAACATTCAGCCTAAGCATGGTGTGTGCAAATTTTGCATTTTGTTTTGTTTTGTGCAATTTGGACTAAATTGTAAAATGTAGCGCCCCAAATATTTATTAACTTGTTTGTGTGTTGTGATGCATGAATGCATGCTTGCTTCAGTGGTTAAGTGTCCTGAGAAGTGTTGGAGAAGTCCTGAGTTCAAGCTTTGGCTTGTGCAAATATTTTGCTTTTTGCTTGAATAAACCTTGTCTCTTGGCAGTAGGGTTCTTAAATAAATATGATAAGGATCTATCATAAAAAGCTTATTGGTCAAGGGGATAGGGGCATGTTACTTCTGCTAAGAGACCTGAGTTCAAATGCTTGCATGCGCAAAGAGAGTAATACTTTTGCTGAGTTGGATGGCAAGAGGTTGTGTTTCAGTAAAAGTCTGAGTAATGGGAAGGTTGGAGAGATTTTAGGAGTGTTGGGGGGAGAAAAGTTAGGAGATTTGGAAGGGATTGGGATTCTGCTCGGTGGGAGTGATGTGGGGAGGGATTCAAGGAGAAAAGTAAGGGAGGTTAAGGAGGAGTGGTAGTAGTTGGCTGAAAGTGGGAGTCCCCATGAATCTAATTCGGTCATAGCTAGAGGGTGCTAAAACTAAGTGATTTTTGGATTCCCATTTTGATAGCTATTGTTCTCTTACAACTTTCCTCTCTATTTCCCTTTCTTTCAGGTTTTTGCAATTGTGATTTCTTTCCCTTGTTTTAAAAGAAGAGTTGTGTTGTTGGAAGTACCTTTCAGCTCTTGTAGCTTGCGTTTTCCTTCTTTTGCCTCCCATCTCTTCTAAAATGGCTACCCTTTTTGGCTGAACATCTAGTACTTCCCTATCTTCCAAATCATTTTGATTTAGCCTAGGGTGATTGAATCTTTCCTTCTCTTCTTCCTTCCTCTCTCAAGTACAATTTACTCTTTGACCAAATATTGTTCTTGCACTTATCCTTTGTGTGCTGACTCCTTCCCGTGTTTTTCTCTGCTGATCTTGGTGGTAAGTGCTGCTATCTTAATTTTGTTTTGTTCACCCTTTTCCCTTTCTGTTGAATCTATAGTTCTCTTTTTAACACCTTCTTTTCTGGCCAGTGACTGTTAGGGGAGTGTTTGCGCTAGTGCTGCCTTTTTGTAGTGGCGTTCTTTCAAGGGAAATCATGAACCGATTACTTCCCTCCACTCATAGTTCTGCATTTCGGTAAGTGGTTCACTTGGTTCAAGTGGTTTAATTTAAGGTGGTACTTAACAAAGTTAGGTCCTAATGTAGATCTTTGACAATAAGTGGGTGATCACTAGCTTAAGGGAGGAGTAAACCCTAATTGCTTAATCAAGGTAAGTGAATGGTATGATTGGGGATTTAAGTGTTAATAAGAGGGTGTTAACCCTAACGATTTAAGGACTAACATTGGAACATATTTGGATCTAGGTTGGAGTACGTGGTGATTGGCATTCTTCTCTCAACAGGTGTGTAATCACACTACTTTAATCGTAAAACGACAAAAGCCGGAAAACTATTACCATCAATGCCACGCGGGCGTGCGCACGCTCGTCTGGTCATCTAAATGCATAAGCACGAGCATGTGATTGTAGTGACCACCACGAGTGATTTCGTGGGCTTAGGTCATTTTGGGCCACGTTAGGCCGACATGGGTCGTGTGGGCCCACAGGCTCGTGGGCCTCACACGGGTAAACCACACGGATGTGTGCAGTATAATGGGCCAGGCTGTGTAGTTCACACGGCCAAGGTCATTATTGAGATTAATGGGCCACACGGGCGTGTGGGCCTACATGGGCCGTGTTATGGGCTTTAGGACCCCTTCCACTGTTTGTTTGATTAAGGTCGCACGGATCGCCTAAGACGATTGTGGGCCTACTGATGGGTCGGTAAGTACACTTAGACCCCATATTGTCGAAATGACTATTATACCTTTAGAGGTAAAATGACTGATATACCCTTATGCTATATTTGACTGTATTCGAGCATGACATTTTGCATATACGTATATATTATGACATGACACATTGCATGGGGGTTTTATATATATATTGGAGGAAGTGTACTGTACTGGCAGTTTTGCTGCAATTACTGAATAGTGTCACAACCAGTGCTATATTTGGAGTGTAGGGATGGGTGGGTCGATTTTATCCCCACATAGAGTGTAGAGCTGGACGGAGTAGAGTGTAGAGGACGGTTGTAACACCCCTAACCCGTGTCCATTTCTGAACTAGGGTTAAAAGCATTACCGGATAAAAATCAGAACATTAACATTCATTTCACAAGCATCGAAGCATTAGAGATCAATCATCAATATAAAGTCCCTTATATAGGTCATCGAGACCTTAAACATGTATTAGAAAGGGGTCAGGACTAAACCGAACACATACAAAATTTCTCCAAAATTTAAACATTTTTCAAACAAGTACAGGTCATACGCCCGTGTGAATAGGCCGTGTGCCTCACATGGCTTTAGACACGCCGGTATGTCTAGACCATGTCAAAACAGGTCATACATACCAACTTGTTCACACGGCCACAAGACATGCCCGTGTGCTTTGGCCGTGGTTGAATCTGACTTGGGCCATACGACTAGCCACATGCTCATGTGCCTTGGTCGTGCTCAAGCCTGACTTACAATTGTAGGGTACCCCAGGGGACACACGGACATGCAACATAGCCGTGTGTCACACACGGCTGAGACACACGCTCGTGTCCCTGCCCGTGTGGACAAAAATAAGCCATTTGAATAGCCAACTTGCCACCCCAAATGGGTCAAACCTATAAATACCAAACCAAACATATTTACAAAACAATTTCAGCCAATTTCTATACCAAACCTTACAACATTCATGACATAACATTATCAACCATTTACATGCTTATAAACTCAACTTAATTGTGCCAAAATAAAAGACTAAATCATATCAAAACATATGGTCTCATAATCTCTAAACTCATGACCAAATCTTATACCGAAACTTACCAAACTTACCATTTCTCTTAGCCATTCATGAACACATCAAATAGATCATTTTGCATCACATTTCATACACCAAAATCAAAACATAAACACAACCATATCAAACCATATCACATGGATAGATATAAACATTACAAAACCTATCCAAAGTACTTCTAGCCTATGCATGCCATACTTTACTAGATACATTTTCAAAAGGTACCAAAATGAGATTCGATAGTGTGGTGACGATCCTCGACGATCCCCGAGCTCACAATAGCTTCGATATCTATAAGAACAATGCAAACATACACAGAGTAAGCTTTCAAAAGCTTAGTAAGCTCATACCAAAAATCATCAACAGTTTATAAAATGTAAAACATCAACACCGAAGAACTTATTAATTCTCAATTCATCTATCAATTCTATACCAACACCATTCATATATTTATACCAATTCAATGAACTTCATATGCATAGCATCATCTATCACATAAGCATCATACATACCTGAGCCTTCCCATATTTATTCATTTTCATTCTCATCTCTCGTTCAGATATTTTAAGACTTTCTGGAGATTATTCATGCTTTAAGATCCGCACACTTAGTGCTTTAAGGGTTAGCCGAGGCTAGAACGATTCTGCACACTTAGTGCCATTTCAATTAACTGAAGCTATCTCGGTATCACACACTTAGTGCTTTAAGGGTTAGCCAAAGCTAGAACGATTCTACACACTTAGTGCCATTTCAATTAACCGAAGCTATCTCGGTATCTCACACTTAGTGCCTCAGATAGCCGAAGCTATTTTGAATCTCACACTTAGTGCCAAATACCATTGATTTATCATCGTATTCCACCATAATCAATTATATATACAATCTATGCATAATTCAAGCATCAAAAATATATTTGTAACATCATGTTTTACGTACGAACTTACCTCGTACTCAGAATTGTTGACTCGGACTGTTTACTCTATAATCTTCGACTTCACTCGGTCTAAGTCTGAATTCCTCTTTTCTTGATCTATATGTATTCAAAATTAATCCTTTTATACACTAAATCATTCAAACCAATCCATATACACAAAATTAGGGCATTTTGCAAACTAACCATCACATTTTCACATTTCGACACTTTAGTCCCTAAATCACAAAACCACAAAATACACATAATTTGCTTGTACACAAGCTTAGCCAAATTCTCCTAGTACTCATACTAGTCCACACATTTCATTTATTTCACATTTTAGTCCCTCAATTTCTCATTTTCATAATTTAGTCCATTTTACTCAAAATCATCAAAAATCCAAAGACAAAACATGTAAACCCAACATCAAACTTTCATTTATCAACAAATAACTTTACAAAGCTCATAATTTCATCAATGGCACATTTCAAAATCATCATCAAAATTAGAAATTCAGGCATGGGTTTGATAGTATACGAAACAACGATTACAAAAACGTAGAAATTATCAAAAACTGATCAAAACACATACCTTAATCAATGAAAATCAAGGCCGAACCCTAGTTTGTATTTATTTTCTTTTTCTTGTGATGATTTCAGCAACATAAGCATGAAATGAGCTTATTTTAAGCTTTTGTTTTATTTTAATTAACATATAATCTAAATGAAAATTTTGCCCTTTTATTAAACCATTATAAATTCACATATATTAAGGTTATAAATGCCTATTATACACGTAAATGGCATAATAACCACATAAGGACCTCTCAATTATAAAGCCAAGTCAAATAGGCACTTTTAACATCTAGCACAGAGCTTTTACATTTTACGTGATTAGGTCCTTTTTATTAAATTAAGCACACAAACATTCAAATTTTCATACGAGACTTTCACACGTGCTAATTCACACATCATAAACATAGGAAATAATATTTAAACATTTCTCTGATACGGATTTGTGGTCCCAAAACCACTATTCTGACTAGTGTCTAAACCGGACTGTTACAATGGTTGGGTAGGATTTTTGTTGCATTTCTGTTATTGTTACTGTAATGGGTTAAGGCCCACACTGAGACTGGAATTATTTCTTAAAAGATCACTACAAGGGTTTTAATATTGTACAAACTTTTATTCGAATAGAACGATGCTTTACAAAACTCACTTGAATGTGACATCGCAGATTTGGCCATAACATCCTGGCCGGGTTTGGGGTGTTACATAAAAAGTGTAAAATGTCATGGGTAAAATGGTAATTTACCCATTTATGTGTTTTTGGACTAAGTTGAATGGAAATATGTTTGAATGAGTTTAATTTGAATATGTTTAAATCAAAAACCAAAGAAATTAGTTTTGGATCGAGGGAAAACCAAAGTTATCGATTAGTCGTCCGATTCTGATTACTGTTGTTCGAGGTAAGTTTGTAAGCAAATAGATTTTGTTAATTTTAAATAAATATGAGTTTTATATGCTAAAATGAATTATATGAAAATGTATATATGAAAGTCGAATGTGAATATGCTTGAAAGCTATGTGTACGAGTTTGATTCGATCGAGTTATGATGTCCGAAAGCCTCGTACGAACCTCAGGAATAGCTAGGATACATATGTCATGACATAGGATTTTCGATATGTGTTCTCGTGTAAGACCACGTCTGGGATGTTGGCACTGATATGTGATTACGTGTAAAACCATGTTTGGGACATTGGCATCGTATTTGATTCATGTAAGACTCTGTTTGGGACAGTGACATCGATATGTGATAGAATGTAAGACCATGTCTGGGATGTTGGCATTGTACAATATATGTGATTATCTGAGTATCCTATTCAATTTTGAATGGTTCAACAGGCAATGATAAGTTGTGATTGAATGTATAAACGAGATAAAGTGATGAGCTATGTGATAGCTTATTACCTATTTGAAATAAGGTAAGTAGGTTACTTGATATGTGTTGCAAATCATATATGATGTAAATAAAAAATATATGTGTGCCTATGGACAGTACATTCGACCAATGGTTATGTATTGTGATATCATATTTGTGATTTATGTGCCAACATTTATAAATGTTTATATTCGGCCTTATAGATATAAAATGTGAATATTTATGAAATGATTCATGAATATATGCATATGAGTTTATGTATATTCGGTTAAATAATGATATTATGGATTTGAGATTAAATGATATTTTGATATTGGATATATGTAAATTCGGCTAAATAAAAGTACATGTTGTATATGAAATTGTGAGCTTCAGAATAAATGTGACCATGATAGCATAAATTAGTTTGGTTAGGTTGAGTTGATATTAATATTGAGTTATTTATTTTCTTATAACTTACTAAGATATGATAGCTTACAATGTGTATTTATGTTTGCCTTTGTTTTATAGATTTTGGAGATTAGTTACGAGCTCGGGGATCATCAGCAAAGTCTATCACACTATCGACTGTTTTTGGTATTTTATAAGTTTGAACTTGAACCTATGGAATGTATAGGCTAGGTTATATTTGGTTGAGTTTGAAGTTGTGTATATATTAAGCCATGCAAAATGGCTATTATGATCTGTGAGTATATAACACTCTAGTCAAGTTTATATGTGTTATATGCATTGAAAATGGTTGGTGATTTTGGATGTGTGTTAGGTTGATTCGGCTATGGTTCATGTATAGATAAATATATATGTGAACTTGGTTGATGTGCTTTGTTAAGATATCACAAATAGCCTATGTTTAGCTCATTTTCGGTAAGTTTGATGTATGGTATGTTTTGTCTTTGAGAATGGTTTATTAATTTGGCTTAGTAATGGAGTAAAATATATGTCATATATAGTGTGCTTGGTATATGCTTATGGCTTAAAGTAATGATATGTATAGCTTATGATTGTTCATTATGGTAAGCTTGTCACATTGGTATGTTTTGTATATGTTTATTTTTATGATTCAGCTCAAATGAAGTAAACATGATTGATGGATACATATATATATTTTTTGGTTGTGGCTTAATATTGACTTATTTGGAATGCATGATTTGTATTATGAATTAGTTCAAGCTAGTAAGCTTAATACAAAGTATATAGGTTTGTAATGTTTGTTATAAGATTCGGTAAAGGGGTAATGATAATCATAATGTATATTAGGCCATGTTACTAAATTATTTTAGAAGTTTTTTTATGGCATATTTTATGTCATGGAACATTATGATTATTGTGTATATATATTGGATGATTGAAATTATGACCATTTAGATCATTAAAAATGTTAAGTTAATGTTTATAATCGGATAGTCATAAGTAAAATAAGTGTACATACCAATGGTATGAGCATCTGTACTTGGTTATGTGAGTGTTATTTATGTATGATAATTAGTATATGAATGAGGTGTTCTATGATTTGTATTTTGTGCTTATTAAATAGATCATAGTGATATGCTAAAATGCACATTACATATATATATATTGACATGTATTCGATATATGTGTTTGAATGTTTTAAGATATGCGCATGGAATTTGTCATGTATTAAGCTATGTTATAATTCAACTATTTGAATATTATAAAGGAGATGTAAATATGATTCGTATAATTGAGTTTAGATTACCTTAAACATGAATAGTAATGATTGACTCTCTCTTAAGCTGTGTATGGTTCGGTAATGCCTCCTAACCTTAATCTGGAAACGGAAACGAGTTTGGGGTGTTACATCAGCCGTGTGAGCCACATGGCCTGGCCACACGGCCGTGTGACCCTAGTAGTTCAATTTTTCCAACTTTTTCTTAAATGTTCCAATTATTTTCAATTTAGTCCCAATTTGTTTCTAAAGTGTTTTCAGGGGCTCAAAGGCTCGGTTAAGGGACTTTATGCATGTAAATGAATGGATTATGCTATGTTTATATTAATGATTGGAAATGTATGTTTTTTTTAATGTTATATTTATTCGGTAATGCTCTGTAACCCTATTTCTATGGCAGATACAAGTTAGGGGTGTTGCAGTCTTAACGAACTATCTAATGTTTAATGACTCGGCAAACTCCACATGCTGCCATAGCCAAACTATTGTCTTATTTGTTAGGTACAATGTTTATTGTCCTAACGGACTTCATTGGTAGCCATAGTAAAGCTATGGTCTTACACCTCGTAATCCCCGTGCTTACTATCCTGACAAACTACCCCGTGTTTACTGAACTGGAGACTCTCTATCCTGACAAAATTCAGCCCAACATGGATATAGAGAAATTTTGCATATTTTTTGTTTTGTGCAATAGGGACTAAATTGTAAAAATTGTAAATGTTAGGGGTAAAATGGTAATTTTCCCATTTATGTGTTTTTGGACTAAATTGAATGAAAATATATTTGAATGGGCTTAATTTGAATATGTTTATATCAAGAACCAAAGAAATTGGATTTGGATCGGGGAAAAACGAAAGTTGTCGACTAGCCGCTCTGTTCTATTTTATATCGTTTGAGGTATGCAAATAGACGTACTTAATTAGAATTATATGTAAATTATACTTGCTGAAATGAAACATGTGATTTTATTTATGCAATAGCTGAATGTGAATAAGCTTGATTACTATGTTTCTAAATTCATTTCGACCGAGGTACGACGTCCGAAATTCTCGTATGAACCTTAGGAATAGTTAGGATACATATGTCATGACATAGGATTCCGACTTATGTGTGCGAGTAAGACCATGGCATCGATATGTGATTACGATATATGTGTGCGAGTAAGACCCTATCTGGGACAGTGGCATCGATAGGTGGTTACATGTAAGACCACGTCTGGGACGTTGGCATTGTATGATATATGTGTGATTATCTGAGTGTCCTACCCAATTCCGAAGGGTTCATCGGGCAAAGATAAGTTATGTTTGAGTGTGTAAATGAGATAAATAGACAGGTATGTATTAGTTTTTTACTAAATAAAATGAGGTAAGTGTATTCGGCCTTGTGAATATTATTGAATGAGTTCAATTATATGTATGTGTGATTTTGCATATTCGGCCAAAAAATTAATATGTGTATATGAAACTATATTCTAATACATGGGCTCATGTGTTTATGGCATGTGAACTAGGTTGTGATGATTATTTGGTTGTGAAAGTTAAATGGTAATAATGATAATTTTGTTACATGAGCTTTCGGCTAAAGTGATACCTAGGAATGAATACATATGTAATATGAACATTATATGTCTGGATTTAAATGTGTTATAATATTATAAGTTGTCTTGGTTAAATCCAGTTGATATTGTAATCATGTTGTATATTTGCTTATGACTTACTAAGCTATAATGGCTTACTGTGTGTATACTTGTTTCTGTTTTATAGATTTTGGAGTCAAGCTACGAGCTCAGGGACCGTTAGCAAAGTTCATCACACTATCAGCTATTTTGGTACCTTTATAAGTCAAACTCCAATTATGGCATGTATAGGCTGGAACTTGTTTTGGAAATGTTGAACTTTGGTTTTGTATAAAGGCCATGCGAAAATGGCTTATTTCTATGCTTGAATTTGGTTCTGGTATGATAATGGTTTAAGTCCATTTTGATTAATATGCTATGTGCCATGAATGTATAATATATGTGGTAAGCACTATATGCTTGAATATGGCTTGCTTATTATGTTTAAACTGGGTCTTGTAATTTCTGAGTCAAAATGTTTAATGAGCATATTTGTTGGTAATTGATGATGAAAGTTTTGGGGTATGTATGTGATTTTAAGTAGCAAGATTCGACTATGAAAGAATAATAATATAATAAGTATTTAGTGTGTTAACTAGTTTGTGATGGATAATATGGAATGCGGTATAATTTAAGTGATAGGTGATTATGTTCTAGTTTGATTAATTCGATGGTTATGTGGTAAGTAATGCATGTGTTTCATGATTAATTTGGTTGTCTGTTTGGTATATATATTTGATGCTCAAATGTTAAGTGCGACTTTGGTTTTTGGGTAAATGCGCACCATGCATATATACATATTTATATTGATTAGGTTATATATAAATGTTTAGTCTTGTATTGAATCTATATCGAGGGCGTAACTAAAATACATAACATTTGTGATGATGATATATATATATATTTGGCCATATGGTTCATTATGAATGTAATTGAGTTAATGTAAATTATAAAATTAATAGGTAAAGAGAAAGACATATGCATAATAGAAATTTTGGTGCTCATTTACGAATTAAATTAAGACATGCGTATATGACATTTGGTCTTGTTATATTAATTATGTTTTTTTTAATGTGCCTTGTATGCTGTAAAGGTGTTCATATTTATGGGTGCTTTATACCTATGTATATGGCTATATGAATTTGCTAATTAAGTGTAAGTTGTGAATGTGTATAATGATATATATTTATTTATTAGTCGATTAGACCAAGAAATGAAGTGAGTTGACTTATAACCAAATACTTGTTTTTATTGGTATTAATATGTAAAACATATGAGATTCATATAGATTACTATGCTAATGCCACATATATGAAATTGTTGATGCATTATATTTTATATTGTTACATGTGAACGATATGACTATATATATATGTATGATATGAAATGTTCAAATTTAATAGTTGTATTAATTTATGAACCAAACTTTGATTAACTTTCGAGACTTGTTTATGTGAATAATTATATATATTATATGTAATTGTTTGAGATCGTGTTTTATTCTGTATTACTTTATGACCCTATTCTGGTGACGGATACGGGTTAAGAGTGTTATAATGTATGTAGGGCTTGAGGTCAAATTGATTGAATATGCCTTACATAATTACCTCAAAATAGAATGAATGGTAAGTTAAGTACCGTGTTATACGAACTTACTGATACGTGATATTCGTGATAGTTTTTAAAAATTTATAATTAATCATTCTTGAAACTAACTATTATCACGATGAAGGCAAGTGTACCTATCGAACAGTAGTATAGCTTTAGCAAGATCGGATTGTCGAACCCAAAGGAACCAGGAGTACCAGTAATTACTTTCTTTTTATTATCTAGCCTAAAAATTAAGGGATTTGTTTATCTAAACTAATTAACTAAACTAAGAGTGCACAGAGAGAAATTGAAGAAAAGCTTTTGGGAAAATTCGTTTGATTAAGACAATACCCAAGGAAAAATCCACCTAGACTTCACTTGTTATTTAACTCTGAATCAAACGATTTATTCATTTGACTTGACCCATAGGAATCCCTAAGTTATATTATACTCTCTCTCGAGACTAATAATGTCTAACCCTAGGTTGATTAATTGAAATCTCTTTCTAATTAACGCTCTAGTGTTGCATTAACTCGATCTATGGATCCCTTTATTAGGTTTCACCCTAATCTGGCAAAATCTTATCACCCTATCTCTAGGCGTACAATCAACTCCGCTTAACTACGACAAATTTACTCTTAGACAGGGTCTATTCCTTCTTTGAATAAGAGCATTAACTTGAATCAATATACTGGAATATTAGAACAAGAATTAAGAACACATAATTAAGAATAAGTCAAATATTTATCATACAATTCAGATAATAATAACAAGATCTGTCTTAGGTTTCATTCCCCTTAGGTATTTAGGGGGTTTAGTTCATACTTATGAAAGAAAACATCTCACAAGAATAAAGATAACAAAACATAAAGAAAACCTAAAACCCCTGAATGGAAATTGAAGGGAGATCTTCAGTTTTGACGATGAATCCAGCTTCTGAGATAGATCAATCGGCTTCCCTTGAGTAATTCCTTGCCTCCTACTCTGCGCGTCTGGTGGTCAAGGTTGTTGAATAGGCACGGGCGTGTAGTCTACCCATGTAAGTCGTGCTTCAATCCTGCCAAATGGACACGGCCGTGTGACACGCCCGTGTGAGGAATTACAGGCTGCGTTGATTTCCCATGTGGGTCCATTTTCTCTGTTTTTAGCCCGTTTCTCGTTCTTTGTACTCTCCTATGCTCACCTTAGTATAAAACATGAAATTAAAGGATTAGGAGCATCGAATTTACCAAATCTAAGGAGAAACCATCCATAAATGTGCTATGCATGGGATAAAAATATGTATAAATTACGGTTTATCAAATACCCCCACACTTAAGCGTTTGCTTGTCCTCAAGAAAAAACCTAAACTCATAACCAAAATAAATTCTTCTCAATTTATAATCCCTATCAATAATATCTCAAAATAATGCATAAGTAATCATACATTGAAAATTCAACAAAAAGTACATCAAAGTTTCAAACATTCCAAGTTGAGCATTTTATCATGAAAACATAGATGTCCTCCCTCATCTAAATAATCACCTTTGATTAAAATATCATAGAGTTTAACATCCTCACTAAAGATTCACTCAAATCACTCGAGGTGTTTAAGGACATCAAATAAAGCACTCATTAGTCAGTATGAAAAGTTATTACCATAGGCTTGCATGAAAATCAAATCTCCACCACTAGATATTGAGATGATACATAAATCAAAAAGGTCTTTAGAGGGTTGTAACGTGGCTTTGGTTAGGGGGTGTGGTCACAAGCTAAAAGAAAAGGTTAGAATCGAGATTGAATTGAAGAAATCACCTAACTAGAAAAATTACTAATTATCAGTTGAATACAAGTGAGCTTCTTCTCAGAATATGGAATTAACACTCAAGCTCAAAAATGACGAATTACTACTAATATGTATGTAAGTATATATATTTTAACTTGAATCAAATAACATAGAACTTAATTGTTGCAACGAAGAATAAAACATAGCTAAGCAATTAGTTCAAATCAAATCTCGACAAAAAAAATAGGGATCAAATTAGTGGATTTCAATAATAAAGGGTTATGAGGTTAATAAGAAGGGTAAATCAATTGATGGCTTGTTAGGCTCAAAGAGGTTCACTAAGGATTAATTATGAAGGTAGGCTTTTGTGGAGTGAGTGGGTTAATCCTAAGTGCCTTTATCATCTCAACATATCAAATCAAATGGTGTGGTCTTGACATGCATAATCAAGCAAGTTCTAGAATAACAAATCAATACAGACGCACTCTTAATAAAAGTGAGCATCAAAGAAATAAAATATGCTCTAAAGGCTCAAGATCTCACAAAAATTATGTCTTTTTGATGTTTAAACTTGTGAATTTCAACTCAAGATAATACCTAAACTTAAGGAAGCAACCTAAAAGTTTTTTAATTCTTCAAAAATCACTTATCATGCTTGATTCCCTAATGTCTCAAAGTTTAAACAATCAATGCATAAATGCCTATGTTTTAGTTCAAGACATATCAATAAAAATCATAAATTAATTAAAATTCATTCTAATAGTGATATGAGTGATTCACGTAAGAATAAAATAAAATTCAGGGATTTCTAATGATGATATAAAAGACCCCCCACACTTAAGATGTACATTTCCCTCAATGTACAAAGATAGATATACAGAAAATATAGATATATAATCATAAGATAGGGAGAGAGGTGAAGCTTCTTGAACGATGAGTGAACTCCTTGAATTGGAGTTATGGAGAATAATCGGCCAAGGCAATGATGAGAGTGGAGGAGGATACTCCGGTGGTGGTGGTCGGGCAAGACTTGGCAGTCGTGGAGAACCTTTTCCACTAGAGTTGCAAGTTCCTAAGTAATAGTGAGCTTCGGAGCTCCTTATAATTGTGATAGAATTAGAAACTTGTTAGGAAATAGAAAGAAGCATAATTACTTGTAAAGAAATAGCCAAATAAAAATTATAAAATCTCAAGATAAAATAGTATTAAAAGGAAATAAAAATGAGTTTCAAAAAATAAAGATAAAAATAAAATAAATAATAGGTGTTTATAAAGAAATTGGGGCACACGGCTATGGGGCATGCCCGTGTGCCCTTATTTTAGATCGTGCGTTTCGTGGTTTTCAAAATTGGGCACATTGGTGTATATGGCCATGTTGGACGGCCGTGTCAATCTTCGTTCGCTTCTCTCACGCCCATGAATGCAGGTGCACGCTCGTGTTATTTTGACAGGCTCGACCATGGTCGGTGGGCACGGTCGTGTCGCATGCCCGTGTTAATTTGGCAGGATTGCCCACGGCCATGTCGTACAGCCATGGCAACTTATCGGATCCTGTGTTGGGGAAACGTTTTTGCTCTGTTTTCACAAGACCGTATTGCATGGCCGTGTTGCCTCCCGTGGTATGTGCGCGGCCTACGGCATGCCCGTCTGTCTGGCGTGTGGTTTTGGAAATCCTATGTTCAGTGACTCAGTTAGTGAATTAAATGTTAAAGACTAAAATTTAAAGAAGCTGACACCGTTAGTACTTGGGTTGCCTCCTAAGTAGCGCTTGTTTATAGTCTAAGCTTGACTCTACCTTGTGGGTATATTGAGGTAACTTCGTGGAGCCGTAGCTCATCTTTATCATCTTTGAAATTCTCACCGTTATAAATTTTGAGACGATGTCCATTTACCTTAAAAGTGCCTTGTGATGGATGACTTACCTCTACTGTGCCATATGGAAACACAATTTGAACTATGAAAGGACCTGACCATCGTGATTTAAGCTTTCCAGGAAACAATTTGAGCCTCGAGTTATATAACAAGACAAGATATCCAACTTCAAATTGCCTTTGTTGCTTTAAACAGGCGTCGTGGTAGCGCTTTGTCGCTTCCTTGTATAGGCGCGAATTTTCATATGCATTGGCTTACCACTCATCTAACTCGTTCAACTGCATCAACCTATTTTCACCTGCAAGTTTGGGGTCAAGTTTTAGAAATTTTATAGCCCAGAATGCCTTGTGTTCTTACTCAAATGGTAGATGAAAACTTTTCCCATAAACAAGTCTGTAAGGCGATGTTCCTATGAGAGTCTTAAAAGCAGTTCTATAAGCCCATAAAGCATCATCTACTTTCATCGCCCAATCCTTCCTGTTTAATTCTACTATCTTTTCTAGGATAGGTTTAAGCTCTCGGTTCGCTACTTCAACTTGGCCGCTAGTTTGAGGATGATAAGGGGTAGCTGTTCTATGATGAACTTACTGTTCTATGATGAACTTCGTATTTCTTAAGGGTCTTGTCAAATTGGGCATTACAAAAATGAGTACCCCTATCACTGATAATTTCTCTAGGTGTACCAAATCGAGAGAAAAGTTTCTTAAAGAATCGTACTACTACTCTAGCATCATTAGTAGGTAAAGCTTGGGCTTCAACCCATTTGGACATATAATCAACAGCTACTAAGATGTATTTATTCCCGAATGAACTAGGGAATGGACCCATGAAGTCGATACCCCAAACATCAAATATTTCATATGAGACCATATGTGTTTGAGGCATTTCATCACGTTTGGATATATTACCTGTCCTTTGACATTTGTCACAAAAAGTAACATACCTATTGGCGTCTTTGAATAGAGCGGGCCAATAAAAACCTACGGTCTTATTTCCACCGTAATGTCCTCCAGCCGGTCCTGAGTGGCAATGTCCCAATATTTTCAATGCTTCTGTCCTTGTAACGCATCTCCTAATGATTTGATCTGCACATTTACAGAAAAGAAAAGGATCTTCCCAGAAGTAGTTTTTCACATCAATGAAGAATCGCTTCTTTTGCTGATGTGTCAACCCTTTTTGGATAATGTTAGCGGCTAAAAAATTTGCAATATTTGCAAACCAAGGTACCTAAGAATCAGATATAGCAAAAAAAATTTCTTTAGGGAATGAATCATTAATTTCAATGTCATCTGGCTCTTTGGTACTTGAGTTTTCAAGCCTGGAAAGATGGTCAGCCGCGAGATTTTTAGCTCCTCTCTTATCCTTAATCTCCAAGTCAAATTCCTGCAATAATAAGATCCATCGAATGAGTCAAGGTTTTGCATCAGTTTTAGTTAAAAGGTGGCAAAAAGTGGAATGGTCAGTATAAACGACAACTTTAGAAAATATTAAATATGGCCTAAATTTATCGAATGCAAAAACCACAGCTAGCAGGTCTTTCTCCGTGGTGGTGTAGTTTTCTTGTGCGGCTGTCAAAGTTCTACTAGCATAATAGATAGGTTGAAAATGTTTATCTCTTCGCTGTCCCAAAACTGCACCTACTGTAAAATCACTCGCATCGCACATTAGTTCAAAAGGTGAACTCCAATCAGGTGCAATTATAATTGGAACTTTAGTCAGTTTATCCTTTAAAGTATTAAATGCTTCTAAACACTCCTGATCGAAATTAAAAGGCACATCTTTTTTTAGTAATTTTTTAGTCAAAGGCTTAGCTATTTTAGAAAAGTCTTTAATAAATCTTCTATAAAACCCAACATGTCCTAAAAAGCTTCTAATAGCCTTAACCAAATTAGGGGGAGGTAGTTTTTCAATGGTTTCAATTTTAGATTTATCAACCTCAATCCCTCTACTAGAAATTTTATGTCCTAACACAATACCTTTTTGAACCAAAAAGTGACGTTTTTCCCAGTTAAGCACAAGGTTCGTTTCCTCACATTTTATTAACATTCATTTTAAATTTTTGAGGCAAATATGAAAAGAGTTACCAAAAATCGAGAAATCATCCATAAATACCTCAATGATGTCTTCTACAAGTTCATCAAAAATGGTCATCATGCAGCGCTGAAAAGTAGCAGGAGCATTACATAATCCAAAAGGCATTCTATGATAAGCAAACGTATCGTATGAACATGTAAATGTCATCTTTTCTTGATCTTCAGGAGCTATTGGGATTTGTAAATAGCCAGTGAGCCAGTCTAAAAAGCAGTAGTACATGTGCCCCGACAATCTTTCCAACATTTGGTCAATGAATGGAAGGGGAAAGTGATCTTTTCTCGTGGCATTAATAAACCATAATTTATACATATTTTTATCCCATGCTTAGCACATTTATGGATGGTTTCTCCTTAGAATTGGTGAATTCGATGCTCCTAATCCTTAAATTTCATGTTTTATACTTAAGTGAGCATAGGAGAGTAAAAAGAGAAAGAAACGGGCTGAAAACAAAAAAAATGGACCAACGTAGGAAATCATCACGGCTTGGACTTCCTCACACAGGCATGTCACATGATTGTGTCTATTTGGTAGGATCGAAGCATGACTTACACGGGTAGACTACACGCTCAGGCCCATTTAACAGCCTTAACCGCGACCTTAAGTAATCGCACACGGGCGTGTCCCTGCTGAGCCCAAGTTTAGTCCAATTCAAAAATGGCCAATTTTGAGGGCTCTTAGGCATTCGAAAGCCTATTTAAACACCTGAGGAGGCACTTAGAAGGGGGACACAGAGTAGGAAGTAAGGAATTACTCAAGGAAAGCCAATTGATCCATCTCAAGAGTCAGATTCATCATCAAGGCTGAAGATCTCCCTTCAAGTTCCTTCAGGAGTTTTGGGTTTTCTTATGTTTTGTTATCTTTATGCTTTTGAGATGTTTTCTTTCATAAATATGAACTAAACCCCCTAAATATCTAAGGGGAATGAAACCTAAGACATATCTTGTTACTATTATCTGAATCGTATGATAAATATTTGACTTGTTCGTAATTATATGTTTTTAATTCTTGTTTTAATATTCCAGGATATTGATTCAAGTTAACGCTCTTATTTAGAGGAGGAATAGACCCTGTCTAAGAGTAAAATTTTCATAATTAAGCGAAGTTGATATCGCGCCTAGAGATAGGGTGACAACATTTTGCCGTATTAGGGTGAAACCTAATAAGGGAATCCATAGATCGAGTTAATACAATTCTAGGGTGTTAATTAGAAAGAGATTTCAATTATTCAACCTAGGGTTAGATGTTATTAGTCTCGACAGAGATAATAATATAACTTAGGGGTTTCTCCGGATCGAGTCAAATGAATAAATCGTCTGATTCAGAGTCAAATAACAAGTTAAGTTTAAGTGGATTTTTCCTTAGGTATTGTCTCAATCAATCAAATTTTCCCAAAAGTATTTTCCCAAGTTTTCTTTCTGCGCATTCTTAGTTAGTAATTAGTTTAGATAACCAAACCTCTTAATTTTTAGGCTAGATAATAAAAAGGAAGTAAATACTAGTACTCATAGTTCCTTTGGGTTCAAAAATTCGGTCTTGCTGAACTATACTACTATTCGATAGGTACACTTGCATTAATCGTGATAATAAGTTAGTCTCAAGAACGATTCATTTATAAATCTTTAAAACCTGTTACGAATATCACGCATCAAGTTTTTGGCGTCGTTGCCGAGGAACTAAGATATTAGGAAAACTCGATTTTTATTACTTTAGCCATTTACTTTATTTACAATTTAAGTTTTTATTTTATTTTATTTTCTAATTTTTCTCTTATTTTATTCTGACAGGATTTTCTAGTTTATGACTAGAAGAAACCCGTCAGGGTCATTACTTTTTGACGGTGAGATCGACCGCACAGTTAGCAAAAATCGACGAGAAATAAGGCGAAGCCTAAGATACACAGAGGACGAGCAAGAGGATGATACTTCAACCACAACCAAGGAGATGGCTGAAAACTAAGAAAATCCGCTATCTCCTGCGATTGCTACTGATCCAGTAAATCAGAATCCTGCTCCACGTACTATGTATGATTATGCTAAACCGTCTTTAACAGGAACTGAATCGAGCATAGTTAGGCCTGCTATTGCTTCAAATAATTTTGAGTTGAAACCTAACACAATTCAAATGATACAATAGTTTGTTCAGTTTGATGGTTTGCAGGACGAAGATCCCACTGCTTACTTGGTAAATTTCTTAGAGTTTTGCGACATTTTTAAAATCAATGGCGTCTCTGATGACGCCATTCGCCTTCGATTATTCCCTTTTTTATTAAGGAATAAGGCTAAACAATGGTTGAACTCGTTACCACGAGGGTCAATCACTACTTGGGAACAAATGACCGAAAAGTTTTTATTAAAATATTTTTCATCGGCTAAAATAAACAAATTACGTAATGATATCTCTTCTTTTTTGCTGATGGATTTAGAAACACTCTACGATGCATGAGGGAGATACAAGGACCTTTTGAGAAGGTGCCCTCACCATGGGTTACCGCTTTGGCTACAGGTTCAAACATTTCATAACGGCCTGAATCCTTTGAGTCAGTAGATGATTGATGTAGCCGCAGGTGGAACTATCAATAATAAGACACCTGAGGCGGCTTACGAATTTATTGAGGAGATGTCACTAAATAACTATCAATGGCAAGTTATGAGGACAAAGCCGACGAAGGCATCCGGTGTTTTCAACCTCGATGCGGTTACTAAGATATCTAACAAAGTGGAACTCTTAAATAAAAAGATTAACGGTTTCTGTGGTTCTACTCAGGTACATCCAGTGATGAGGTTCGATTCGAATGGAGGAGAAACATGCACAGAATATCAACCCTTCAGCCCTAGTATCGAGGAGGAACAAGTCCAATATATGGGTAACAATAAATTTAGACCCAAAATAACCCGTATAGTAACACTTATAATGCAGGTTGGAGGAACCATCCCAATTTCTCGTGGGGCAGTCAAAGAAATCACAGGCCACAACATCCTCCGGGTTTTCAACAACCACCTTACCAGCAAGAAAAGAAGTTGAACCTTGAGGAGATGTTAACAAAATTCATCTCAGTGTCAGAAACTCATTTCCAGAATACCGAGATAGCCCTTAAGAATCAACAAGAGTCAATCCAAGGGCTCGAAACTCAGATAGGCAAACTCACCAAACTGATTTTTGAACAACCACAAGGTAGTTTGCCGAGTAGCACTGAATCTAACCCAAGGGAGCAAATCAATGTAATTACCATTCAAGATGCGGAAGGGTTAGTTACACCTAAACCAGAACTGAAGCAAGAAACTGTGGTAAGTAAAGGCAAGGGTGAGGTGGACCATAATGACCAGAAACTGGTAAGTAAAGAATACAAACCTCGTGTGCCATACCCAAACGTGACAAGGGAAGACCGCACAGAAGAACAATTCGATAAATTGCTTAAATTATTAAAAAAGTTACATATTAATTTACCGTTTATTGAAACTCTTTCGCAGATGCCAAACGCAGTCAAATTCTTAAAAGAGCTTTTAACAAATAAACGAAAGTTGGATGAGGCGTCGCATGTGAAGTTGAATGCAGTTTTCTCAGCCATTCTACAGAATAAACTACCCAAAAAATTGAAAGATCCAGGGAGTTTTACGATTCCTTGTTTAATTGGTAGTTTAGATGTTCATAATGCATTGGCTGACCTAGGGGCAAGCATTAATGTTATGCCTTATAAAATGTTTAAATAGCTAGGTCTTGGGAAACAAACTAGGATGAGCATTCAATTGACTGATAAAACCATTAGATTTCCTAGGGGTATCATTGAAGATGTTCTTGTTAAGATCGATAAATTTATATACCAAGTTAACTTTGTTGTTCTAGACATGGAAGAGAATAGTAACGCATCTTTAATTTTAGAACGACCCTTTTAGCGACTGCTAGAACCATTATTGATGTTGCCACAGATGAACTCACACTTCGTGTGGGAGACGAAACAATCACCCTTCAAGCTCGTAATTCGAGTAACACATCAAAAATTAAAGGTGGTTGTATAAATCATTCTACTAGTATTGATCACGTGGTGAAACCTTCTGTGCAGGAAACAGTTACAAAGAACGCATATGAGCCGTGTTCAAACAAAAACAAAGGACCTATCTATGAAGAACGAAGGCTACAAATCGAGGAGATAGATGAATGGCGGACACAGAAATCGAGAACAACTGATAAACTGAAACTGAGCTAGGACGAGTTCAATACCTCACCAAATCAACTTAAGGTTGGAGACAAAGTACTACTAGATGCAACAAATCCTCGAATTACCACTTCTGAACCTAATGAAGAAATTCCTCTTACGGTACTCAGTATTTTCCCATATGGTGCAGTCGAGGTAATTGATCCCAAATTCGGTACTGTTAAGGTAAATAATACTCGTCTTAAAATTTATGTTGTTTAAGTTGATAGTAGGGATGAAGAGTTTAAACTCCTCGAACCACCTTGACCATGCAGAAGAGAGGTAAGTCCAGCTTAAGACTATAAATAAGCGCTTATTGGGAGGCAACCCGAGCACTAAAACTAATGACTTCTTTAAATTCTAGTTTTTCACATCTAACCTACTAAATGAGTCTTGAAACACAGGGTTTTCCCATCCATACGGCCAGGCACACGGGCGTGCCTTAGGTCGTGCTCACACCATAGGAGGAGACACGACCGTGTGATACGGCCGTGTGAAAATAGGGTAAGATTTTTCCCCAACACAGGATGCGATAAGTTGCCACGGTCGTGCGACATGGCCGTGGGCTAAACTGCCAAAACAACACGGGCATGAGACACGCCCGTACCTTGAAACTGTGGTTGAAATTGAGAATGTAAGACGGGTGTGCAACACGCCCGTGCCATCCACCCTTGGTCGACACTGTCAAAACAAACACGGGCGTGGACCTATGTACACAGGCATGAGAGAAGCGAACAAAGCAAGACACGGCCGTGCGACAAGCCCGTGTGTGTGACACCCCTAATTTGACCCTAGTCGAAAAGTGGTTTCGGGACCACAAAATTGAGTCATAAAAATAATTAGCCGTCATATTTTATGTTTATTATATGTGAATATGAATGTGTGAAAGTTTTAAGCTTCGATTTAGTAAATTGCATGTGAATTTAGTTAATAGGACTTATGTGTGACATTTTTTAAATGTGATAGGTTAATCTATAAGGGTCTATTAAAGCATGTATTGAAAATAATGGTTTTGCATGTCAAATACCCCTTTTTGTTAATAGTGGCCGGCCATGATGATGGCATATATTAAAATATGTATTAAATTTTAGTTAAATGGTTATTACTTTATATAAAAGAAAGAAGAAAATTTTGGTTATGTTTTTGTTCTTCTTGCTGTGAACTAAAGGAAAAAAAAAAAAAGGGGAAAAGAAGCTAGGCATTCGGTCTTCTATTTGCTTAATTAACGTAAGTTTTAGGTAAATTCTTGAGATTTTATGAAATTTTAATTGATGGATATGTCTTTGATTGAGCCCATGTGTGAATTTTGATCCTTGTGGTGATTTGGGCATTCGGTTAAGGTAGGAAACTTAGAAGATGATTTCTATTCCTTATGTTTTATGAGTTGGGAGCTTAAATTGAAGTTGAATAAGGGGAATATGTGTATTGAGGTTTTAGTAATATGGAAATTCGGTTATGAGAGTGTGTGTGTGGTCACTTGCCGAATGTGGGTGTTAAGGTTAGTAGGTTGGCTTAATTCTTGTATTAGAAATCTATTTGAGAAATTAGGTAGGCTTTGGATGGTTGAAGTAACGAAATTAGAAACTCATGAACTTGATTTAAATACTTTAAATTTATGGTAGTTAAATGGAATAGAAAGGATCTATTCGGCCATGGAGGTTAAACACATTGTTAAATTGTTGAATATATGCTTTGGTTGTTAATGAATATTCGGTCTTGGTATGAATCTCATTAATAACATTTAGTTATTAGATTTGGTATAAAATACTTATTGAAATGGTGGAATTGGATAACTTACTTATGGATTTTAGTTATGAGAGTCTTTTGTAAGTAGAGCTAGAGGGTTTAAAGGGTGGTGTTTAAAAATAAACATGTATATGGACCCTATGTATGTACCTTGTAATTTTATTGTAAACTTTTGGTTTAACTCGTATCATATTAATTGCCAAAATACTAGCTTGTGTGGAAAATTTTGTGTATGTTTTTATGTGCCGAATGTGAGTTAAAGAAAATGGAGCTCACTATGTGTATCATGGTCAACCTTTGATAACTAATATGTCTTGATTCGTAAATTGAGTTAAAAGATTATATATGTTCGATCTAGCCTAAGCTAGGCTTGACTTGTAACATAGTAATGATTGACTGAACGTATATGTGTGAGATAGTGAGGATAATTGTATTTCTTGCTTTGATTAAGTGAAGTATATGAAGTTGATATACTTAATTTACTCAATTAAGCTTAAGAGCACATAGGGACAATTTCGGATAAGAGAAAAAGCTACGTAACCGAATAGTCGATCTGTAATCGTTCGACAAATTCCGAGGTAAGTTCTTAAGTATTTGAGTTTGATTCCTTTGCAAGTTTTAAGTTTTTAAATGGGATGAATATGAATTAAGTATATACGTCAAGGTCAATGACTTTTCTAAATGATGGCATATATGATATTATGTTTTAAATATGTGAATGAGAACTTTACAGAGTAAATTGTATAAATCTGCTAGGGACAGCAGCAGTAGCGTGTTTTGGAAAAATTACCATAAATTGTGGGAGTTGAGTTAAAGGCTGAATAAATTATGTAATTAAAGCTTGATGCGTCTAGTTTCGTATAAAAGAAATCTTGTAAGAAAAAGGGGTTGCTGATAATGAGATTTTCAAAGTTGTGTGAGACAGAGTCAGAATGGCTCCAAAATCCCCTGTTCAGTATTTGGAAAATCATTATAAATCGTAAAAAAATGATTATAAGATAAAATTATAGGCTTAGACTCCTTAATGAGTCTAGTTTCAAACAAAATAAACGAAAACATATTTTGAATTCTGTATAATGAGAATTAAATTCTTAGTGAAGAGTAGTCAGAGTAGTCAAGCAGTAAAATAGGGGAAACTTTAAGAAAAATCTGGTATTGATTAGCCAAACCAAAAATTCTGAAAATTTTGTGGATAGAATATATACGAGTCTATTTTCGTAGAAAATTAACGGCACATCATTTTGAGTTTCGTAGCTCCAGTTACAAATAATTTAACGACTGTTGCTCAGGAAAACAGCTTGTAGAGAATATGTGATTAGGTTGTAAACTTTGATAAAACTTGTTTTAGTTGCTCATAAGCTATTGATTAAACCCATACGTGAATTCTAATTTGTGACATTATAAAATGATATATGAGTGTTAGATGGATCCTTGATATTAAAATTGTGAAATTGTAAGTTTATAAGTATTCAAATATGAAATGATAGTATGGCTTGAAATTGAATTATTCATTGGAAAATGATAGATGTAGATTTAGCCAAGACAAAGTGTATACATGAAAGTTTACGTGGTGTATGAAGTATATTTAGATAATTGTGATGTGAATATATGAAAATTTATATTTTGATTCAGAATTTTATGTATAGAATAGACCAGTGGCCAAAGAATATTTTGGTTAATGTATATAAGCCATGCGAAAATGGCATCTTTTGAATGTGTACTTATAGAAGTTTAAATTGTATCCCTGACTGTCTTTAGTATTTATCTAAAGGAATGTTCTTTATTTCAAAAAATAATAATTCAAAATTTTTACTGTTCTGATATGAGTTTCAAGTCCGGTAATGCCCCTTTACCTATTCCGGCGACGGATACGGGATAGGGGTGTTACATTTTATTGGTATCTGAGCCACGGTTTAGTCGATTCTAGGACTAACGTAGCACGCGTGAGTCTATTTATACATGCCATAAAGTGATAAAATGATAGTGTGATGATTTTTTACTATTAAAATGTGTTTGTTGTATTGTAATGAATTTTGATCCCGATCGAGCTGTAGCAAGCTTCTGACTATGAGAATTTGCGATATAACTTCACTTGGATACGCTTAAATTATTAAGTTGATCAGGTACGTATCATGTACTCGTATTTGAATTTTGATTTGGATTGAATTATAAGGGTATAATTGATGCAATTTTGAAAGAGTGTTACGACTATAAATGTGATCTTTGTATGTGGCTATGGAACTGAAAGTTGAATGGTCGATAAGCATGTTGTGTTTGTATTCAAGTAATGTAAATGATATACTAATGTGTATTGTTATATATGTATATGTACATGAGAATTGAGAGTTATATATTCGGGCTAAGTCCCAAAGAGCATTCGTGCTGGTGTTATGTCCGGGCTAAGTCCCGAAGAGCATTCGTGCTGGTGTTATATCCGGGCTAAGTCCCGAAGAGCATTCGTGCTGGTGTTATATCCGGGCTAAGTCCCGAAGAGCATTCGTGCTAGTGATATATCTGGGCTAAGTCCCGAAGAGCATTCGTGCTGGTGTTATATCCGGGCTAAGTCCCGAAGAGCATTCGTGCTAGTGATATATCCGAGCTAAGTCCCGAAGAGCATTCGTGCTGGTGTTATGTCCGGGCTAAGTCTCGAAGAGCATTCATGCTAGAGTTATATCAGGGTTAAGTCCCAAAGAGCATTCGTGCTGGTGTTATATCCGGGCTAGGTCCCGAAGAGCAATCATGCTGGTGATGTGTATTCGGGCCTTCGTGCCTAGTAGGCTTCGTGCCGGTAATTTGAGCAAAGTTTAAGTGTTCATTACTATACGAATTCAAATTTAAATGAAAGGATATGTTTAAAAGTGTACATACATGATGTTTATAGACTTGGTTAAGTCATTTCAATGTGTAACAACAAATGAATAGGGGCACTATGTGTGCAAATGATTAGACGCACTGAGAGTGCGAGTTCTTCAACCGAGCACTATGTGTGCGAGATCGGTCAGTAGACATTAAGTGAGTAAAACAAGATTCATGTAAGACCTCGTATGGAACGAAGGCATTGATTTAAGATGGTGGATATGTTGTTAAGAAATGAATTCATGTTATAAATGTGTTACAGATTTAGTTTATGGGATGCTTGGTATATGAAGTCATATGTGCTATTGCTAAATGACCCCTATTTTTGTTAATCATGTTCAAGAAATTATTTCGATTAAGTTCGACGTTTGAAAGTCTGTAAGAATTTTTGATGAATGCTGATAATTTTGGATATATGGGTTATGTGCTAAAATAAATCCCATGCCGGTATACTATATGAGGCTTTATGCCAAATCGATTGTATACGGGTATCGTTAACGGTGATTGAATGTGCTAAATGAATTCAATGTTCAGGTATGTGGAAGTTGATTTTCTGTTGGAAATAGGTTAAGTTGAATAGTGAGATATGATGGAGTTATAAAGGATATTTATTGGGATGTTTGAGTATATGTGTACTTTCGGTCAGGTTACAGCTTATACATGAATGAAAATGTGGGTTACAAGCATGTGGGTTGATGATGTGAATTATACATGTTAATATGTGCTTAATATGTGTTTGAAATGCATTTGTGAATTAAATTAAGTGATTATTGCTTATGAAATCAAGAAAATGAGATATATGTGCATACTTGTAGAAATGTTTATGTATTTGTTTTAAGATAAGAAAATGATTTTATAGGTCGATGCGAAATCAGTAATGAATTACAATTGCTATCGATGAGCTAATGTTTATATGGATATAATTCAATAAGAGGACGTTATCCTAAACTATGCATCGGTAGAAATTTTCGAGGACGAAAATCCCTAAAGGGGGAAGAGTTGTGACACCCCTAATTTGACCCTAGTCGAAAAGTGGTTTCGGGACCACAAAATCGAGTCATAAAAATAATTAGCCGTCATATTTTATGTTTATTATATGTGAATATGAATGTGTGAAAGTTTTAAGCTTCGATTTAGTAAGTTGCATGTGAATTTAGTTAATAGGACTTATGTGTGACATTTTTGAAATGTGATAGGTTAATCTATAAGGGTCTATTAAAGCATGTATTGAAAATAATGGTTTTGCATGTCAAGTACCCCTTTTTGTTAATAGTGGCCAGCCATGATGATGTCATATATTAAAATATGTATTAAATTTTAGTTAAATGGTTATTACTTTATATAAAAGAAAGAAGAAAATTTTGGTTATGTTTTTGTTCTTCTTGCCGTGAACTAAAGGAAGAAAAAAGGGGGGGAAAAGAAGCTAGGCATTCGGTCTTCTACTTGCTTAATTAAGGTAAGTTTTAGGTAAATTCTTGAGATTTTATGAAATTTTAGTTGATGGATATGTCTTTGATTGAGCCCATGTGTGAATTTTGATCCTTGTGGTGATTTGGGCATTCGGTTAAGGTAGGAAACTTAGAAGATGATTTCTATTCCTTACGTTTTATGAGTTGGGAGCTTAAATTGAAGTTGAATAAGGGGAATATGTGTATTGAGGTTTTAGTAATATGGAAATTCGGTTATGAGAGTGTGTGTGTGGTCACTTGCCGAATGTGGGTGTTAAGGTTAGTAGGTTGGCTTAATTCTTGTATTAGAAATCTATTTGAGAAATTAGGTAGGCTTTGGATGGTTGAAGTAACGAAATTAGAAACTCATGAACTTGATTTAAATACTTTAAATTTATGGTAGTTAAATGGAATAGAAAGGATCTATTCGGCCATGGAGGTTAAACACATTGTTAAATTGTTGAATATATGCTTTGGTTGTTAATGAATATTCGGTCTTGGTATGAATCTCATTAATAACATTTAGTTATTAGATTTGGTATAAAATACTTATTGAAATGGTGGAATTGGATAACTTACTTATGGATTTTAGTTATGAGAGTCTTTTGTAAGTAGAGCTAGAGGGTTTAAAGGGTGGTGTTTAAAAATAAACATGTATATGGACCCTATGTATGTACCTTGTAATTTTATTGTAAACTTTTGGTTTAACTCGTATCATATTAATTGCCAAAATACTAGCTTGTGTGGAAAATTTTGTGTATGTTTTTATGTGCCGAATGTGAGTTAAAGAAAATGGAGCTCACTATGTGTATCATGGTCAACCTTTGATAACTAATATGTCTTGATTCGTAAATTGAGTTAAAAGATTATATATGTTCGATCTAGCCTAAGCTAGGCTTGACTTGTAACATAGTAATGATTGACTGAACGTATATGTGTGAGATAGTGAGGATAATTGTATTTCTTGCTTTGATTAAGTGAAGTATATGAAGTTGATATACTTAATTTACTCAATTAAGCTTAAGAGCACATAGGGACAATTTCGGATAAGAGAAAAAGCTACGTAACCGAATAGTCGATCTGTAATCGTTCGACAAATTCCGAGGTAAGTTCTTAAGTATTTGAGTTTGATTCCTTTGCAAGTTTTAAGTTTTTAAATGGGATGAATATGAATTAAGTATATACGTCAAGGTCAATGACTTTTCTAAATGATGGCATATATGATATTATGTTTTAAATATGTGAATGAGAACTTTACAGAGTAAATTGTATAAATCTGCTAGGGACAGCAGCAGTAGCGTGTTTTGGAAAAATTACCATAAATTGTGGGAGTTGAGTTAAAGGCTGAATAAATTATGTAATTAAAGCTTGATGCGTCTAGTTTCGTATAAAAGAAATCGTGTAAGAAAAAGGTGTTGCTGATAATGAGATTTTCAAAGTTGTGTGAGACAGAGTCAGAATGGCTCCGAAATCCCCTGTTCAGTATTTGGAAAATCATTATAAATCGTAAAAAAATGATTATAAGATAAAATTATAGGCTTAGACTCCTTAATGAGTCTAGTTTCAAACAAAATAAACGAAAACATATTTTGAATTCTGTACAATGAGAAATTAAATTCTTAGTGAAGAGTAGTCTGAGTAGTCAAGCAGTAAAATAGGGGAAACTTTAAGAAAAATCTGGTATTTATTAGCTAGACCAAAAATTCTGAAAATTTTTTGGATAGAAGATATACGAGTCTATTTTCATGGAAAATTAACGGCACATCATTTTGAGTTTCGTAGCTCCAGTTACAAATAATTTAACGACTATTGCTCAGGGAAACAGCTTGTAGAGAATATGTGATTAGGTTGTAAACATTGATAAAACTTGTTTTAGTTGCTCATAAGCTATTGATTAAACCCATACGTGAATTCTAATTTGTGACATTATAAAATGATATATGAGTGTTAGATGGATCCTTGATATTAAAATTGTGAAATTGTAAGTTTATAAGTATTCGAATATGTAATGACAGTATAGCTTGAAATTGAATTATTCATTGGAAAATGATAGATGTAGATTCAGCCAAGACAAAGTGTATACATGAAAGTTTATGTGGTGTATGAAGTATATTTAGATAATTGTGATGTGAATATATGAAAATTTATATTTTGATTCAGAATTTTATGTATAGAATAGACCAGTGGCCAAAGAATATTTTGGTTAATGTATATAAGCCATGCGAAAATGGCATCTTTTGAATGTGTACTTATAGAAGTTTAAATTGTATCCCTGACTGTCTTTAGTATTTATCTAAAGGAATGTTCTTTATTTCAAAAAAAAATAATTCAAAATTTTTACTGTTCTGATATGAGTTTCAAGTCCGGTAATGCCCCTTTACCTATTTCGGCGATGGATACGGGATAGGGGTGTTACAGTGTGCACCTACACGCCCAAGCAACACGGGCGTGGGCCAAATGTTAGACGCGCCCAAATTCAAAATTTGCGAAACACAGGGGCAAAAATTAGGCCACACGGGCTTGTCCCACGGCCGTGTGCCTTAAAATCTATATAAACCTCTCACTATTCATCATATCCCTCCCCAAAAATCCCTAACCCTAGCCTCTGCAACTTCACACGCCCTACCCCCATGCCCATGCACTGCCTACAACACTGATTCTAACGCCCCAAGCTCTTTCCTTTTGCGTTTGTTTACTCTTTTCTCTCTATTTTCTTTAAATATGTTGCTTATTTCATGATTTCTCTACTCTATTGAGCTATTTTGAATAAATATTCATAGTTAGAATATTAAAATAATCATGCTTGTTTTATAAAAATTTTGTCATTTTAGTTACTACATTATGCTATACTATTTCATTTTTCCTTGTTTCCATAAAATTTATGCTTACCTACATGCATTCATTCATTATTCCCATAATCCTATAACTTGATATATTTAGTTGTTTTAGTTTGTATCATCTAGTACGTAAATCTCGTGAAATATTCATATTTAGTCTTAATTTTCCATACTATTATTGGGGCATATTGGTTGAACTTCGATTTTTCAATACAGGTACAATGTCGTCCTCACGTGGTAAGAAAACCGTTGTTCCCGCCTCGAAGAAGAAGAAAGGAGCAACGTCATCCTCGGGTCCTACCACAGAGATTAGGCACCCATTCCTCTAGGTTCACTTGGGACCCCAAGAGGAATTATAGTAGATATTACGGGTTCGACCCCTAGGTGTGGGTAGCTGCATTGACTGGGCCGTACTTGAACAGATTCAATTAGCTGACACGGTCTGAGCCCTCCTGACAACTGACCCGTGGGGGCTCTTCTTTGAGATCGTCGAGCCGACGTATCTTGAGTTCACATTGGAACTCTGCTCGACGTTCCATCTTCAGACTGTCATGACCAACTTCGACGATCCTGGAATGGTCCAGTTCGGCCTCGGTGGTCTAGTACGCCAGTTGAGCGTACCCAATTTTAGGATTGCACTAGGGCTGTACATGGAGGAGTTCATGGACAACAATGAACTCGACACCCTCCATCGCCACATCTACTACTCCCCCTCAAAATACTAGAGGGTCCTCATCCCTGCCTCGGCCACCTACGATCCTAGCCGCTCCAAGGCATCGGCTCTCCCTCCATCCTTGAGGTATCTACTCGCCATCTTGGCTCACACTCTGACAGGGAGACGAGAGAGCACCGGCGTCGTCACCACCCACGATGCCTATTTCTTATGGAGTATGGCAAATAGGCACGTCATCGACCTCGCCTACTTTATTGCCCTCGCCATTCACCACCAAACAGAGTGGCACAAGAGAGGGGTCATCTCTATCGGGCCCTATGTGACTCGATTGGCTCGGCACTTTGGGCTCCTCAACACAGTAACACAATCATCCTCCCTCACTCTCATCGGCCAGATGTCCCCATAGGGCATCTCGAGCATACTAAGTATGAGGATGATCGAGAAACGACGTGACACATACCCTCCTCAGTACCGTCTCGCTCAGTCCACTAAAAAGGAGGACCCAGAGGACATTACTGATGATGTCCCTCCACGTCACGAGGATCCACCGACTCAACCACCACTTCTCATCATCCAGTTCGTGTAGTGGCTTCATATTCTGACATCTCTGAGCGCCTTACACGATTTGAGCAGTAGTGTTTTCAGTGTTTTGCTCACATTGATGCTACACTTCACCAGATTTGTCAGCACCTTCACATCTCATCGCCACCCCCACCTCGCGAACCATCTAGTGATGAAGATGTTTAAAAACATTTATTTATTATTTTATGTTTTTACTTTTATTCTATTGTAAGACTACTTTTTATTTTTCTTTAAGCTTATTTTTATTAGGTTTTATAATTAGTATTTTACAATTTTTAATTTTAGCTATTTCATTACGAGTAATTATGCTTCTTTATATTCCCTAAAAAGTTCATGATTCTATCACAGTTATAAAGAGCTCCACAGCTCATCATCGCATAGGAACTAAAAACTCCACCGGAAAAGGTTCTCCACGACTGCCATGTCCTGGTTGACCACGACCATAGCTACCACCAGATAAAATATTCTTTTGGCATAGTATTTATGGATTAATGAACCTCGACCACCACCGGAGTATCTTTCTCCACTCTCATCTTTCCTTTGGCCGATTACTCTCTATAACTCCAATTCAAGGAGTTCATTCATCATTCAGGAAGTTTCACTTCTCTCCCTATCTTATGATTATAAATCTATCTTTTTCAATATATCTATCTTTGTACATTGAGGGCAATGTACATCTTAAGTGTGGGGGGTCTTTTATATCATCATTAGAAATCCCTGAATTCTGTCTTCTTCTCACGTGAATCACTCATATCACTATTAGAATGAATTTTAATTAACTTATGATTTTTATTGATATGTCTTGAATTAAAACATAGGCATTTATGCATTGATTGTTTAAACTTTAAGACATTAGGGAATCAAGCATGTTAAGTTGATTTTTGAAGAATTAAAAACTTTTAGGTTGTTTCCCTAAGTTTAAGTATTACCTTGAGTTGAAATTCACAAGTTTGAACATCAAAAAGCCATAATTTTTGTGATATCTTGAGCCTTTAGAGCATCTATTATTTCTTTCATGCTCATTTTTATTGTTGCTTTGAGTTCATCAGTATTGAATTGTTATTTTAGAACTTGCTTGATTATGCATGTCAAGACCACACCAATTGATTTGATATGTCAAGATAATAAAGGCACTTAGGTTTAACCCACTCACTTTACAAAAGCTCAGCTTCATAATTAACCCTTAATGAACCCCTTTGAGCCTAACAAGCCATTAATTTATTCAACCTCAATATTAACCCATAACCCATTATTGTTGAAATCCCCTAATTTGATCCCTATTTTTGTCGAGATTTGATTTGAACTAATTGCTTAGCTATGTTTTGCTCTTCTATGTATTTGACTTGTTCTTTAAAAAAAACGAGTGTACTTCAATACATATTAGTTGTAATTCATCGTTTTTGAGCTTGAATGTTAATTCCATATTTTGAGAAGAAGCTCACTTGCATTCAATTGATGACTAGTTATTTTTCTAGCTAAGTGATTTTTCAATTCAATCTCGATTCTAACCTTTTCTTTCAGCTTGTGACCACACCCCTAACCAAAGCCACATTACAACCCTCTAAAAGACCTTTTTGATTGATGTATCAGCTCAATATATAGTGGTGGAGATTTGATTTCCAAGCAAGCCTATGGTAATAAGATTTCATATTGACTAATGACTGCTTTTATTGATATCCTTAAACACCTTGAGTGATTTGAGTCAATATTTAGTGAGGATGTTAAACTCTGCGATATTTTGATCAAAGATAATCACTTAGATAAAGGGAGACACCTATGTTTTTGTGATAAAATGCTCAATTTGGAATGTTTGAAACTTTGATGAACTTTTAGTTGAATTTTCAATGTATGAATACTTATGGATTATTTTGAGATATTATTGATAGGGATTTTAAATTGAGAAGAATTTATTTTGATTGTTAGTTGAGGATTTTTCTTGAGGACAAACAAATGCTTAAGTGTGGGGGTATTTGATAAACCATAATTTATACATATTTTTATCCCATGCTTAGCGCATTTATGGATGGTTTCTCCTTAGAATTGGTGAATTCGATGCTCCTAATCCTTTAATTTCATGTTTTATACTTAAGTGAGCATAGAAGAGTAAAAAGAGCAAGAAACGTGCCGAAAATGGAGAAAATGGACCCACGTAGGAAATCAAAACGGCCTAGACTTCTTCACACGGGCGTGTCACATGACCGTGTCCCTTTGGCAGGATCGAAGCATGACTTACACGGGTAGATTACACGCCCGTGCCCATTTAACAGCCTTGACCACAGCCTTAAGTAATCGTACAAGGGCGTGTCCCTGCCGAGCCCAAGTTTAGTCCAATTCCGAAAAGGCCAATTTTGAGGGCTCTTAGGCATTCTAAAGCCTATTTAAACACCTAAGGAGGCACTTAAAAGGGGGACGCAGAGTAGGAAGCAAGAAATTACTCAAGGAAAGCCAATTGATCCATCTCAAGAGCTAGATTCATCATCAAGACTGAAGATCTTCCTTCAAGTTCCTTCAGAATTTTTTGGTTTTCTTATGTTTTGTTATCTTTATGCTTTTGAGATGTTTTCTTTCATAAATATGAACTAAACCCCCTAAATATCTAAGGGGAATGAAACCTAAGACAGATCTTGTTACTATTATTTAAATTATATGATAAATATTTGACTTGTTCTTAATTATGTGTTCTTAATTCTTGTTTTAATATTCCAAGATATTGATTCAAGTTAACGCTCTTATTCAAAGGAGGAGTAGACCCTGTCTAAGAGTAAAATTGTCATAATTTAGTGGATTTGATAACGCGCCTAGTGATAGGGTGACAAGATTTTGCCGGATTAGGGTGAAACCTAATAAGGGAACCCATAGATCGAGTTAATGCAATTCTAGGGTGTTAATTAGAAAGAGATTTCAATTATTCAACCTAGGGTTAGACGTTATTAGTTTCGAGAAAGATAATAGTATAACTTAAGGATTTCTACGGATCAAGTCAAATGAATGAATCGTCTGATTCAGAGTCAAATAACAAGTGAAGTCTAGGTGGATTTTTCCTTAGGTATTGTCTCAACCAATCAAATTTTCCCAAAAGTATTTTCCCAAGTTTTCTTTCTGTGCATTCTTAGTTAGTAATTAGTTTAGATAACCAAACCTCTTAATTTTTAGGCTAGATAATAAAAAGGAAGTAAATAATAGTACTCGTAGTTCCATTGGGTTCGACAATCTGGTCTTGCTGAACTATACTACTGTTCGATAGGTACACTTGCCTTAATCGTGATAATAAGTTAGTATCAAGAACGATTCATTTATAAATCTTTAAAACCTATTATGAATATCATGCATCAGGCATCATTTAGCTTCCTATAATCAATGCACACTCTCCAACCTGTGACTGTCCTTGTTGGGATTAAGTCATTCTTCTCATTGGCTACAACAGTCATGCCTCATTTCTTAGGAACAACCTGTACTGGACTCACCCAAGAACTATCAGAAATAGGATAAATAATTCCAGCATCTAGGAGTTTAATTACCTCAGCTTTAACAACTTCATTCATGTTGGGGTTCAGTCATATTTGGGCTTGCACGCATGGGTTATATTCATCTTTCATTAAAATTTTGTGGGTGCAAAAAGAAGGGTTGATCCTTTTAATGTCAGAAATTTTCCAAGCTATGGCCCTTTTATGCTCTCTTAATACTCGGAGTAATTCCTCTTTCTCCTTGGGTTGTAAGTTGGATGCAATAATTACCGGCAGTGTAGAATTAGTTCCAAAGAATGCATATTCCAAGTGATTCGGTAATTGTTTAAGGTCCAATTTGAGAGGTTATTCAATAGAGGGTTTTTGCTTAAGTTCATCTTTTACCTTAATTCTCTCATATTCTGCTAGGTTTGGGGAGGTTTCATTGGAGTTTAGTTCGGCCCCTACCTCAAAATCATCATCCACCCCCTCTCCTTGGGCGAGACACAGTTCCATCGTGTCCTTGTGTACGATTTCCTGAAAAAAATCTTTAGTAGCATGATCAATAGAGTCGATAAAATAACATGAGTCATTCTGTTCCCTAGAAAATCTCATGGCATCATAAATTTTAAAAATAATCTCTTCGTCACCTACTCTAAGTACCAATTTACCATCACCCACATCAATTACAGCCCTAGCAGTGGCTAAAAATGGCCGACCTAAGATTAAAGGCACCTCAACATCTTCATCCATGTCAAGCACAACGAAATCAACAGGGAATATAAATTTATCTACTTTTACAAGTACGTCCTTTATAATTCCTCTAGGATATTTAACAGATCTATCAGCTAATTGAATACTCAACCTAGTGGGTTTAGGTTCCCCAAGACCAAGTTGTTTAAACATTTTATATGGCATCAAATTAATTTGGCGCCTAAACCAGTTAGTGCTTTATCAACATTCAAACTACCAATTAAGCAGAGAATAGTAAAACTTCCTGGATCTTTTAGTTTGGTTAGTAGTTTATTTTGGAGTATGGCTAAGCACTCCTCATTAAGTTCCAATGTAGATAAGTCTTCAAATGTCCTTTTTTTTGTTAGAAGCTCCTTTAAAAAATTTCCATATGTAGGCATCTACGATATAGCTTCAACAAACCATAAGTTAATATTCAGTTGTTTAAAAAGTTTAAGAAATTTACCAAATTATGCATCCATGCGGTCTTTCTTCAACTTTGCTGGTATGAGATTGGTGGTTTATATTCTTTTGGCATTAGATTGTCATTGTTTTCGGGTTCAACCTCCTTTCTATCAGCTTCTTGTGGTGACTTCTTTTCAGATTCAGCTAACACTTTCCCATTCTTTAGTGTAACTGCTTTCACGTGCTCTTTTGGGTTGGGTTCAGTGTTACTAGGTAGACTTTCTGGTGGTCTTTCAGAAATTAGTTTGGTGAGCCGTCCTATCTAAGTTCCGAGCCCTTGAATCCACGCTTGTTGATTCTTAAGTGTTGTCTCTGTATTCTGGAAACGAGTTTTTGACACCGAGATGAATTTTGTTAGCATCTCCTCAAGGTTCGGCTTTTTCTCTTGTTGGTAGGATGGTTTTTGGAAGCCTAGTGGTCTCTGATTCCTTTGGCCTCCCCATCAGAAATTTAGGTGGTTCCTCCAACCTGTATTGTAAGTATTAGTATAAGGATTATTTTGAGATCGAGGATTATTACCCATGTAATTTAACTGCTCGTTCTCCATGTTGTGGCCATAGGGTGGGTATTCTGAATTGCTTGATCCACCTCCACTTGCTTCGCACTACATTATGGGTGAACCTGTGAAGAACCAAGAAAACCGTCAATTTTTCTATTCAAAAGTTCCACCTGATTAGAGAGCATGGTGACTGAATCAAAAGTAAAAACGCCGGCTGTTTTTTTTGGCTTTGTCCTCATGACTTGCCACTGATAATTATTCAATGACATCTCTTCTATAAATTCATAAGCATCCTCAGGTGTCTTATTATTGATAGTTCCACTAGCGGCTGCGTCGATCATCTATTGAGTTGAAGGATTCAGGCCATTGTGAAACGTTTGAACCTGTAGCCAGAGTGGTAACCCATGGTGAGGGAAACAATCGAAGGCAAATGGCATCATAAGAAACGCCATTGATTTTAAAAGTGTCACAAAACTCTAAGAAATTTGCCAGGTGAGTGTTGGGATCCTCATCCTACAAACCATCAAACTGAACAAATTGTTGTATCATTTGAATTGTGATAGGTTTTAGTTCAAAATTATTTGCAGCAACAGCAGACCTAACTATACTTGACTCAGTTCCTGTTAAAGAAGATTTAGCATAATCATACATAGTACGTGGAGCATGATTCTGATTAGCAGCAATTGTAAGAGGTAGTAGATTTTCTTGGTTTTCAGCCATCTCCTTGGTTCTAGTTGAAGTATCGTCCTCTTACTCTTCTTCTGTATATCGTAAGCTTCACCTTATTTCTCTTCGGTTTCTGCGAACTGTGCGATAGATCTCACTATCAAACAGTAATGGTCCCGACGGGTTTCTTCTAGTCATACACTATAAAAACCTGCCAGGAACGAATAAAAGAAAAATTAGAAAAGAATATAAAAATTTAAATTTCAAATAAATTAAAATGGCTAAAGTAATAAAAATCAAGTGTTCCTAATATCCTAGTTCCCCAGCAACGGCGCCAAAAACTTGATATGTGATATTCACGACAGGTTTTAAAAATTTATAATTAATCGTTCTTAAAACTAAATATTATCACGATGAAGGCAAGTGTACCTATCGAATAGTAGTATAGCTTTAGCAAGACCGGATTGTTGAACCCAAAGGAACCAGGAGTACTAGTAATTACTTTCTTTTTATTATCTAGCCTAAAAATTAAGGGATTTGTTTATCTAAACTAATTAACTAAACTAAGAGTGCACAGAGAAAACTTGGGGAAAAGCTTTTGGGAAAATTTGATTGATTAAGACAATGCCCAAGGAAAAATCCACCTAGACTTCACTTGTTATTTGACTCTAAATCAGACGATCTATTCATTTGACTTGACCCGTAGGAATTCCTAAGTTATATTATTATCTCTCCCGAGACTAATAACATCTAAACCTAGGTTGATTAATTGAAATCTCTTTCTAATTAACACCATAATGTTGCATTAACTCGATCTATGGATCCCTTTATTAGGTTTCACCCTAATCCGGCAAAATCTTATCACCCTATCTCTTGGCGTGCAATCAACTCCGCATAATTACGACAAATTTACTCTTAGACAGGGTCTATTCCTCCTCTGAATAAGAGCATTAACTTGAATCAATATCCTGGAATATTAAAACAAGAATTAAGAACACATAATTAAGAACCAGTCAAATATTTATCATACAATTCAGATAATAATAACAAGATCTATCTTAGGTTTCATTCCCCTTAGGTATTTAGGGGGTTTAATTCATACTTATGAAAGAAAACATCTCACATGAATAAAGATAACAAAACATAAAGAAAACCCAAAACCACTGAATGGAAATTGAAGGGAGATCTTCAATTTTGACAATGAATCCAGCTTCTGAAATGGATCAATCGACTTCTCTTGAGTAATTCCTTGCCTCCTACTCCGCGCGTCTATTCTAAGTGCCTCATCCAGTGTTTAAATAGGCTTTAGAATGTCTAAGAGCCCTCAAAAGTGGCCTTTTCGGAATAGGGCTATGCTTTGGCTCAGCAGGGACACACCCATGTGACACGCCCGTGTGCGATTACTCCAGCCCGTGGTCAAGGCTGTTGAAAAGCCATGGGCGTGTAGTCTACCCGTGTAAGTCGTGCTTCGACCCTGCCAAATGGACACGGTCGTGTGACATGCTCGTGTGAGGAAGTCCTGGCTGTGTTGATTTCCCATGTGGGTCCATTTTCTTCATTTTCAGCCCGTTTCTTGCTCTTTGTACTCTCCTATGCTCACCTTAGTATAAAACATGAAATTAAAGGATTAGGAGCATCGAATTCACTAAATCTAAGGAGAAACCATCCATAAATGTGCTAGGCATGGGATAAAAATATGTATAAATTACGGTTTATCACTTACTAAGCATTTTATGCTTACTTAGTTTTATTTCCCTGTTTTATAGTAAATCGAAAGCTTGTTGGAGTGGAAGCTTGGCAGAGATCACTCACACTATCCATTGGCCCATGTCGGTACAATACGATAAATCAATTATGGTTATAATGGTATGTATAGGTTATTTTGGCCATATTGGCATGTAAATGATAATGATTTTTGTAACCTAGCCATTGGAATGGCTAGTAATGGCATGTTTTGATGTATTTGTAATGTCATACTATGGTAGTTTCAATATGTTAAGTAATTGATCAAATTATGTCTAACATGTGGACTAAATTATGGTAAGATTGTAAACATGTATGCATGTAATGATATGCCATGTTGAATGATAGAGTTAGCTTAATTTGAATTCTTGAAATGGTTGGTATTTGGATGTAAATTTGGTGCAGGAATTTGGTATGATTTTGGGTGAGAAATAAAGCTAGGAATGGCTTTATTTTGTCCACACGAGCAAACACACAGGCATGTGTCTAGACCGTATGTGACACACGGCCTGGTAAATGGGACATGGGCTTGTGATTAGGCTGTGTGTCCCTTGCATCTTAAATTTGAGAAAACAGAATGCTCAGAATTGAGCACACTAGTAGAGACATGGGCGTGTGTCTTAGCCGTGTGTGCTACACGGCCTAGAACACGAGTGTATGTCCGGGCCATGTGAAACTTGCGCCTAATTTCGAAGCAAATTAGTTAACCACACGGCCTAGCACAGGGGCTTGTGGTGGGGCTGTGTGCACAAGTCAGAGAGTTACACTAGGTCGAACACGGCCTGTAGCACAAGCGTGTCCCAGGGTCACACGGGTGTGTCCCTTGGACCACACGAGCATATGAGCCCTGCACCTTAGAAAATTTTGAAATTTTGCGAAAATTCTTAAAGTTTCCGATTAAGTCCCAATTCGATTTTAAAGCTCATATTGGGCCTCAAGGGTCCATTTAAGGGACGTTACGAACAATTTTAAAAAGTGAATAGTAATAGTTGTAAATTATCTGAAAATGTTCTGAAAGTTTAAGTAATACTCCGTAACCCTGTTCTGGTGACGGATATAGATTAGGGGTGTTACACTTATCGCACGGTCTTCAACTGTGTAAAATTTATCTAATGACAATCATTGTGTCTCCCACTAATGAACCAGTTGTTTTGAATCCAACCGACCAGCACTGGATTTCAAAAAGTCCAAATCAATTGTTATATTCTCCTAACTTTCTAGTAGAGGTCACTAACTTATGGCTTCTTTCAATTTCATCCTCCAATTATTTTTTAATTTTCGGACTTAGTGGAAACCAAGTGTGACAACACGCTTACCTCTTGGACTCGCTTTCTTGGCTGGGATAAATACACAATTTACTTAGTAACCTCCTCACCCGATTGTTTATATATATTACTTCCTCGGTCATCAAGCCTAGGGTTTAAAAACACATGCATTCACATCAACTAATCTTATTGGAAAAATCGTAACTCTTCCTTTAATCACTCCCATAACTACTCATTAATCTTCCTAAAGATCTAGCCACTCATAGTCTTAAAAATCATCATTTCTACAATTAAATAAATCATGCAAAGAACACAAATTAATATAAAATATAAAATATAGAAATTGTCCATATGATATGATGGAGTGCTCGGAATAGGAAAATTCTTTGACAGTGCTCAAGATCTCATTATTTGCAAACAAAGAATAAGAGAAAAATACTGGAATATTGAATTACAAAGACTTGGATTCAAATAGAATCTAAATCGAAGAACAAGAAATAATTTTTTTAGATCAACAAAGCAAAACTTAAACTAACCTTTTATTACAATAAACCCTAAAACTACTTTGGAAAAAAGCTCTTAAAGCTTTCCACTACTTAATTATTTATAGAGAACTTTAGCAACCCTAATTAGGGTAAACACTAGCCTTAATTACATAAAAAGATGGTTGTGCAAATGAAAACACCCTTGTTTATTTTTAGCCCCACGACACACCTATGTCGCGACATATAACTTCGAATGTGAATATTTAGACCAACTCAGATGTGGTGTGACTCCAAAAGCTTGTGTTATGACCCAACTATAATTTTTGATGCTTCTGGCTCTCCAAAGGGATATCTTGCACACTTAATTAGCTTATTAAAACCACACTAAGTCCAGTATTGGCCCGATTAGGTCAACTAACTCAAAATAATGCATAAAAATCCTTATTTTTCAATATTTTAATCCTAAAGTAAGAAATGAAAAAAGCAATAAAATATATTAGAATGCCTAGAAAACAAACTCGTTAAGTGCCAAAAAATACTTAATACGCCACTATGATTTATGGCAGGTCATAATACATATATAACCTTGTTATGAAATGGTGTCATTGAGGCATATTGGATAGATGATTAGGGATTGTTATATGATATGTTTTGGCATGTTTCGACATGTTTTGATCATGTTTGCAAGTTGTGAGGATTACTTAGGTTTTTATGTTTAATAAAGTGTCTATTTAATGTGGAATTACTTGAATGGCCTTATGGTTGGTTAAAGGGATTTTTTGGTATGTGTTTAATCAACTTTTGTACAAGTTTGAATCGCAAAATATGTATCATTTGGGAAAATGGTTTGGATTGGCACAAATTAGGTACCAAATGACCATATTTTACCAAAAACAAAGTCCTTGTCGCAATGTGGAATTCTTCTCATCGCAATATCGACCAACAGCCTATGAGGTCTCAACTTTAAGTGGTTTGACGTCATGCATGATTCACTATCTAACGAAGTCACGACGAAAGACTGGCTCGTCACAACGTGGATTTTAAATTTCCAAACTATTCAATTTGCTCCTAATTAATGCACGGGGTCATCAATAGAGCATCCGTAAGCTCGATTTAGTCTCTATTTATATTTGAATGATGTCATATAATTATGATTTAAATGCAAATGGTTATTGTATGATTTTTTTAAAGTTTTTAGTTTCGATTATAGTAGTAACATCTCATAGCTTGGGTCCGACGACCAGACCGAGTAAGGGGTGTTACAAAGGGATTTTCTTATCTTAAAGGAAGTAGGTGTTTCTCTTGTTAAAAGAAACAAGGAAAATTAGAGTTAAACCATACAACACTCCTATGGTTCCTAATTTGTATCTCATGAAAGATGATGATGGTCTATTTAAGGATCTTGAGGGGTATAGAAGATTTGTAAGAATGTTGAACTATCTCGCAGTAACTCATTTAGATATCTCTTATATAGTCAGTGTTGTCAGCAAATTTATATCAGCTTTGACCATTCATCATTAGACAGCTCTAAAATAGATCTTGTATTACATTATGTCACACCCCAAAATAAGGCCCAAGAGTTTTAGGGGTATTTTAGGAATTTTAGTCTTTGAGTGTTCGAAATTTTGTAACATGACATACCGGTATTGTTTTCAATTATGGTTTTTAGAAAATTAAATTAATTTCTGAAAATGAGTTTTAAATAGCTTTAATTTTGAAAATAGGACTGATTTGCAAAAGAGTCAAACTTAAGAGTTATTATGAAGCAATTTAACTAGATTTCAAAAATCAAGCTAAAAAACCTCTATTCTCCAAGTTATTTCATGTAAAATCTACCCAAAATTTGTGTTAGCCATCCCTTGATTCTCTTTTGCTATTTCAATCAATTTTGAACTCCAAATTCTAATTCCTTTTGATTTATATCATCTCTTAAGTTATAAACCTCTATAAAAACCAAGAAAAGCACCCAAAACACCATAGTTTCCTCTATTGTTAAGCTTGTGGGTTTTTCGAGTTTTTGACCAAACGCTCTATTTTTCATCATCTAAGGTAACGATTCAATTCCTTATGACTTTTTAATTTTATCTAGTCTTTAAAAGTGAATTATTACCCATTAAATCGCATCTTTTAAATAAAAGCCAAAAATTGGGTCGTTAATAGAGGATTTTAGGATTTTGAGTAAAAATGCAGTTTCATAGTGTTTATCAACTTATTTTTAACATGATTAGAAGGTTTCTAAACTTACTTTGAAGTTTCGTTAAAGATTTCTTAATTTTTAATGAATTTTCAGAAAATAGCCATAAAACATGTCGAAAAAGTCGGTACCATGAATTGAGTAGTTTTGTGTAGTTTAAAGGCTGAGAATTAGTCTTAGATGAATTATAAGATGAATGAAATTGGTTTTAGGCAAAAAGATTTAGTATAGACCGAGATATTCAAATTTAAAGTTTGCTATGTTAAATGTTTCGATTACAAGAAAACTTAGGCTTGTGTTTTAGATGATTTTGGTGAGTCTTTGGCTGAATGTTAATTGTGATTACTGTATGATTTAATTTGGTAAAGCTTCAGAACTGTTAGGACCTTCTTCAAGCTAGGCAAAAGACAAAGAAAAGCTAGTTTAAGCTTTTGGCTTTTTGGTGAAAGCGTAATTGGTGAGTTCTTTGAATTGCTACTTGTAGACATGATTCTTAATGTTGATTGGAAGCTTAGGATTAGCCTAAACCTTTATCCTAAGTTCCAAGTGTAAGCTTTCTATTTTCCTTATTTTATTTTTGGCAAATTATGTGAATATATGAATAACTATGAATTGATTATTATGATGCAATACTGTGAATTGTATAGTATTATGAGTATATTAGATATGCCAAATGATAATAATGATGTTGTGTTAGCGATATAAAGATGTGCAGTGAAAGTGTGCAAAAGCCGGTAAGTATGTATATGTTGCATTGTGGAATATGGTGCTAATGTAACATGTTTTTGTAAGTGATAAACTTATTTTATTACACTCATATGTTTACGAATATATGATGGCTCAATGAAAATTATTGTGGCACTTTAAGTGTAATTAAATATAAATTTGATAAGCATGCATAGTGTACAAGTTTGTGATGTGAATTGACGAATATGAATAGAGATGATGTGCATTAAATCAGTAATTAAAAATGTGTAATTATAATGTGGATATTTTGGCCTTGAAATCTTATGAGACAGTTGGATATAGTTGGCATGCTATATGTGTTGAGATTTGGGCATTGAGGCATTGGGACACGTTCAAGTGATAACAGAAATGTGAGTTAAGCTCCATTCAATGGAATTTGTTTGGTTTGTTGGAGAATGTTAGATTTATGCTTCACTTTTGGGACATGTTTGACTTTATGAGTCTATGGTTAGTGTGTTGGAGATCTGCGTATCCGATTAGTGATGATAGAGCTCACTTTTACATTTCATAGCTCAAGTGCCAAATTATCTTAAAATGTTTGTGTATAATTTGATGTTTGCCTAAATGAGGATGTGGTTGCTATGTCAATTTATCGTTTAAATATGATCTTATATGTTATGATAACACAATAAAAGACGGATGCTTTTAATTATGAATAATATGTTTAGTGAATTAATGAGGCATGAATATGTAATTCTGACTTGAATGTAATATGGTTGTGAATAAGTTTGTAGTATGCTCTTGATTGACCTTTGACATTGTGTGTACATTATGGTTACTCTGAGCATTCACTAAGCTTGTTAAGCTTACCCACTCCCTTCTTAAACTTTATAGAGTAGTTGTGTGTCAGTGTGAGCGGTGTGGTTTCGAGGGGAGATCCAAGCAAGTCCATTTTTGTTATTCGTAGGTGTTTATTAATTGGTTATGTTTTGGGAATAAGGCAATGTGATAGTCTTTGTGCTAGTATTGGATATGATATTTTGAGTTGTCTCAATAATTTAATTACTCTTAGGATTTTGGGATTTGTTTGGTAATATGTTGACTATTGCTCGGATTTCCTTTTAATGTTTGAAACTATCGTTATGGTCGTTTCGGTGTTTATTTGATGATGATATGATAGCATGTTGAACTAGTATGAGTTGGAATGACTTATATGCTTAAAAATGTTGTATTTTTCAGGTTTGGAGCAAAGGTATCGATATTCATGTTTTAAAAAATGAGACCTCTGTATTTTCAAACGTACACAAAAATATAATAGTGATTCGGTATCGATACCTTATCTCGAGTATCAGTACTCGGAGAAGAAATATTGATGCTTCGGTAAGGGTACCGATAATTTTTGAAGTTTAGGTTTTTAAGTAAAAAATAGAAAGCAATTTTGGTACCGATTGTCCAAGCGGTATCGATACCTCTTGAGCAAAATATCAATACCATGTCTTTAGTATCAATACCTACATTGATGTTTTGAGATTTTGCTGAAACGGACCATATGCATGTTTAATTAATATTTTAAGTCTATTTAATGTATGCATGTAACGACAATAACTAAAGCTTAAGATAGACTCTAAACCTATACAAATGTTAAAATGGAAGACATTTTTTTTAAAATAAGCTTTTACTTGCTGTATTTGACATGAGATGGTGGTGTGACACCTTGATATTCGGGCTTGGCGACCAACCCGGGTATTGGGTATTACATTTGGTGGTATCAGAGCTCTAGGTTCATTAACTCTCAGACCTATGTGGTTGTGGTGTGTTTGGAGTTTTAAAAATCATGAGTCTAAGTCACTCTATTTTCTTGAAACTATTGATATGACTCTGATTGAATTGCATGAGATTGATTGAAATGTTCTAATTGAATTGTATGTGGGGTAGGAATGAGAACACATTGCTTTAATCCTAAAGTTTCCTTGCAAGAACGAGACTTGGATCATTCCCCCACCACTAACACATTGCTTTTTATTTTTTTGTTTGTACGCTAGATTATTAGATATACCTCATAGACGTGTTAGTGTGAGAGCTAGTGATCAAGAGAATGGTACATCCTCTTCACCTCCTGTTGAGAGCTAGTGATCAAGAGGATGGTACATCCTCTGCACCTCCTGTACCTCCATGTAGAGTGCACATGCCTGATGAGATCATAGACCCTCTGATAGAAGCAATAATTTGAGCATTTCAGTGAATTGTCGGTGTTAACCTTGCTCCTGCACTTGCTAATCCTGCACCTGAGAACCATTGGTTATCGCTTGAACGTCTTCGGGCGCTGGTTGGAAGGAGTTGAAAGGATCTTTGAATAGATGTCCTATTCTGATGAGGAAATGTTGGGTTGTGTTGTGTCTGTAACACCCCTCACCCATACCCAACGTCGGGATAGGGTTCGAGGCATTGCCAGGACTTTACACTTGAAACACAATATTTGGGTCACAAATTTTCGTTCCAATTTAAAACCTTTCAACCATGAATATCTCATCCCTTATGTAGGCCTTCGAGACCTATAACATACCTACAGGCAATGCAGGACATATTCGGGCACATTCGACAAACCTTGGGCTCCTTAGGAAATTTTTCTTTATAATAAAGTGTAACACGCCCGTATAGGTGGGCCGTGTGGATTCACGCGCTTGTGTGGCTTGGGGCAAGCCCATGCCCTTCAGCCGTGGGCAACACTGACTTATCAGCACGACCATGGCACACACCCGTGCTGCCTGCCCGTGGATGACACTATCTTTTTAACATGGCCATGGCGCACGCCTGTGTGGCCTACCTGTGTACAATTTTGAGTTAAAATTTTAAGTGCAAGGGACACACGGCCATAGCACACGCCTATAGGAGAGAACCATGTGTCACACACAGCCTAGACACACGCCTGTGTGTCTAACCACGTGGACTCTAATAGGCTATTTTCCAAGCCTTTAGTCACCCCTTTCTACTACTTATGCTTAGTGGTTACCAAATTCAAAGTAAAATACAATTATACACTTGTAAATAATCTTGATTAAACTAGATGTATGGAAACCTCATATCATTGGTTTCATACATGATAGGTTATTCGCCATTTAGTGTTTATGGGCTACTATGTCTCTTTAATTCATCCGAAATTGGCTCGTTCATGTGACTCATTGCCAATTGGTAACGACCCATCACTTGTAAATAAAACCATGCATAAATTCGTAGGTCATAGCCTACTTCAATTAAGCCAATTTTCGTGGCCATATACAAAGAGATAAACATATTTTTTTTACATGCCTTTATTTGGCAAATCAAATGACACATATAACAAAATACTCAAAAATACTATTATGCCATTGAACAAAACAAACAAAATCTTAATACCAAAGCTTGTCTAGTTGATAGTGTGTATTGACTCTCCAATCGTCTTCCAGTCCTTATGAGTCCTCGAGCTCTATGGAATAGGGAAGAAGAGAGGGGTAAGCATTTACATGCTTAGTAAGCTCAAATAATCGGAAAGTAAACTTATCGAGTAATTAGCATACATCCATATTTAAATCACGAAATCATCAATTATGAAATGATTCCCTATCACATGCACTCAATCAATGAGTTAGTTACATAACAAAGCATCATGTAATTTATGTAGATGAGCCCATCATTCATCATCTTATTAACATACATCATATTAATCCCGTTGAGTTTCTAGGAAATCTCGATGGAATAACCATTATCCATCAATTCTTACGAAAGTTCATTTTACATATATGCACTCCCGCGAACCTCACATCTCATGGTAGGATTACCAGTCCAGGCTAAATCCCCCATATCATGAACTCATAAGGTGATGTTGGGATTACCAGTCCAGGCTAAATCCCTTTTAGCGACAAACACCCTTAATGAGCTCAGATCTGAATTACCAATCCAGGCTAAATTCAGACCCTAATCGGATTACCCGTCCGGGCTAAATCCATAATGCACACATATTCTTTAGGAGGCTTGATCATTCAAGGAACACCCGTCCGGGCTAGATCCTTTTCATACTTGAGATCAAGGATTACCCGTCCGGGCTAAATCCTTACTGCAACACATGCAGGATCTAAGTTCACATGCCAAACAGGGTTTGTCCATCGAATTCCCTTTTTCAACCTCAACCGAGACTTTTTTCACATGTTATCATCAAATATGCATTTCTATGATATTTCATGCCAATAATAAATGCAATCATCATGCATTCATAAATCATACAATTATGCATATTAGAGGTTTACTTTAAGTTATCCGAACTTACCTAGTATTCTTTTTAGAGTTATGTTTCGGCTATTGCGAAACCTTGCGTTTTCCTTGATCGACCTTCGAAATTTGTTCCTCGGGGTCTATATCAACAAAATTAACTCATTAATACACTACATTATGCATTTCAAGTTTAATATCTACCCGCGGTCCAAATGACCGTTTTGCCCCTAACTTTTCATATTTTTACGATTTAGTCCCTAGGCTCGTATAATGAAACACATGCACTTTCAATCTTACCCAAGCCTAGCTGAATACTTTTCCTTCTTATGGTAGCCTACATTTTCTATTATTTTCTCATTTCTACCACACATTTACATCTTTTGCAAAATAGTCCCTATAAGGGTTTATTTATGAAAATCAACTAGGAAAATATGTTTAATACACATTCATCTTTCATATTCCTCCATAATCCATCAAAATACAAGCAACTCATGCATGGGTAAATTTTTAAACATAAACCCTAGCATGAAATATGGGTAGAAATGGAAAGAGCAAGCTACCGGGATTTCAAAAATACAAAGAAGATGAAAAACAGGGCTTGGGATCACTTACTATTGAGCTTAGAAAGCTTGAAAACCCTAGAAATTTCAATAGTATGAAGAAGAAGAATGGCTGATTTTTGGTTCATTTTTTCCCATTTTATTTCATTTAAATGCTAAATGACCAAAATGCCCTTATGCCCTTTTTTTTAAATTTCAACCATGCAAGCCCATTTTTGTCCAAAAACTTAGAAATTGGGAAAATTTCTCCCCAAGACCTTCTAATTCATAACCCAAAGCAATTTCATACAAATTGCTTCTAGAAATCAAGTTTTGCAATTTATTCAATTTAGTCGTCCCTAATTTCCAATTGAACACCTTACTCAAAGAATTTCTTCATGAAACTTTAACACATGCATATACTCATATTCTAGGCCTCATAATAATCATAAAATAAATATTTTGATGTCGGATTCGTGGTCCCGAAACCACTATTTTGACTAGGCCCTATTTCGAGATGTTACATTTCTCCCCCCTTAGGGACTTTCGTACTCGAAAGTCTTACCAGAAAACAGATTCAGATATTGACATCTCATGGTTTCTTCTGGCTCCCATGTAGCCTCTTTTACACCATGTCGATGCCATAGAACTTTTACAAGAGCCACATCTTTATTTCTCAACTGTTTAACTTCACGAGCTAATATCTAAACCGGTTCCTCTCCATAAGTCATGTCCGGTCGAATCTTTTCCTGTTCGGGTGCCAACACCAAACAATAGGCTAACGGTCTAACTCTTTTGGTGATCTCGTATGGTCCGATAAATCGTGGACTCTGTTTACCTTTCTGATCAAATCTCAATACCTTTTTTCCATGGAGATATTTTCAAGAATACTCTATCTCCAACTTGAAACTCAATTTCCTTTCTTTTCAGATTAGCATAAGACTTTTGCCTATCTGATGCCTCTTTTAAACAATCCCGAATCACTTTAACTTTTTCTTCAGTTTCTTTAATCAGATCAACTCCATGAATCCGATTTTCCTTGAGTTCTATCCAGTACAATAGAGTTTGGCACTTTCTACCATACAAGGCCTCATAAGGCGCCATCTTCAAACTTGTTTGGGAACTATTGTTGTAGGCAAATTCTAACAATGGCAGGTATTTTTCCCAGCTAACCTGAAATTTGAGGATGCAACAACGCAACATGTCCTCGAGAATCTGAATCATCCGCTTAGACTGACCATCGGTCTGAGGGTGAAAAGTTGTGCTAAAGCTCAACTTTGTACCCAAGGCTTCTTGTAACTTCTTTCAGAATCTCGAAGTGAACCTCGGGTCTTTGTCTAAAATAATCGACATTGGTTCTCCGTGCAATCTTACTATCTCAGAAATACAAAAATTGGCCAATTTATCAAGGGAATAATTCATCCTTACCGGGATAAAATAAGCTGACTTTGTCAATTTATCCACTATAACCCATATCGCATCTTTCTTTTTCAGAGTTAAAGGTAATCTCATCACGAAGTCCATGGTAACTCTGTCCCACTTCCATTCGGGGACCATTACAGGCTGTAACAAACCTGAAGGCACTTGATGTTCAGCTTTAACTTGCTTAAATACTAGGCATTCGATACAAATTCAGAAACATCTATTTTCATGCCATTCCACCAGTACATCTTCTTTAAATCGTTGTGCATCTTGGTACTTCCCGGGTGAACAGAAAAACGACTGTTATGTGCTTCTTGCAAAATCTTTCGAATAAGTTCATTGTCTCTAGGTACACAAACGTTATCTCTGAACATCCAACATCCATTAGGACTAATTCAGAAATCTGACTCAACACTAGACTTACATTGAGCCCTTTTTGCTTGCAAGTCATCATCATTAAGCTGAGCATCATGAATTTCCTGCAGAAATGTTGGCCGAGCTGAGCTAAACCATCATCAAGAAATGTCAAACGAGTATCCATGGCTCTCAAAGCATACAGGGATTTTCTACTCAATGCATCAGCGACCACATTCGCCTTTCCCGGGTGATAGTCGATAATCAGATCATAATCCTTAATTAATTCTAACCATCTTCATTGTCTCAAATTTAATTCTTTCTGAGTCATCAAGTATTTCAAGCTCTTTTGGTCCGTGAATATACAAAAAATCTCGCCATACAAATAATGCATCCAAATTTTTAAGGAAAAAACAATAGCGGCAAGCTTTAAGTCGTGGGATGGATAATTCTTCTCATGAGGCTTCAATTGTTGTGAAGCATAGGCTATCACTTTGCCGTCTTGCATAAGTACACCTGCCAATCCATTTAAGGATGCATCACTATAGACCACAAACTCTTTTTCCAGTTCAGGTAGCACTAAAACAGGGGCTTTGGTCAGCAATGTTTTTAACTTCTCAAAACTTTGCTGACACTTCTCTGTCCATTCAAACTTAACGTCTTTCTGCAGCAGCTTCATCATTGGAGTTGCTATCATGGAAAATCCTTTTACAAACCTTCGATAGTAACTGGCTAAGCCCAAAAAGCTTCTAACCTCGGTTACATTTTTAGGCGATTTCCATTCAACAATTGTAGAAATCTTACTTGGATCAACTCGGATGCCTTCACCCGAAACTATGTGACCCAAAAATCCAACTTCCTGTAGCCAAAACACACTCTTGCTAAACTTAGCATACAATTGCCTTTCTCACAAGATCTACAACACAATTCTTGGGTACTTCACATATTCTGTCTCATCTTTAGAGTAGATCAAAATGTCGTCAATAAACACAACGACAAACTTATCCAAATATGGCCAAAAGATCCTATTCATTAGATCCATAAACACAACCAGTACATTCGTCAGCCCAAACGGCATGACAAGAAATTCATAATGGCCATACCTCGTTCTGAAAGTTGTCTTGGGTGCATCCGAGTCTTTAACTCGCAGCTGATAATAGCCAGACCTCAAGTCTATCTTGGAGAATACGGTGGCTCCTCTCAACTGGTCAAACAAATCATTGATCCTTGGCAAAAGATACTTATTCTTGATAGTCACATTGTTCAGTTGCCGATAATCGATACATAACCTCATCGAACCATATTTTTTCTTTACGAACAACACAGGGGCACCCTAAGGTAAAAAACTTGGTCTAGCGAATCCTTTATCCGTCAGTTCTTGTAACTGTGCTTTTAACTCCTTTAGCTCGGTAGGTGTCATTCTATACGGGGCAATAGAAATGGGAGTCGTCCCTAGCACCAATTCAATACCAAACTCTATCTCCCTTTCAGGAGGTAATCCGGGTAATTCCTTCAGAAACACATCTAGGTACTCATATACTATCGGCATGGACTCGATTTTTAGCTCTGTTTTCCTTTATGTTCAGTACAAACGCAAGGTAGGCTTCATATCCTTTTCTCATATATCTCTGGGCAACCATTTCCGTGATTACAACCGGTGACGAACCCAATTCTCTTGATTCGACCCGTAGAATCTTACCATCCGGGCATTTTAACTTAATATACTTACTACCACAATTCACAGTTACATCATGAAGGGCTAACCAATCTATACCTAGTATTACATCAAAATCATCAAATGGTAACAACATAAGGTTAGCCGAAAAACAATAACCTTGAATCGTCAAAGGACAATTCTTACAGACTTCATCAACTAGAACTGATCTGCCTAGTGGGTTCGACACTCTAATAATATCTTTTATATGTTCAACAGGTATATTCATACTAGACGCCAATCCCATGCAGATATATGAATGCGTCGACCTCGAGTCAATTAAAGCAACAACACTTATATTAAAAAGAAAGAAAGTACTCGTAATAACATCAGGAGCAGTGGCTTCCTCTCCAGCACGTATCGAATACGTTCTTGCGGGGCTCGAACCTCTAATTTTGTAGCATCTTTAGTCACACCTCGATTGCCACTAGCACTCCTAGGGTATCTCTGAGGTCTACCTCGTGGAATGGGACCACTCGACTTCAAGGCTATTTCCACTTCTTTTTCAGCTCATTCCGAGCAGTCTCTGCGAAAGTGATCAAGAGAATCACATCTGAAACATGCGCCACTCTTCATTTAGCACTCTCCAAAATGAAATTTGTTGCAGCTCTTACACTTCGGTTTTTGATCATCTACACTCCCCACACTAGTTACCATTGGGGAGGAAGATTTTTGACCTCATCGTTTAGAGCTTCTCAATCTACCCGAATATCCCAATGATGAAGTGGAGCGTTCATGTAGGCTCCTGGCTTTCTTCATGGAGAACGAGAGTGTTTTACTGCTAGACATCTTGATCGTAACTCAAGCCTCTCTCTTAGCTTGTTTTCTTTCATTATTAAGTTCCTCGACCTTCTTGGCTTGATTGGCCAATGCGGCAAACTCCCGTATTTCCAAGATTACAATCAACAACTTGATATCCTCATTCAGACCTTCCTCGAAGCGTTTACACATTTCCGATTCTATTTGGACCCATTCAGTTGCGTACTGACTTAGCCATACGAACTATCTCTCATATTCTGCTATAGTCTTGTTCCCTTGTTTGAGTTTTAGTAACTCCTTTCGCTTCGAGTACAAAAACCGTTGGCTAATGTATTTCTTCCTAGACTCTGCTTGGAAGAAATCTCAAGTAATATTTTCTTTCGGCACTGCCAAGGATACGATCTTCCACCAATTGTATGCAGTGTCCTTCAAAAAGGAGACAGCACACTTCAAACATTCTTCGGGTGTGCATGACAAATCATCTAGCACCCGTGTAGGATTTTCGAGCCAGAACTCAGCTCTTTCAGTGTCATCATCAACTTTTGCTCTGAATTCCTCAGCCCCATACTTTCTAAGCTTATCTACCGGGGATTTACCGATTCTCACCGGTGCCATACCTCGTTGCACATCCTCATCAAGTTGGTTAGGGGGCGAGGGAGGCCTGGGTATATTAGGCTTATTTCTCAAATAATCCCCAAACCATTCATCCATCATATCAAAGAAGGCAGCTCGGGCCTCTTCTCGGCCTTCTGACATCAGCCTTCTACTACTACTAGATACAACTCGTACGGAAGCTGGAGCATGGCTCTCGGCTCCCTCGGACTCATCTTGTGCTTGATTAAAAGACATTTACTATATTCAAAATAGTTTAAACAATTAGGAGACGTCACACTATCAACATTCGAATAATGGCATGTGTAGGGAACTTTAACATCCTCTACGGAAGTCCTAGAGCTGATTAAACCATAGCTCTGATACCAATAAATATAACACCCCTCACCCTACCCAACGCCGGGATAGGATTCGAGGCATTACCAGGACTTTACACTTGAAACACACTCTTTGGGTCGCAAATTTTTGCTCCAACTTAAAACCTTTCAACCATGAATATCTCGTCCCTTATATAGGCCTTCGAGACCTATAACATACCTAGAGGCAATGCGGGACATATTCGGGCATATTTGCAAACCTTAGGCTCCTTAGGAAATTTTCCTTTATCATAAAGTGTCACATGCCAGTGTAGGTGGGCCGTGTGGATTCACGTACCCGTGTGGCTTGGGGCACACCCATGCCCTTTAGCCGTGGGCAACACTGACTTATCAACACGACCATGGCACACACCCGTGCTGCCTGCCCTTGGATGACACTGTCTTTTTAACACGGCCATGTCGCACGCACGTGTGGCCTACCCGTGTACAACGTTGAGTTAAAATTTTAAGTCAGGGGACACATGGCCATAGCACACGCTCATGGGAGAGAACTGTGTGTCACACACGGCCTGGACACACGCCCGTGTGTCTAGCCATGTGGCCTCTAATAGGCTATTTTCCAAGCCTTCAGCCACCCCTTTCTACTACTTATGCTTAGTGGTTACCAAACTCAAAGTAAAATACAATTATACACTTGTAAATAATCTTGATTAAACTAGATGTATGGAAACCTCATATCATTGGTTTCATACATGATAGGTTATTCCCCATTTAGGGGTTTATGGGTTCCCATGTCACTTTAATTCATCCAAAATTGGCTCGTTCATGTGGCTCATTGCCAATTGGTAACGACCCATCACTTGTAAATAAAACCATGCATAAATTCGTAGGTCTTAGCCTACTTCAATTAAGCCAATTTTCGTGGCCATATACAAAGAGATAAACATATTTTTTTTACATGCCTTCATTTGGAAAATCAAATGACACATATAACAAAATACTCAAAAATACTATACATGCCATTGAACAAAACAAACAAAATCTTTATACCAAAGCTTGTCTAGTTGATAGTGTGTTGACTCTCCAATCGTCTTCTAATCCTTATGAGTCCTCAAGTTCTCTGGAACAGGGAAGAAGAGAGAGGTAAGCATTTACATGCTTAGTAAACTTACCGAGTAATTAGCATACATCCATATTTAAATCATGAAATCATCAATTATGAGATGCTTTCCTATCATATGCACTCAATCAATGAGTTAGTTACATAATAAAGCATCATGTAATTTATGTAGATGAGCCCATCATTCATCATCTTATTGACATACATCATATTAATCCCTTTGAGTTTCTAGGAAATCTCGATGGAATACCCATTATCCGTCAATTCTTACGAATGATCATTTCACATATATACACTCCCGCGAACCTCACATCTCATGGTAGGATTACCAGTCCAGGCTAAATCCCCCATATCATGAACTCATAAGGTGATGTTGGGATTACTAGTCTAGGCTAAATCCCTTTTAGCGACAAACACCCTTAATGAGCTCGGATCTGAATTACCAGTCCAGGCTAAATTCAGATCCTAATCGGATTACTCGTCCAGGCTAAAGCCATAATGCACACATATTCTTCGGGAGGCTTGATTATTCAAGGAACACCCGTCCGGGCTTGATCCTTTTCATACTTGAGATCACGGATTACCCGTCCGGGCTAAATCCTTACTGTAACACATGCAGGACCTCAGTTTATATGTCAAATAGGGTTTGTCCATCGAATTTCCTTTTTTAACCTCAACCTAGACATTTTTCACATGTTATCATCAAATATGAATTTCTATGATATTTCATGCCAATAATAAATGCAATCATCATGCATTCATAAATCATACAATTATGCATATTAGGGGTTTACTTTAAGTTATCCGAACTTACCTGGTATTCTTTTCAGAGTTATGTTTCGGTTATTCCGAAACCTTGCGTTTTCCTTGATCAACCTTCGGAATTTATTCCTGAGGGTCTATATCAACAAAATTAACTCATTAATACACTACATTATGCATTTCAAGTTTCATATCTACCTCCAGTCTAAATGACCGTTTTGCCCCTAACCTTTCACATTTTTTACGATTTAGTCCCTAGGCTCGTATAATGAAACACATGCACTTTCTATCTTACCCAAGCCTAGCCGAACACTTTTCCTTCTTATGGTAGCCCACATTTTCCATTATTTTCTCATTTCTACCACACATTTACATCTTTTTCAAAATAGTCCCTATAAGGGTTTTTCATGAAAATCAACTAGGAAAAGATGTTTAATACACATTCATCTTTCATATTCCTCCATAATCCATCAAAATACAAGCAACTCATGCATGGGTAAATTTTTAAACATGAACCCTAGCATAAAATATGGTAGAAATGGAGAAAGCAAGCTACCAGGATTTTAAAAATACAAAAAGCATGAAAAACGGGGCTTGGGAGCACTTACTATTAAGCTTGGAAAGCTTGAAAACCCTAGCTATGGGAACCCTAAAAATTTCGGCAGCATGAAGAAGAAGAATGGCTGATTTTTGATTCATTTTCCCATTTTATTTCACTTAAATGCTGAATGACCAAAATGCCCTTATGCCCTTTCTTTAAAATTTCAACCATGCAAGCCCATTTTTGTCAAAAACTTAGAAACTCTGCAAATTGCTCCCCAAGACCTTCTAATTCATAACCCAAAGCAATTTCATACAAATTTCTTCTAGAAATCAAGTTTTGCAATTTATTCAATTTAGTCCCTAATTTCCAATTGAACACCTTACTCAAAGAATTTCTTCATGAAACTTTAACACATGCATATACTCATATTCTAGGCCCCATAATAATCATAAAATAAATATTTTGATGTCAGATTCGTGGTCCCGGAACCACTATTCCAACTAGGCCTTATTTCGGGATGTTACAGTGTCCCTACTTAACGGTGAGGCTCATCATTGGTGGAATACGATTAGGAGGGTACTATTTATTATAGATTGACTTGGAATTATTTTCTTGAGGTTTTTAAGAGGAAGTTTATGGGCGACTAGTACATGGAAGCTCGTAAGCGACAATTTCTAAATCCTGTTCAAGGTAATCAAACAGTGGCTGATTAAGAGGCTAAGTTTGAGCGACTTAGTCAGCATGCTTCTGAAATGGTTCTTTTTTAGATGGACCATTGTAAGTGTAACACCCTTAGCTCGTATCCGTCGTTGGATTAGGGTTATAAAGCATTACCGTGCAATCAAAAACATTTAAACATTATAGCATTCAATAATTTAAATATATCATAAATCATTCTTTCTCATACATTTCATCCCTAAATTGAGCCCTCAAGGCCTTAAAAATAGCTTAGTAGTAATTCTAGACTAATTTGAAATAAGACAGAAAGTTTAGGAAAAAAAAAGAAAGCTTGAAAACAGGGGACATACAATCCTGTGGCTAGGCTATGTGGAACCACCCCAAGCTGTATAACATTCGAATAAAAGACATATGGTGGTGTCCCATCCCATGTCCTCACTCGTGTAACTCTTTGAGTAGGGTCACACGGCCGTGTCACACGTCCGTGTGTCAGGCTGTGTAACTCCCTGAGTTGCCCCACACACCCATGTGTCAAGTCGTGTGTTAGGCCATGTAACTCACTAACTTGCATACAAAAGAACTCTCAGATGAAACACGACCATGCTGCCAGGCCATGTGCCTTACACGGTTGAGTCACACGCTCGTGTCTCAGGCCGTGTGAACCCAAAAATCACCTAAAATCAAACCATTTGAATACCATATCATGCTTAACTTCTCAAACCATTAATGCACATTTTAAAGGGACCTAAACATTACCTAAACACACATCAAAATGCCATCTCAAGATCTTATTTCAACAAACCAATATGTCATTCAAAGGCACCACAATTATAACAAAACAACATTTACCAAAACATGTTAACATTACCTAATTCTATGTATAAATATATCATTCTATTATGTACCTAAAACACATTATAAATGACCATTTCTAAACCAACATCTTATAACAAAATGCCATTTCCATCAATTATCAAAAAGTAACCAAAAGAGCTTACCTAAACCAACATTATAAGTCCACCAACCATACAAAAACATCAAGGCACAAACATACCAAATTACCATTTACATATTCATCAAAACACCATTATAAACCACCCTATACATGCCATTATAAACCTTAGCAAAAATGCTTAAAAACTATCAAATTAATTGTTGGATAGTGTGATAGATCTCTGATGAGCTTCCAACCAAATTGAGCTTCTAATGATCTATAAAACGAAGTAAAGAAACTACGTAAGCAACAAGGACTTAGTAAGCTCATATAAACTTGAACTAAACTTACCCTGTCATTTTAACAATTTAAAGGATAAACATAAATCATCACTAATGCCATATGCTTAATAAAAGCCTATGACCACCACATCACAAGTTAGTGTATTGCACATGATACAGATGAAATCAACCATAAAATGTGTAAATTCCATAAGTAGATGTATCACTTAGCTCATAATTCCTTTTCGTAAGTCATGAATCAATCCATTTATGTACTTACCATATCATTCCTTTTTCTTGCTCGTTGAACCATCTAGAATTACATCGAATACTCAAGAAAGCTCACATGAAGTGTGCCTTTACATATAATCGTAACATTTCCTTTACATTAATGCTCACACGAGCTATGAAATGGGTCTGATCACACGAGCTATGGGTCAGAATGTAAGCTACACAATGCTGCTCACACAGGCTGTGCAAAATCCACAATAAATGTAGGACCTCAGCCATCAATAGGATATTCATGACTAGCACCCGAAACATGAAATCCCTAATGACATGTCATTTGTATTTTAAGAATTCCTAAGGTTCAACCAAGACTCGATATCCGTCAATTCATCATAGCATTGATACGTTTATCTATATATCAATTCATTTACGCTAATCATAACATAGTAAACGTTCAATTTAAATAACATTAACACAATTGTCGTTCATACGAACTTATCTCAATGACTAGGGGCATAGAAGTTAGCTGGAACTAATTCGAAGCTTTAGCTTTTCCTCAATCTAAGTCCGAACTTGGTTTATCTAAATCTACATAGATAGCTTCAATCAATTAACTACTTTTAGAATTCAATTTAATCTAGATTTCATATTCACGCAAAATTACCAATTTACTCCTATCATTTTAACTTTTCACAACTTAGTCCTTAATCTTATAACTAAAAATCTAACCATTTCAATCTAACTCCATAATAACCACATATGCAATGACTTTGGAAAAACTGATATTTACCATCATTTCACAGTAAAAACCCTAGAATTTATACTTTTAACAAATTAACCCGTAAATATCATTTTCATAAAAAAATCACTTAACAGAACTTGTTTATTTTTCAATAAAGATTCATAATATATCAATTAACATCAAAGATCATTCAAAAGAATTCATCATAAGTCCCTCAACCTTTAACGATTTTGCAAATCAACCCCTAGGTTAGCTAGATTAAACTAAAATGGACTCAAAAACATAAAAATCATTTAAAATAGGGCTTGAAATCACTTACATGCACGCACCTAGGCTAGCTGAACCTTCAAGCCCTAACAATGGCTATTCTTCCTTCAAATTTTAGTGAATAAGATGAATAAAGAAGATGAAGCCAAATTTGTTTTGTTTCATTTAGGTTTTATTTGTTCAATTAACATTTTAACCTTTAAAAACTATCATAATTTCAATGAAACCATATCCATGCACATCCGCTAATCCATTAAACGGTCTATTACCATTCAAGTCCTTTAGTTTAAGATTTCAAAGCCATTGGATCCCCTTAGCTAATAGAACTCAAATTTTACACTTTTTACGATATATTCCTTTTCACTTAATTAGCGATTCAAATGTCAAAATTTCTTAACGAAACTTTAATATGACTTTAAAATATCCTGTAGACACTAAATAAATAATAAAATAATAATTTACTTGTCAAAATTGTGGTCCCAAAACCACCATTTCCAACATCACTAAAAATGGGTTCTATCTTGATCTAATATAGAACCATCATTAATCAACGTAAACCGATTGTTCAAAGCTCACAAAGCAAACAAAGATTTTCTACTGAGAGCATCAGCAACGACATTACTTTTTGCGGATGATAATCAATGATCAAATCGTAATCTTTCAACAATTCAAGCCATTTACGTTGTCTTAAGTTCAGATCTTTTCGTGACATCAAATATTTCAAGCTTTTGTGATTTGTGAAGATATGACATTTTTCTCCGTACAAATGGTGTCGCCAAATCTTTAAAAAAAATACAATAGCTGCAATCACTAAATCATGAGTCGGATAATTCTTCTCATGTGGTTGCAACTGTCGAGACACATAAGCTACCACTTTGCCTTCTATGTTACCGAGTATAAAATAAGATCTAATTAAACAAAATTTCTTATTAATTTTTGAAACATATTTGACTTATAATTTACATTTTAGAAATTCAAGTACGAATTTTACAGCGAAAAAAATATGATGACTTTAATCCAAGTCGAGTAACTTTCATTGTCTGGTTCCAAAATAAGTATTTAAATCCAATCAAAGAAATCAGTATACATGCATAAAAACCCCAAAACATAGAGAAAAACCCAAACCACAAACCAAATAACTTTACAGTCTAAAAATAAAACAAATTTAGGAAAAATGTAAGCAAAATAATTTATAAGTCCGAAGTTTGTCGTATGTCTGCATGCCATGTCCGATCCTGATCTCAAGCATTACCTAAGATGGTTGAAACTATAGGGTGAGCTAACTAGTTTAGTGTGAGTCTAAACAACAAGAACATTCAAATATTCATTCAAATATCATTCACCATTAATAACATTGTAACACTAACATAGCATAAACATTACCATTCGAAAGTGTCATAAACATAACATAATGCATAATGAATTCCTACTTCAACCATCTGCTACACACCACAAGTTCCCCAGAACTCATCTACCAAACTCTATACATTGTGAGTTGAGCTCGATGTGTTTAAACCACCATTATACGTAATGAAAATATATTTTCATTCAAAATAAATGTGATATAATCGTCGTGCTCCCAATTACTCCAGGTGTATTTGTAACATCCCTTACCCGTACCTAAGATCGGGACTAGGGCATTACCAGAAAATACGGGTTATCAAATTTAATTCCAATTTAAAACCAATCAAACAAATTCATTTTATCTCTATTATGGACCTATGAGGTCCAAAACATACAAAGCGAACCGGGACTAAACTGAGAACTATAGAGAGTTTTATTAAAATTCCTAGGGTTATGCCTCACACGCCCGGGTGGAGGTAAAGCACACGCCCTTGTGCTTGGGAACATGCCCGTGTCCCTCACCCGTGTTGAATTATCTAGATTTATTTTTTTGTTTCATTTTGAACCTACAGGGGTTTTCACACGGCCAAGCACACGCCCGTGTCCCTGGCCCATGTCCCTCATACGGCCTAAACACGCTCGCGTCGTCGCCCATGTCCAAAACCCCAGACATTCTATTTATGATGTCATCACTCATTTTGAGGCACATGGCCAAGGTACACACCCGTGTGCTAAGCCGTGTCCTCCACATAGTTAAGACACACGGCCGTGTCTCTGTACATATGTTTACTACCATGCAAACTGACCTAAAATTTTAGGTGCAGGGGACACACGGCCAAGCAACACACCCATGGGGGCTGACCGTGTGTCACACACGGCCTAGACACATGCCCGTGTGTCTACCCGTGTGGACCTTTTTAGGGCTATTTTCCAAGCCTTTGGTTACCCTCTATCACCCATTCACACTTAAAGACTTCAATAGTATTTAACATGGCTTAATTATACTCTTAAAAAACCTTGGCATAACTCATTGCATGTTAACCTCATCTCATCGGTTTAGTACATGGTAAATTATCCTTTCATATTAGGGATTAACATAGCACATTTTACATTTTACACTTAGGCCATATTATAACCATATACCATTATAAGCTATGTCCACTCTCAAATTATTAGGTCCCATTTCAATCATCCATCCATGATAAACCTCATCATCATATCTTATGAAACATTAAAACATAAACATGCATCATTAGTAGGTTTACAACCTACATCAATATGAGCCATATCTCATGGCCATATACAAAAGAATAAGTATACCATTTAAGCCCTTACATTGGCTAGCCAAATGACACATATAACAAAATAACCAAAAACCCTATACATGTCATTAAACAAAATAAAAGTATCTATATACCAAAGCAAGACCAGTCAACAGTGTGTTGATTCTCCAACTGTCTTCCAATCTTCACAAGTCCACGAGCTCTGTAAGATAGGGAAAAGAGAAGGGGGTAAACATTTATATGCTTAGTAAGCCCGGATAACTGGAAAGTAAACTTACTAGTTAATTAGCATACAACCATATTAGGCAACAATCCAACAAGCATGAAATAGTTCCTCTATCACATGCACTCAATCATCAAGTTAGTTTCATAACAATACATCATATCATTAGTCTTAGATGAGCTCATCAATCCAATATTTTCATTCTTTATTTCTCATGTCAGTCCCATTGAATTTCCTCGAAAATCTCGATGGATAGCCCAATAACCGTCAAGTCATACAAGTGATCATCTCAGGAATGCACTATGGCGGGATTACCAGTCCAGGCTAAATCCCTCGTAGTAATAACTCATAGAGCAATGTCATGATTACCAGTCTAGGCTAAATCCCCTTTTACGACAATTGCTTTCATAAGTTCGGATCCTAATTGGCAGTCCAGGCTAAATTCAGACCTCAGTCGGATTACCCGTCTGGGCTAAATCCTTAATGCACCCATATTCTTCGGGAGGCTTGATCACTCAAGGAACACCTGTCCGGGCTAGATCCTTTCTATTTTGAGATCTTTGAATTACTCGTCCAGGCTAAATCATTTTCTGCAATACATGCAGAATCTCATGTCATGTAAGCCATAATTTACCCATCGGATTTCCCTTTCTATTTCAAACGGGACATTTATCATCTTTTCGATCACACTACCACATTTCATGGATTTTCATGCAATGAATATCTAAATTTTCATACATTCAAGAACATACTTATTTAAGTATATTAAGAGTTTACTTTGGGTTACACGAACTTACTTGGTAATTGCTTCGGTTTTGTATTTCGATTATTTCGAAACCTTTCGTTTTCCACGGTTGACCTACGAAATTAGTTCCTCTAGGTCTATATCAATAAATTTTGATTATTAATACATCACATTTTTCATTTTAGGCCTAAAACTCACCTCTGGGAAAATGACCATTTTGCCCCTGACCTTTCACAATATTTACAATTTAGTCTTAAGTCTCATAAAGTGAAATGCATGTAATCTCTCAGCTACCCAAGCCTAGCCGAACGTATCATAAGCTCATAGCAGTCCATGTTTTCCCTTCATTCAATATTTTCCTACCTATTTCCACAACTTCTACAATTTAGTTCTTTAAGCCATTTTCATGAAAAACCACTTAGTAAAAGTTGTTTACTATCCTTTAAACAATCATATCCCTTCATAAATCATCAAAACACAAACATCTCCTGCATGGGTAAATTTTTGAACATGAACCCTAGCTCGAAATATGGGTAGAAATAGAGAGCATGTTACGAAGATCTAAAAAATACGAAGAACATTAAAGACGAGGCTAGGGAGCACTTACTATTGAGCTTGAAAATGTTGAAAACCCTAGCTATGGAGACCCTTAGAATTTTGGTAGCATGGAGAAGAAAATGAGCTGATTTTAGCTTGATTTTTCCCTTTTTATCTAGTTTATTACCAAATGACCAAAATGTTTTTCCTTACTAAACTTCCAAAATTTTCCATGCATGCCTATTCTTGTCCAAAAACTTAAAAATTGGGAAAATTACTCTTTAAGGACCTCTAATTTACATTCCAAATCAATTTCATACAAATTTCTTCTAGAACCCAAGTTTTGCAATTTATTCAATTTGGTCTTTAATTTCTAATTGGACACCTTACACATAGAATTTCTTCATGAAACTTTAACACATGCTCATTTTCATATCTTAGACCTCATAATGATCGTGAAATAATTATTTTAACGTTGGATTTGTGGTCCCAAAATTACTATTTTGACTAGGCCCTAATTCGAAATGTTATAGTAGTGCACTGAAAACAAATATGCGGACTTAATATGCCGCCATTACTCCATGGAACTCCTCCTTTATCCACATAATCCCACCCCATGCACGTGCAATATGTCATACAAATTTCAATCAAAATCATGTTTCCATTACATTCCCATTTCAATAACATATTTACATGCTCTCATAATAGCATTCGCTTCAGTTCAGTAATAACACTTATCAATCATTCAATTTCACCATCAATACGGTGACATTCCAACAAGTTATAGTTTCATTATCATTCATAAGCAATTTTACAATGTCTGTGTAGCAATCTTTCATTTAGTATATTTCACAACATTTTACCCAAACATACATTTCATTTTCATTCTAATACATGCTACTCATACAACCAACATACATTATATCACCAAACAATTCATATTAATTCATACCAATAACAGGCATTCAACCATTCAATTACTCATGCAACCTTTCAAACATGCTATTCAACTAGGGCTCGTAAGTATTTGATTTGGGCACTTTAAAATCACTTAGCCATTTAACTAAGTCCAACCAGCAAACTTAAATATTGTTTTAAGTATTAAAAATATTATTTAAGATTTAAATTTTATAGGTTGGAATCTACACCATATTTTCGCATAACCGCAGCACTACTTGCGAAACTCACGATTCGTCCTTTAGACTTAAATTGAACCTAAATTAAAATACAATATTTATCAAGTTAAAATGCCACCAATCCATCCCTAAAATAACTTCTAAAAGGTTCAATCAAATCAGCATTACCATAATAATTTTCAGATCCAAATCGACCAGGCTACTTACATTGATTTGATGTGAAATGTACGCACAAACGAGATCTATAGTCGCTACTAATCCGATACGTTTAAATCAGAACCTAAACATAATTAATCCCCAAAAATTAGTAACCAAAAACCCCCCATTTAGACTTTAAAGCAATCAGCCAAAGTAGAAATTATTAACAAAGCCAAACGATGCAAGATCTCACACAAGTTTTACTTTGCACTACCCATTACCCAGTTCTGAGTTGTCGGATGAACATCTTAATTAATTACTCAATTAGGAATGTCTAAATCAGATAAAAATAGAGGAAAAAATATAAAAACTTACAATAGTAGGTGCGGAAACTGAAGAGAAACGATAGTCCCAAAACAATGGTGTTCTAAAGGGTTGGCAACACCACTTGAGGCGACAGAAAAGGCAGATCTGGGGTGGCACAAGGAGGGATCTTTGGACAATGAAAAATAAAAATTTTAAGGGTTTGAATGATGATTTATTTGATGTAAAACCAGAAGCCAAATATCGGTACATAAAGCACAACATCAAAGAAAAAATAGGACTTACCGACATTGATACGAACAAAAGAGAAAGGGCAGCAATAGACAGTAAAGGTGGCTATTAAAAGTGGCAAAAAAAAGTTTAGGGAAGAAAATAAGGCTGGTTTAGGAGGTTTAGATGTTCAATAAGGTGACTAAAAAACAAGAAATAAATACTCTAACAATGGGGTGGCACAACTGTGATGAAATCCTAGAGAAAGGTAGAAACTTTGAAAGAAAAAATAAGAAAGGGGAGGAGAACAGCTAGGGAAGAAGAAATTTTGACTTAAAAATGAAAAATAAGTGAAAATTTTATATTTATACCTAGGTTAAAGGACATGGGCAGTACAAAAATAAGGAGAATGAGAAAAATTAGCAAAATTAAACTATTTTACAAAGGAAGGGAATCAAACTCGAGTTTCTAAGCAAAGTGTATTGTCTCCTTGTTTTCTCTTAACCACTAGGCCAATTACTCATTATTAAAATAATTTTACCAATTTAAACCAAAAATTTGGGATGTTATAAGTTTGAAACAAAATTTATAAAATAATAAAAATGGTGTAAGGGAAGGAATTTGAACTTAGGTTTCAAGGACAATTTCAGCAACACTTAACGAACAAACAAGTAACTCGTTTTTTCCTAAAAATGCACAAATAATCTCAAAAATTAATAAAGAATGGAGTACTCTCATTGGAATACGTTGATCCACTAACTAAAAGGTTAAGCAGGAAAATGGTTCTTAGTTCATCGAGGGGGATGAGTCTTAAGCCCAGTGGTTGAGGAATTCATGATGGATGCCTAACACAGTTTCTAAGTTCAATGTGGTCAAACAAAATCATGGAAAGACTCATAGTGTAAATTTTACCTATCCCTATGGCGAATGATGTACATATGTAAGGATGAGTTTTTACTTTTAATGAATTCATAGCCCAGAATTTGTGTGGTCCTATTGAGACAAACTTGATGAATTCACCGACTTAAGAGGTTGAATAATGAGTTTATATCCTAGAGTTTGGGTGGTCTCATTAAGACAGACTTAATAAATTTAGCAAACTTAAATTTGAGAGGGTGAGTTTAATAGAAGCTCTTAATGATTTCATAGTCTTAATTCGAGTGGTCTATATTGAGATAAACTTGATGAAATCACCTACGTAAGTGTGAAGGACTAGCCACTTTCTATGAAAAACATTTTGGATAGTTTTTCTATAACACTTACCAACATCCTGAGGTGGATTGGCTAAAACTTATTGAGTTATCACGAGCATCAATTGGATCTGAGATTAGTTGTGTGTCATGAGTTAATTCCTATCTTAACAAGTTCAAGATTCGTTCACTTGTTAAAAAGAGGAATCACTTATTTCACTATGTACTAGTCTAAATCCACAGATACTAGTGCTTAAGCAACTAATTTCACTGTTGCTCTTCTTACGTTTTAACTGGAAAAAAAATCTCTACTTTTTCTCATGTTTACAAAATTTGCAAATTACTTTGCATTAGTAGGGGATTGTTGGTAATACAAAGGATTGTTGTAAGTGGGTATATCCCACATTGATTAAGTACAACCTATTAAGAGGGTTTTTATATAGCTTTACCTCTTACTTTCATTCAGTAATTGGGTATAGGCCTAACACACGCACGACGCTGCCGCCCGCCCGGTCCCTGTATGTGTCTTTGACACGTATCGTGTGTATTTCTTTTTGGATAAAACTTTTAATTTTCCAAAAAATAATATTTTTAAAATGGTTTTATTTTTTTCCCATTTTTTACTATTACGAACAATCTAGAACAGTTATATTTTTTCACTGTTGCATACAGAAAGGTGGGCCAGTTTCTAAACTATCCCTGCATTTTTTTACTCTTTTGCCCCTACATGTTTACCATTTTACCCTTTTGTTTTTAGTATAAATAAAGGGCTAATTTCCTTATTTTTCACATAGAAAAGAAAACGACACTAATCTGAAAGCACTTTACTTCTCTTCGTTCCTTTTCGATTCTCTTATAAATTCTGTCATTTTTTCGTGAATCACATTTGAGAAGATTTTGTCCAGGAGTTTAGGATTTAAGTGGGACCAATTGTGACCCCTCCAAACTTTCCTGAGAATTGATCCTACTACGTTCTCTCTGAGAAGAGTAATATCAATTGAGTTCCACCTTCCTTATTCAGGTGTACGATATTGGACAACATCTACTACACAACTACATTGATCAGGACAAATTCATTTCTAAAGCAGTGGGTTTTCCACAATGCAATTATATTTTTAATTCTTTATTTATTTTTCAATCAGTACTAACAAAGTTTTTTTGCAATATTCTTTTATCCAACATGCGTTAAAGTTCAAGTAAGGCATATAACAAGTTGGATGGCCTTTTGCGGAGAATATGATCTTACATGTGGGATTTGATCACAAATGGGTTAGATCATGCATTGTCTGTACTGAAACCTGTCTTTGGTGGCTAGTGGGAAGTGTTATTCACATATTGTATCGACCCGAGGTCTCCGTTTGGGAGATCCTTTATAGTCGTACTTATTTTTATTATACAATGAATAACACTCAAACTTGTTAAACAAAGCCAAAATAAAAGGGGTCGTTACGAGGACAAGGTTAAGTAGAAATGGTTCGACGATTATGCACCTTTTGTTTGCCGATGATTGTTGTAAGCCAATTTTGGCTTGTTTACAATCAAAACCAAATGACCCATTTAAATTGCCCAGGCCCAAATACAAATACCCAAAACCCAGTTACAACCAAAACCCAAACTAACCTAAACACTTAAAACCCAACACCAACCCAAAACAGTGAAGCCCGATAGGCCCAAGACTCTAAAAAATTTTGGAAAGCCAGAAACCCTAGGGTTTCTGGCGCCGTTGCCCCATGTGCGCTTGACACTGCTCCACCATGTCGGCCACCACGCCCCACGCGTGCTGAGCCATCACACACTCTACCATCCGTGCCCATCCTCTGCAATCCATAAAGAAGACAAAATAGAAATAATATAAAAAAGAATGTAAAAGGGTTATAAAGCCCGAATGAGAAGTTGTAAAAGGGGAGGATTTTTCATCAATAAAAAAGGGATTTTTACTCAAGAAACTGAATAAAAAGCACAGGTATAACACCAAATCGGAAGATCAAAGATATCAAAATCAAAAAAAATACCTAAAGGTGATTCTGTTTTCTTATTCATTTTACTTTTATTTTGATTTTTTTTCCTTTTTCAAAACTGCTAATTTGTATATATATATACATCATAATACATAAAAAGTATAATAAAAAAATATAGAAAAAAAACCATACCTTTGCGATTTTCGGCCACCGTGTACGGTGGCCGGCGACGACGGGGCGACGACGGCACGCGGTGGCTCTCCTGGCCGGCTTCTGGGTTTCCCCAGAGAGAAAATAAGCCTCTTTCCTTTTTTTCTCTTCAACACGCACAAATGACTAAGTTTTCAAAAAAATTTAACTTTTATAGGGGTCTGGAACGGCGTCGTTTTAGGCCCTGCACTTAAGTACTGAAACGGCATCGTTTTTCCCTGGGTCGGGTCGACCCAACCCTACCCGCTAAGATCCACCTGTTTTTAGCGGAAGGGCTAATTGCGCTTTTGGCCCTTCCGCATTTTTATTATTCTTCAATCAAGTTTATTTGGATTTCTAATTCGACTTTGAAGTTTGTTACACTTTTCAATTGAGTCCCTCTCACTGTGCAATTTTTGATAGTTTGAAATATTGCGCTTCTGATCCCTCTTTGTTGTGCGCGCATTCAAATAAGTCCTTCTCCTTTGATTTTTTATTTTAAAATTTATCCCGCACTTTCTATTTTGTTTACATCTTAACCCCTTTTCATCATTTTGATATTTTAATAATTAATTTTGTTATTCTTTTTATTTATTATTTATAATCTCTCTATATATTTATTATATTTATCTATTACATGTAGTAGTGTATATTTATCATATACGTATATGTATATATATTGATGGTGTTACCTTATTATTTTATTTTAATATCTTTATTATATTTGCTTTTTATTTCAATATTACTATCATCACTATCGATATATCTCATTGCATAATTTTATATATATATGTATCTCGTGTATATATTTTAATATTATAATATATATATTCATATTATGTATATACTTCAAGTATTATATTAAGTATTTTTTATCCTTATTATTTATACCCATATACGTATATATCTACGAAGCGTATTAATGAGTTCGTTTTATATCGTTATCTTTTCTAATGTATATGCATATATCGTATATGTTTTATAAATAAATTATATATATATACTTTCAATGTCATTAGTTATATTTTTATATACTATACTATGTACATATTTCCATATTATCTCATATATATATTTTAAATACTATTATATGTACATGTACATTTTTTAATATCATATCATGTATATATTATTTCATTTATTTGTTCCTATTACATTATTAATATTAGTACATATTTTCTTATACTTGTATAATAGTATTATATTATTTTCATATATCATTATATTATTTATTATTTTCATTATTATCACTCGTTATTTTATTTTAATATTATTGTAGATATATATTCCGTATATGTTATGTACATACATTTTTCAATATTTATTTTATATATGTATATGTATATATCATCTATGTGTTATATATTATGTATATATGCTCTCAATATTATATTTTTATGCTCTTAATACCATCTTATGTACATATTCCTAACACCGCTTTTATTTTTTATTATATATATACGTATTTATGTAGCATGTGTACATTTTTTTATATATATACTATTATCATTCTAGTACAGGTACATATTGTATATATTTTGTTATGCACTTATTTTTTATGTTCTCATGCATATATATTTCTTAAACTATTCCATCTACGTATTTTGATCATATTATGTATATACATTCTTCATATTATATTATATATCTATCCTTTTAATACCATTATGTATATAGTTTTATTTATATTTGTTACTATTAAGTATGTCGTATGTGTTCATTTTAAATATGTTTGTACTTATATTTAGTATTATTATGTAAATATTTTTTTTTCACTCCTCTATTATGTACATACTCTTAATGTCATTTTTTTACATATGTGTATTCATTGTGTTCTCATTGTGTTCTCGTATTTGATACTATTGTTACATTTAATATCGTGTGCATTGTCATTGTTTTTAATATTATTGTTTTATATATTATGTGCCTTGATGTATTTCCAACTAGTATCTTTCGTTTCCCGCCCATTTTTATATATTACCTCGTTGTTCATTATTTTAAAATATTTATTCGTGTTTTTATTTATTTCAATAAGCAAGGCAACGTACCGATTTAAACACTATGTCATCGATTTCATCGCTATGTTGGGTGAATATCAATCGACTCGTGTTAAAACGGTATGTCCTTCTTAAAAGAAAACGAAACTTGAAATTTCTCTTGTTTTACTCGGTCACGATTCAATGTTACTTTGAACTTGCAATTTTGAAAATTAAGACAATGCTTGTTTAATAAGATACCAAATTTGGGAGTCACAAGGGTGCTAATACCTTCCTCGTGCGTAACCGACTCCCGAACCCTAATTTTTCTCTGGACTTTTGACGTAGACCTAAATACGGCCTTCATTTTTGTGCAAGAATAAGTTTTCTTTTCTAAAAAAGGATGATTTATTAGGTGTCCGGTCACACCTAGGAAAAAGATCGGTGGTGACTCCCTTTTTAATAAAATCGAAAGTCGATTTTTAAATTTTCAAATAATCACCTTAATTAATGACCGAAAGTAAAATTTTTACGTAGCTACAATGATAACATTGTCCTCGAAGAAGCTACATGTCAAAGTGCATTGGTTGTAAATGGTATTATACAGAAGTATGAATATTGCTCTAGCCAACGTGTTAGTTTTGATAAATCTTTGATGTAATTTAGTTCCAACACTTCCTCAAGGTGCACACGTGAGGTTCAACATGAGATGAGTGTACACACAATTAGAGACTGAAAAACTATTCAAGGTTTCTTACAATGGTTGGACGAAATTATGTGTTTTTTTCGAGACATTTATTTATTGAAGAAAAAAATCAAGAGCCTTAAAACCAATAAAAATTGGGAAAGTTGACTCAAAAACAATTTTTTTTAATTTTTTTATCAACAAAATTTTTTAATTTTTTATCAAATATTAAATTAAAGTTGGATTAGAAAATTTATACCTAAGCACCCCTGAATGCAGAGAATTCTAAAAGTTTTTGAAACCGAATAATAAGCTGAAACATGGAGAGATTTAGATTATTTTAATAATTTATTTTCTTTAAAATAAGAAGTAGATCTTTATTGAAACCTAAAAGGTATACATTGTTTATTATTTTAACTAAAAATATATTGTTTATTATAAATATTTGATTCAAAGTTAGGTATGTATTTTCATTCATGAAAGTTTACTTCTAATCCCTTTCCTCTATAAAAAATTTTGAAAGTATCATTTAAGTACAGAAAGAACATATAAAATTCCATATATAGAAAGTTCTTTCTTAAGATAATTGCTGTTTTTTTCCGTGCAGGAAAATATATTTAAATTTGAACAGATTTAAAAAGGAAAAAGTTTCAATTCTGGTCTCATATAGAGTATACGTGTTACACCTTGTTGATATCATCAAGCGTAAATCTAAATAATTTTTGGTGCTTTACGCATATCAAATAAAAAATAATATAATTTCACTTTTTCTCATGATAAAAATTTTAAATATTACAAGCAAATCTATTATATAAATTAAAGCTAGGTATTTTTTAGGTTATGTTTCTTGCTATTCAGTCTTATGTGTGTGTATATATGTATCTCAAAATCTTTTCTCTAAAATAATTATACCGTAAAATACAATCCAAACTTAAAAAATCATTACACATATAGATCAATAATATTCATACATGAAAAAGAACGTAAAATAATGTTCACCAAAAACACATAGGTTGTAGTTTTATTCAAACGTTTAAAAGTAAATCTCATAGCGATTTGTCAAAGAGAATTGAAAATGTCTTCTCAGGCTTTCAGTAATTGACAAAGTTTAAAGTCTTTTATTGAAAAAAAAAACAAATTTATTAAGCGAAAGGTCTCTGTTTTACTTAATGTTATTTGAAGAGAAAATTTGAATCATACTAGGGACTAGATAGGTCTCAGTTTTATAATTAATAACAAGGAATTACATCTCATGCTAAAAATATTAGTTTGTAGCTAAATTGATAGGATTTATAGGTCAAATGAGGCAACAAAAACATCTTTTCTAAATGTCAACAACAATATCTCCTTAACATTTGATATTCGAAGGTTAACTATAGCAAGTGGAATGTTGTGAGATTCATGGCGTGCATGTCTAAACCTCCCTCTATTTAGTTCATGAAAACAACATAAGTCTTTTGATTTAGGTGATCCGCCCAAATTAGTGCCTTTTCAATATAATAATCATAGATTGACATTTATACAACTTTATTTATAGGATGACACTGATTTTACAGTTTCTTTTTTTTTTCTGAAGAGTCGTGAACTTGTCAATTTGACGTAATGAAAGATCCATATATGTAAGATAAAAATTAGTTTAGTTGGTAAAGAAATGAGCTTCATTTCTTCGTCAATCAAATTTTGATTTTTATAAAGCAATCCTTAAAATTGCTCCAAAAAATATTAAACTCACATAAAATTTAAAGGTATCCTTTATCATATTATAAAAGAAGACACTAATATTGTCTGATATATATAATTAATCTTTATAAAACAATTATGATAATAGAAAATTAGTCTATGCAATCTCTATAAGTCTAATGAGTATAGAAAGAGACCAAACCTCATTAATTAATTAATTAATTAAAGCTTCAAGTCTTTTGTTAGGGAAGCTAACATTGCTACCCAATTTTGACATATCTTTCTTTTGGGTTAGTAGACACTCACTAACCATGAAAGACTTTTTAAGACTACCAAACTAAAACATATTCAAGTCCAAAGATAGAGAAAGAAATGTAAAAAAAAAAAAAAATTGGAAAATTTCTCTTCATAACTATGTATAGGCATGATTATTTTCTTACAAATGGTGCCAATTTTCAAAAACCAAAGTCCGAAATTTTGATTAATGGCTTTTGTTATTAAAGTGGCTTAAGAACACAAGGGGGTGTATTTTCTTCACGGTGATTTAAAGTTCGGCAAATATTTCGAGTACTGTAAAATATATGGCAAATGGCTGCTATTTTTGGTTGCTTTGGTCACTAGAGTTCAAAATGTAGACTAATCCATGCCTTCCCCCCAAGTCATATTTTCAAATAAAAAGACTTAATTGCTCTTGTGACACGTCTTTTTCTATATTGTTTTTTTTTAAGTTACTATATTTTAGCTTCTTAATGGATTCTAACTAGCGGGGGCAGATATCAACCAATTGACACTGAGATTATGATTGTCATGTCTAAGTAATTTAATTTGAGTAATCTGACAAACGTTTTCTCCACTGTTAGCCGACAGAACAGCATGGTTCATGTCCTCAGTTTGTAGATTCTATAAATTAATATGTGCCAATGACAACATAGATATGGAGCATGGCATCCTTTGCGACTGTTGCTGTCTAGTTCGATTTGTTCGTGAATAATTATCCGATAAGCACCGACAGTTGATTCATGGTGAGAATTATATATATATATAAAGTGTAGATGAATTTTGATTTAATATGTAATTATATATATCAACTTTAATTTAGTATAATTATACACGTGAAATTTTATTTGTAGTTCAAATGTATACTTGAAATTTTAATTTTGATTTAATCATACAAATTTAAAGAAATAAATACATCAATTTATTTTATAGTGGATAAATATAATTATTTATGTATGCAATATAAAAACATAAAATAATGTTATATCAATAATTTTGTTAATAATTTACAATAATTGAATCAATTAAAAAATTCATGCGTAAAATTATACAAAATAAATATTCATATATACAATTGCACATTAAATTATAGTTCATGTATAATTTTAGTATTTATCCCTTATATATATTACCTATTTTATTAAAAATTTGGGTTTTAATTGTTTTCTTCTTTTGCAAAATAAAAATAAATTTATCAATGCAAGTTTTCAAAATATACTTGATGTAGGAACTTAGTAGAGAAAGTAATGGATATACTAAACCGTTGGATATAAAAAAATATTTGATGTTTTCTTTGTGAATTTATATACTGCAGGCTTGAACAATTTAGAGTAAAATATTATATTTGTTATCTTGCATTAAGATATGAAATTTTGGATACTTATTATCTGAATATATCATTGTTGATTAGGATATAATTTGATTTTACTGAGTCATTTTTCATTCAATGTTTGGACTAGTTTCTGGATAATATAAACCGCCTCTAGTTCTGATGAATTGGAAAATTTCTATGTTTAGATTGGTAAATTTTGGCAATAAATATGATCGGATTATGATCTTTTTAATTTATTGTGATTTTTGTTAGCCCATCATTGATATTCAGTCTACTTACGCCTGATATTTCGAAGATTTGTTAGGATTGTATCAAACTCAATTGACATCCCTAAAATTAATAAATGAATCAAGTCTATAAATGAGAAGATATCCTTAGATAATTGGAAGACTTATCCTATGTGATTTATATTATATTTATGTTCCTTATGTTAAGGCACAATTGATTGAATAGATGAGATTATATTATTAAGTTCATACTCATATAAAGTATGCAAAATTGCATAAGTTTTTGAACATGAGTTGAAAGCATTTATTTTGTTCAGTTAGGAACCTAAATTGAGAGTGCATTATTATGTAATAGCCAAGCGTGTTACTTGGTTAAGTGTCCTAATTTTTCAAATGGAAAACTTTGAGGGAAGATGTTTATATCTTAGAAAGTAAGAAACCAACATTAGTGCGTGTTAGAGCTTGGGTTCACTTGGTGTATAATGTGCTAAGATAGTGAATATTCTTTTTAGACAAGACCTTGTAGATGTAAGAAAACTAAACTCGTAAACATTTCGTGTTATTTGTTTTTTTACTCTTTACATTATTGTGCTTGAAATAGTTTGAGTGATTTTGGCATTGCTTGTGTTGTTTGTCAAAATATCAATTTGTATTCAAAGCCTTTCACTAAACACATCTAGTGGTTTTCTTGATATTGATATTTGACAAGAATGGACAGTGCATCATTGTCTTGTTCCCTCATACTTGATGGATTGAATTATGCATTTTGGAAAGTGAGAATGATAACATTTATTAAGGCAACTAGTGAACGTGCCTGGAGGTCTATTATGAATGGTTGGGTGCATCCTTTTATTGAAGAATTTGGTGTCAAAGCACTCAAACCCGTGGCTGAATGGACTACTAAGGAGGAAAGGCTCAAAAGTGCTAATTCAAAAACAGTAAATTCCATCTTTTATGGTGTTGATGAACAAGAGTTCAAGCAAATCTATAAATACAAAAGTGAAAAAGAAGCTTGGGATATGCTTCAAAATGCACATGAAGGTATAAGTGTAGTTAAAAGATTCAAACTTCAAATTTTTACTACTAAATTTGAAAACTTGAGAATGCAAGATGAAACCATCGGAGAATTCTATTCCAAGTTATGTGATTTGTCTAATCAAGCATTTGCCTTTGGAGGAGACTATACTAATGCTAAATTGGCTAAAAAGGTTCTTCATTCACTATTTGACAGATTTAGCATCAAGGCCACTGCCATTGAAGAAGTCAAAGACATTGATACAATGCATATTGATGAACCGATTGGATCTCTTTGAACCTTTTGAAATCAAACTTGATGAAGCAAAGAGGAGTAAATCCAAAGAAAAGAACATTGCTCTACAGGTGGTGAAGACAGTGCCCATTGAAACTGGCACAACATAGAAGATCTCAGATTGCTCTACTTACCAATAACTTCAACAAAGACTTCAAGTCCAAATGGAGCTAAAGGTTTGGCAAGTTCAAAAATACTCAACAGTGAAAATAAATTTAAATAGGTAAATTCATGTGATTAAGAATATTAAATGTGCTCCAATTACTTTCTAACTCATATTGTTATTTTTCTTAGTACGTTCAAATGTCATCATGTTAGGAAGTATTATTTAACATGTTATCAAAATGTCAAAATGTTATCATGTTTGAAATTAAAATAGAGTTATAAAAAATTATTTAATAATTAAATCATAGATGGAGTGATAATTTATTTTAAAATTATAAATTTTTTATTAAAAAATAACAATACCAACCCATTAAAATCTAATGGTTATAAGATTTTTAAAAATTTTAACCCCTACTCTTTTATCGGGTTGGTATTGATTTTTTTAAATAAAAATTTTATAATTTTTTTATAAATGTAGTTTATAATTTTTATAATTTTTAATAATTGTTAAAATTTAAAAGGGTTTAATTGTTTTTTAAAATTCATTACTAAGACCCTTTTGACCCTTTAACCTTATTAGCTTCAAAATTTTCTTATTTACTTTCAATAAAAAAGTAAGGATCAAATTGAATAAATGTGTAAAGGTTGAAGAATAAATTTATTATTATACATTATATATAAATACCAAAACAAATATTTAATGGGGAGATTCTTTTGCTCACCTATCTAACACATAAGAATTAATTTACCATATTTTTAATAAAAAAATTAAAATGAATCTAAAATATGGTAAAAGGGGTTTTATAATACTTTTTCTGCTGGCGGATGCGATGGTGGACCTTGCACTATGTTTCAAGCTTTATGTTTACCATGTTAAACCTACTATGTTTCAAGGATTGCTCAAGATGACCCGGATGGCTTAGCTGATAGGATGGTCAAGGTGTAATTTTCTTTCTCCTTTAATACCATTTTTTTTCTTTATTTTAATAAATTAATAATTTTCAATTACAATCCCATAAATTAAATATGCTTCTTGTAGTAAAAAGCTCAAACAATATATACTAAAAGTAATTTTTGTATAACAAATTAATATATCTAAATATATTAATCAAGTAATAAACATGTAATTTATATTAAATAAAGATATATAGTGTAAATTTGTCATAAGTGAATATAGTTTAATTTTACAATTATATTTTATTTTAATTGATGTTAGTCATTATATTTTAAGAATATGAATAAATTTATCACTCAATTTTTATGTGATTAAACTGAGCCACTAAACTTGGAATTTTAATTAAATTTACCACTAACTTTTATTTTTTTTAAAAATAAGATTTTACCATTAAATATTGATTTTAATTATTTGAAATATTTTATTTTAATAGCGAACATTAAGTTATCTAATTGAAGGAAGATCTGAAAACTTTTAAAAAATAGGAAAAAGAATATATTTTGATTTGTTTTTATAAATAATAGTTTTTTTATTAATATTTAGTATTATTTTAATTGATTAATTTTTAAAATAAATAAATATTTTTATTAAATTTAATTTAAGTAATTTAAATTAAAATTGAATAGTAAAATTTAATCAAAAATCAAATGAAAGTGAAGTGAAAAAATTCAATATAGAATTGAAGTAGAATAGTAATTTTACCTTTAGTTTTAACAGTATGTTAATAAAGCTAAAATATAGTGACAAATTTTAATTTCTATCGTGAAAATTTTGCATGTTAGCCCTTAAATAAATAATTAAGACTTAACTAAGTTGTAGTTTATTAATGAATTACCTAACAGGGAGGACTTAACTTCGGTAATGTTTGATAAGCCTTCACTATTTGAAAATAAAATACAAAATATCCACTGATATTAGTATAAAATGAAAGAAAGATTGGAAAAAGAATACATTAGAAAATTTATTTTTAAAAAAATTAAGTTTTAAAAATTCTATATTATACCTTAAATTTCAGATTTTATGATACGCTTGATATTGATTTCTTAGTGGCTTAGGTACTTCTCATTATGCATGCCAACGAACATGCAAAGAAGAAAAAGTGTAACATAAAATGTATGAATAAACATTACTCTCAACATCTACAGAGCCCAAGCAACTCATTACATTTATTAAAATTATATCGGGTTAGACTCGGGTGGAACCCAAATCGGATTATTATATAATAAAATAAAATAAATAAAAAATTATCATCGTATAACAACAATACTCAAGGCAAGAGTAAATTTTATACACAAGAGCTGATATTTAACGAGGTTTGGTCACAGTTATCTACATAACATAGAGATAACAATAAGTACTTGAGCCCTCTTTTACATGCTCCTACTGTTTCACTTGGTTTATCTAACTCCTCGTAACCTTACAAACTCATCTTTAATACAAAGATTCTCTCACTCGTAATTCTAAAAAGTTTAATTTATATTATATATCTATAAAGGAGATAAATAAGCAAAATTTTAGTCTATGAATTTGGTATTTTCCCCAACATGTTCACTAAACTTTTTTTTCTCCACGTTAATTTTAAAGTTTAGCAACTTTCACCTGCTTGGTTCAAAAATTTTGATTTCAATCAAGTATGATGACATAATACTTGAGGTTTTTGCCACATCATCACCAAAAATTCTAAATTTTTATATAAAATATAAAACTTACAAGAAAAAATTATAGAGATATAATTAAAGAAAAAGTTGAAACTTTTAAAAATCTTTAAGTTATGACATTGAGACATGTCATCACACTTTATCGGAATTCAAATTTAGAGACCAATTTAAAAAAATGTCAAGATTTAAGATTAGTATAGATAAAAAAAATTAAAGCAGGTTGAAGACAAAATGTTGTTTTATCTTTTTATAAAGCATATCACTTAAGCATCAAGAGATCCTTACTCCACAATAATTTTTTTATTTAATACAACTATTTACTTATTAAATAAACTTAAACAGAAAATAATCTTGAAGAATTATACCATAATCTAACTAATTGTTAGATCAATATTGTCAAAATTATTTTTTTTTAAATGTCGACTTTTTATTTTAAAACAAAAATGAGAGTCGCCACCACTCTTTTTTAAAAAAGTGTGATCGGGTCACCTCGTAATTTGATCATTTTAATAAACTATTTGATTTACTAAAAAAAAGTTCTTGGTCTACGAAATTCAGGAAACGGGTTCGGGAGTCGGTTATACACGAGGAAGGATTAGCACTCTCGTAACGCCCAAAATTGGTAGCTAATTGATTAGTTAAAGTCTTGGTGTCGAAAATTAAAAATCCGAAAAGAATTTAAAAATACGATCCCTCTTTGTGTTATTATTTTTAATTACTCGAATAAATCAAAATGTGTATAAAATGCGTTCTTATCCCAAGATATCAACATATCATATCCCGTAAGTTGGGACACGACACCTTGAATCCTTGAGAATAGGCTTCCATTTTATTATTATTTTACTTAAATCTCATGTATTTTAATTTTAAAAGGATGTTCGATCACTTTGGTTCAACGAGGAAAATCGAAACCCCATAAATTAGGGTACAACTTCTCGAATTTTCAAATATGGAACATTGTCTTATTTTGAAAGTTTTCTTTTTATGAAATAATAGCAAATGTGAAGTTTAAAATGATGTGTATTCATTTCATTTTGAGGCATAACATAAAAAAAAGGGTCAACATATTCGAATTAGTGCACGGGGTAGTAATGATGAAATAACATAAAATAACTATATGAGAGAATGTGATAATATAACCAAATGAAGGAACATTATAATAAAATCATTACAATTATAACAATGAAATATTAATTCATGATATTAATAATAAGACAAGTAAAGTAGTATAAATAAAAGAAATAAAATGCGAGATATCTCAAGAATAATATAATATGAGAAATGATAAAGTAATAAAAAAGAAATACGAAAGAATATATATATAAAAGAGATAAGTAATAGATAGATGGATAAAGTAAGTAAATATTAGTAGTAAGAAATAAATAATAAATAAGCGTTAGTAGTAAATATTAATAAAAGAGAAACAAATAATAAATAGACCTCCGCTATCGTGTTGTTGTTCAAATTCAGCATATTGTCAAATATGATCCTTTCTGGTATTTCATATCAACATATGATCTTTTTCTTCAAGAATTTACTAACTGCTGATTTTGTGACATTGGCATATAAAGTAGCTTCTACCCATTTGGTGAAATAATCGATGACCACAAAGATGAATTAATGCCCATTGGAAGCTTTTGGCGATATTGGCCCAATAACATCCATGCCCCACATAGAGAAAGGCCATGGAGAAGTCATAACATGTAGAGGTGAAGGAGGCATATGAATTTTGTCTCCATAAATTTGGCACTTATGACATCTCTTGGCGTAATTAATACAATCCCCTTCCATGGTGGACCAATAATACTTGAATCTCAAAATTTGCCTGGCAATTGTAAAACCATTAGCATGTGTTCCACAAACACCCTCATGGACTACATCCAAGATTTTCTTAGCCTTAACAGAGTCCACATATCTTAACAATACTTGATCCTTTCTTCTTTTGTATAGGATCTCCCCATCTAAGACATAATCATTGGCCAGTCTTCTCAACGTCCTTTTATCATTCTCAATTGCTTGGTCAGGGTACTCACGATTTTTCATGTATCATAGTATATCATGGTACCAAGGGTGATCATCCTTTTTTTCTTCTTTGATGTTGCAATAATGAGTCGGAGCTTCATAAATACTCATTTGGATAGGTTTCACATCCTCTTATTTATTTATTTTGATCATGGAAGGTAAAGTAGCCAGGGCATCAGCTATCTGGTTTTCATCTCGCGGGAGGTAGCAGAAGGTGATGTCATCAAACTCCTCAATTAACTCCAGAACTAGCTTTTGGTAATTGATTAATTTGGGGTCTTTTGTTTCCCATTCGCCTTTGAGCTGATAGATCACTAGTGTAGAATCCCCATATACCTCTAGCACTTTGATTTTACGTTCTATGGCTACACGGATACCATGATGCATGCTTCATATTCTGCCATGTTATTCGTACAATCAAAATCCAGTTTGCTAGTAAAAGGATAATGATCTCAATTTGGGGATACCAAGATTGCCCTAATTCTATTACCTATAGCATTTGAGGCTCCAACAAATTTTAGTTTCCAAGGATGGCCTTGTTGAGAATCTTTTTCTGTGGTTACAACATACATAAGATCTACGTTTGAAAAATCAAAATTCAAAGGCTCGTAATCCTCTAGAGCTCTATTGGCCAGAAAATCTGCTATTGCACTCCCTTTTACAGATTTCTGGTTCACATGACTATATCAAATTCGAAAAGCAAAATTTGCCATCAAGCCATCATTCCATTCAAAGCTGTCGACTCCATCATGTACTTTAGAGGGTCCAGTTTTGACATGAGCCATGTTATATAATACAGCATGTGCTGTCTTAGTCTTTGGGTTGTCCAGATTAAGGCACAACACAATTTCTCAATCGATGAGTACCTTGTCTCACATTCAGTGAACTTTTTACTGAGGTGGTATATTACTCTATCTTTCCTTCCTGACTCATCATGTTGGCCGAGCATGCATCCCATAGAATTCTCAAATACTGCCAAGTACAGTATCAATGGTTTATCTGGGCTGGGTGGCATTAGCACTGGAGCATTTAACAGGTAGTGCTTAACCTTGTCAAAAGTTTTCTAACATTCTTCATCCCATACGCCTGGATTATGCTTCTTAAGGAGACGGAATATAGAGTCACATTTCTCGGTTAATTGTGAAATGAAACGAGCGATGTAATTTAATCTCCCTAAAAAACCTCGAACTTCTTTTTAAATACGCGACGGAGGCAGCTCTTGTATGACTTTGACTTTGTCTAGGTCGATCTCAATCCCTTTTTCACTGACTACAAATCTTAGTAGCTTTTCGAACCTGGCTCCGAAGGTACACTTTGCTGGATTGAGCTTTAACTAGAACTTTCTCAACCTTAAGAACAATTTCCTCAGGACTTGAACATCCTTCTTCTCTGTTAGATATTTTCGGATCATATCATCAATATAAACTTCGATTTCTTTGTGCATCATATCATAGAACAGGGTTAGCATGGCTCCTTGGTATGTTGCTCCCGTATTTTTCAATCCAAATGGCATTACCTTATAACAAAATGTTCCCTACACAGTTACGAATGTGGTCTTCTCAATGTCTTTCGGATGCATCTTAATCTAGTTGTATCCGGAGAAACCATCCATGAAGGAGAACAGTGAATATCCTACCGTGTTGTCTACTAAGGTGTCGATATGAGGCAGTGGGAAATTATCTTTCGGACTAGCTTTGTTCAAATCCCTATAGTCTGCACACATTCGTACTTTTCTATCTTTTTTAGGGACGGGGATGTTGTTGGCTACCCATTCTGAGTATTAACCACTTGTAAGAATCCAGCATCAAATTGCTTATTGACCTCTTCTTTTATTTTTATCAAAACATCGGGCCTCATCCATCGGAGCTTCTGTTGAACTGGCTTACACTCTTCCTTTATGGGGAGCTGGTGTACCACGATATCTGTACTTAGCCCGGGTATGTCTTGATATGACAATGCGAAAACATCCTTGAATTTTTGGAGTAACTCAATGAGGTCTTGCTTTGTCTCTACAGTAATACAAGCTTCAATCTTCACCTCTTTACCCTCTCATAAACTTACAATTTCTACTGCCTCTTTGTGAGGTAGGATTTGTTTCTCATCTTGTTCTACCATCCTCAACAAATCAGAAGATAGGTCCCAATCTCGATAATCTTGAAAATCCTGAGAATCTTTCATACACATATCTTGCTCAAAAGGAGACTCTAAGTTATTAGAAGCGTCGCTCATATCATTGATATATGGAGACCTGTTATGGGGATGAATGAAGATCCAAAAAACAAAAGAATATAAGAATAATTATTTGTATGGTATGATCATGAATGGAAAATAAAAGAATATTTGAAAGAAAGTCCAAAGAACAAAAGAATCTAAGAATAATTATCTGCATAGTATGAGTATGAATGAAATGGAAAGAATAAAAGAATATTTACTCAAAATGATAACAAAGATGCATTTTATTGAAATAAAGATTTTGGACATAAGCATATTTCACAAAAGGATTCTTATTACTCCTAGGCTTAGAGCAATAAGTTTGTTCTAAACATTACATTGAATTAGCTCTAAAAATTACAAGAATCTCTTCCGCAGTCCAGTTGTTTAGAACACTTCTAAGTACATAAAGGCAAATGCTCGATGAATTCCCCTCTTCAGTTCTTTTTTCTGGTATGGCGTTGATGTTTAGATTTTCCAACATTTCTTTCGCAATTTCCTTTCTTAGGATCCCTCGTTCAGGGTGAATAGTTCCTCCTAAACATAAGTTCTAGGTTAAGTGCCAGTATAAATTCGGCAATAGGGGTAAGTTGTGCCGTTTCCTGACTATTCTCCTCTTCTTTTCTTTTTCTCCTCTCTCCATCAACTTTTTCTTTTTCTTCTTTTCTCTATAGCCGAATCTTTCTATCCTCTTGGTTATCTCCATCTTTTTCTTCAGACGATCCTAAACTTTCATAGTCATTTGCCATAAGAAAAGCCGAAATCCCAAAAGCCATATTTCCTTTTGTGTCAATTTCTCCTAGCCAATTCTTCATCTTTTTCATCATTCTTGACTGATTCTTTAGTTCTCTAAACCTCAAGCTTCTGTCGACAAGACCATAGCAAAACCCTCCTATTTCATCTTTCGTTACACTGTTGCAAGAAAAAAAAAACCGAAAACTCCACACTCCTAGGGACTTAGCCGAATATTGAGATCACTGAAGGCTCGAATTTTGCTATCAGTTGAGGGCTTAGAACTGCATCAGAATCGAGTGGGGATTAAGAGGTATTGTTGACTGAAGGAATCGGTGGTAAGTCTTTTCAACCTGGTCTTTATTTCGTATTTTAGAAAAAACCGAAATCCCTAAAGGTTAGGGAGGCTGTCGTTTTGGACTTGTAGCCCTAAGGGGTTGTGATAACTGTTTTATCTTGATGATAGTGTGATCTAGAGGCTGCTGATCAAGGGCTTGGACAAGGGGAACAACGAGATCTAAATCTAGTCACTAATTTCAGCAAAGGTAGGATTGCTAGTGCCTAAGGTGTTATTGGCCGAATAGGGTAAGGGGTTAATATGTAGTTCGTTTTGGTAGTTAGATTAACGTGGTAGTAATATAATTGTAGGTAGTTCGTGCGTGGATCTCGTCAATGAATCATCGCAAACAGGTGCGTAACTGACACCCTCTCATAGACTAGATAGGCAAAAGCCGAAATGCCGAAAAGTCGGTATTTTGGGAGCTTGCGAGTGTGCGAATGCTCATAAGATAAGTGGGTTAATATTTTTGGTAATTTAAAGTGATAAAACTGCAGTACGTACAATTTCGTGCATTAATGATATTTTGGGCTTAACGGGCCGAAAACGGGTTAATGGGCCAACGGGCCCAATTCGGTAAGAAAACGCGGTAAGTGTTTCTGGTCGTATGAAAATGGCTATGCTATGTATGAAAACCCTAAGAATAGTTAAATTACTTGAATACCCCTATGTATGGAAATTTCTAATATACCCTTAGGTGTAAAATTACCATTATACCCCTAGGGTTACTTTTGACGGAAAAACATGATGATTTAATTCTGTATGATGTATGCCATGATTGTATATCTGTTGCATGGGGACATGGGTTATATTATGGAGGAAGCGTCCTGGTGGCTATGCCACAATTATCTGATCTGGTGACACTGCCACATATATATGTTCTGGTGGCTCTGCCACAATTATCTGTTCTGGTGACACTGTCACATTATCTGTTCTGGCAGCCATGCTGCATATTTCTGTGCCGTGTAGCGGTTGGGTGGGTCAGTAGTCTCCCCACATGGTGAAAGGTTGGTATGGGGGTGCATGTGGTTGGATATGGGTTGGATTTTGCATAGGCATGTAATATCTGTTCTGTTCTGTTATGGGCCTATGGGCTTTATTCTGACTTCTGTTCTGGGCTATGGCCAACTTATTCTGTTCTCTGTGGTTTAAACCGATATAGGCTATGGTTGGGTAAATTTACACACTGAGTTTCCCCAAACTCACCCTTTTATTTTTCATCCACGCAGGTAATCCCCAACCATAGTGGGCGTGGAGCTGTGAGGGATTCGGAGTGGCCACACGATCTGCAAGTTGATTTTATTCTGGTGAATTGGACATTTTTTATTTACGTTTAAGGTTTTGGGTTTTTAAAATGTAATAAGACCGCTTAATTATTTTCTTTGATGGGTTTTATATGTTTTATTGAGATAGGTATTATTTATATTTAACTGTTGAATTTGGATAGCATTAGGGCGCGTTTTCAAAAACAGTAATTGATTTCAAAATAACACGACAATAAGCAATGCTTCCACAATGAGAATATTTATCCAAAATTAATCACTTTTCCTAAAAAGGACTTAATCAAATTGGTTTCATAGAAATATACACGACGTTAAGGTGTGGTAATGGCGGTGTGCATGTCTAGGATTGGATCCGAAGGGAGCTTGGTACTTAAGGAGTCCGAGGGACTCACCTCCTTTTTTTCGGTTTCCTACCTGGTGTGCAGCTTCCATTCACTTTAACTTGCATTGAAATTATCTTTTAAAACACTAAGTAGGTTTTTCTAGAACAACAACCTGAAATGTTTGGAACGCATCGATGTGGCATGTCGGATCCGGCCATAACATCTGGGCCGGGTTTGGGGTGTTATAGAATTCCTAAAATTTTTGAAGCATAGTGAGTACAGTGTAGTGGAACAGTTGCATAAACAACCAGCCCGTATATCCATATTGGCTTTGCTCCTAAGCTCAGAGGTACACCAAAGTGTATTGATGAAAGTACTAAACGAGACATATGTGACCAATGATATTTCCATCAACAAGTTAGATCGGTTGGTGATTAACATAAGTGCTGATAACTTCATCTTCTTCAATGATGATGAGATACCACCGGGAGGAATGGGATTTACTAAAGCTTTGCATATAACCACTAGATGTAAAAGATACACATTGTTAGGGGTTCTGGTTGACAATGGGTCGGCATTGAATGTGTTGCCCTTGTCCATATTAAACAAGTTACCTGTGGATAGCTCACACATGAAGGGATGTCAGAATATTGTGCAGGCATTTGATGGCACAGAAAGGAAAGTCATGGGGAGAATAGAAATACCTTTGTTGATTGGTCCAACTACATATGAGGTAGATTTCTTAGTGATGGATATTAAACTCTCTTACAACTGCTTGTTAGGGAGACCTTGGATACATTTGGCAGGGCAATACCTTCGTCATTACATCAGAAGCTAAAGCTGGTATCAGAAGGACGGTTGGTGACAATAAATGCTGAAGAGGACATTATTGCAGCTGTAAGAAATGACGCACCATATTTAGAGAATGAAGTTATTGAGTGTTCTTTTCGATCTTTGGAGTTTGTGAATGCAACATTCATCATTGAGGGAAGGAGAATTCTGGAGCCGAAAATGTCTAAAACTACAATGATGGGTCTATATTTAATGGTAGGACGTGGAGCTTTACCAAGAAAGGGACTTGGGAGATGTCTCCAGGGAAGAATTAGGGTTCCCATGCTGAAAGACAAGCATGCTCGCTTTGGTTTGGGGTTTAAACCAGATGCAAGACAAAGGAAAAGGGAATTGGAAAAAAGGCAGGAAAGAAGAAGAGCACGTGTGAGTGGTGGAGAAATTAAGTGGGAACCCATGATAATACCTCACATTTCCAGGACTTTTGTATCGAGAGGAATCATTTATCTTGAATGAGGGATGCCAGAGAAAGAAAACATGGAAGGAGTATTGGGAAATATGCACATCAATGCCATATTTGAAGAGACAATTGAAGAGGGGATTTCGTCAGATATTCGTCCATATGAGCCTGGGAGTGTTCTAGACAATTGGACTGCAGAAGACCTTCCTATAGTTTTTAGAGCTCACGCAGAGTAATGTTCAAAACAAAAGCCTAGAGGCAATAAGGATTTCTTTGTGAAATAGGCTCATGTTCAAACATCATTATTTCAATGAAATACATTTTTGTTATCATTTTGAGTAAAAAAATTTTATTCTTTCCACAAGTAATTGTGTTATTCTTTCCATTTAAATAATTATCCTTATTTTTTTTGGACTTTCTCCAATCATTCTTTTATTTCATTCATAAACATACCATATAGACAACAATTATCAAATTCATTCATTCTTTGTATATTTTCTGTACTTATAATAAGTCACTGGATATCAATATCATGAGTGACACTGTTATTAACTTAGAATCACTATTTAAGCAAGACATGTGTTTAAAGGGATCTCGAGACTTTGAAGATGACAGAAATTATAATTTATCTCCGGACTTGTTAAGGATGGTAGAACAAGAGGAAAAAAAATTTCACCTCATAAAGAAGCAGTGGACATGGTGACTCTAGAAGAGGGGAAAGCAGTAAAAATTGGAACATGCATAACTGAAGAAACAAAGCGAAACCTTGTTAGGTTACTTCAGGAAATTCAAAGATGTTTTTGCATGGTCATACTAGGATATGCTTGGCTTAAGCACTGGTATTATAGTACATCGCCTTCCTATAAAAGAAGATTGCAAGCCAGTGCAGCAGAAACTTCGAAGAATGAAGTAAGATATTGTCTTAAAGATAAAGGAGGAAGTCAAAAAGCAATTTGATGTGAGATTCTTTCAGGTGATCAAGTACCCAGAATGGGTAGCCAATGTTGTGCCTGTTCCCAAGAAAGACAGAAAGGTACGAATGTGTGTAGATTATAGCGATCTAAATAAGGCTAGCCTAAAGGACAATTTCCCCTTGCCTCACATTAATACGCTAGTGGACAATATGGCTGGTTACTCATTGTTTTCCTTCATGGATGGCTTCTCGGGGTACAATCAGATAAAGATGCATACTAAGGACATGGGGAAGACTACCTTCATAACCTTGTGAGGCACATTTTGTTACAAGGTGATGCCATTTGGATTAAAGAATACTACAGAAACATATCAAATAGTCATGGTAACCTTGTTTCATGATATGATGCACAAGGAGATTGAGGTCTATGTTGACGATATGATAGTCAAATCCTGAACCGAAAAGGAGCACATCCAAGTGTTGTGAAAGTTGTTCATGAGATTGAGAAAATTTCAGCTAAAGCTTAATCCAACTAAGTGCACTTTTGGGACTAAATCCAGAAAGCTATTAGGCTTTGTAGTCAGTGAGAGAGGAATTGAAATTGATTTGGACAAAGTCCGAGCTATACAAGAGTTGTCTCCACCATGTACTTAAAAAGACGTTCGAGGTTTCCTGGGAAGACTAAATTACATTTCTCGGTTTATTTCTCAATTAACAGAGAAATGCGATCCCATATTTCGTCTTCTTAAAAAGCATAACCTAGGAGAATGGGGTGATGAGTGCCAGAGAGCTTTTGATAAAGTCAAAAAATATTTGTCGAGTCCTCTAGTGTTATCACCTCCAAGCTCAGACAGGTCGTTGATATTGTATTTAACCGTTTTTGGTAATTCTATGGGATGTATGCTTGGTCAGCATGATGAATCAGGAAGAAAAAAAAGGCGATATATTACCTTAGTAAGAAATTCACTGAGTGTGAATTGAGATATTCGCCAATTGAAAATTTGTGTTGTGCTTTGGTTTGGACAGCTCAGAGGTAGAGGTAATACATGTTGTACCATACGACTTGGTTAATTTCAAAGTTAGATCCTCTAAAGTATATGATGGAGTCAAATACCTTGAATGGGAGGATGGCTAGATGGCAAATTTTGCTTTCTGAATTTGACATAATCTACATGAGTCAAAAAGCTGTGAAAGGGAGCACAATAACAGATTTTCTGGCCAGTTGAGCTTTAGAAGATTATGAGACTTTAAATTTTTATTTCCCCAATGAGGAGATAGTGTATGTGGCAGCTACTGAAGAGGATACTACAAAAGATCACTCTTGGAAATTAAATTTTGATGGAGCCTCAAACGCTGTGGGTAATGGAATTGGAGCAGTCTTGGTATCTCCAGGTGGAGATAATTATCCATTTACATGTAAATTGGATTTTTATTGCATGAATAATATGGCAGAGTATGAAGCATGTATCATGGGACTTCAAGCAGTTATTGAACGAAAGATCAAGTCATTGGAAGTATATGGAGGTTCTGTGCTGGTAATTTACCATCTTCAAGGTGAATGGGAGACAAGAGATTCCAAATTAATCAATTACAGGAGGTTGGTGTTGGGGTTAGTTGAAGATTTTTATGATATTACCTTCAATTATCTCCCGCGTGATGAAAATCAGATCGTAGATGCTTTGGCTACTTTGGTTTCCATGATCAAAGTAAGCAGACAAGAAGGTGTGAAACCCATTTAGATGAGTATTTGTGAGGCCCCGTCTTATTGTTATAATATAGAGGAAGAAGAGAGAGATGATCATCCTTGGTATCAGGACATATTGCGATATGTGAGAAATCGTGAATATCCAGATTAAGCCATGAAGAATGGCAAAAGAACATTGAGAAGGCTAGCATGTGATTATATTTTAGATGGGGAGATCTTGTACAAAAGAAGAAAGGATCAAGTACTTTTGAGATGTGTGGATGCTGTGGAAGCCAAGAAAATCTTGGAAGAAGTTCACGAAGGCGTTTTTGGAACACACGCTAACGGGTTCATAATGGCTAGACAAATTATGAGGTTTGGATATTATTGGTCGACTATGGAAGGAGATTGCATTAATTATGCTAAGAGATGTCACAAATTCCAAATTTACGGCGATAAGATTCATGTACCTCCTCCGCCTTTGTATGTTATGACTTCTCCATGGCCGTTCTTTATGTGGGGCATGGATGTCATAGGACCAATTTCACCAAAGGCTTCAAATGGGCATCGTTTCATCTTTGTGGTAATTGATTATTTTACCAAGTGGGTGGAGGCTGCTTCATATGCCAATGTAACTAAATCGGCAGTCAGCAAATTTTTAAAGAAGGAAATCATATGTCGATATGGGGTGCCTAAGAGGATCATATCTGATAATGCATTAAATTTGAACAACAATACAATAGCTGAAGTCTGTAGTCAGTTTAAGATCAGACACCATAATTCATCACCATATCGCCAAAAAATGAATTGGGCATTAGAAGCATCCAATAAAAATATCAAGAAGATTGTGAGAAAAATGACTGAAACTTACAGAGATTGGCATGAGAAGTTTTCATTTGCCCTCTATGCTTATCGAGCATCTGTCAGAACTTCTACTGGGGCAACGCCTTTCTCATTGGTTTATGGAATGGAAGCAGTTCTCCCTATTGAGGTGGAGATACCTTCTCTTCGAGTTTTGTCAGAATTGAAGTTAGATGATGCAGAATGGATACAGTCTCGATATGATCAGTTGAATTTGATTGAGGAAAATAGGCTAAGGGCTATTCAGCATGGTCAGATGTATCAAAAAAGAATGATGCGGGCTTATGACAAAAAGGTTCGCCCAAGAGAATATCATGAGAGAGATTTGGTTTTAAAAAAGATTCTTCCTATAGAGAAGGATTTCAGAGGAAAGTGGATGCCAAATTGGGAAGGGCCTTATGTGGTGAAGAAAGGTTTCTTCAGAGGAGCATTAACCTTGGCTGAAATGGATGCAAAAAACTTGTCTAATCCAGTAAACTCGAATTCAGTCAAAAAGTACTATACTTAATGAGAAGAAGAAGCCAAGGTGAAAACCCGCAAAGGGCGCTTTGAGACTTCTTTAAAAAAAAAGAGGCCAAAGTGAAAACTCGCAAAGGGTGCATTGAGACTCAATAAAAATGAAAAAAGAAAAAAGAAAAAAACGAAGAGGCCAACGTGAAAACCCGCAAAGGGCGCCTTGAGACCAAAGGGGATTTGAGTTGAAAACCCGAAAAGCGCGGCTCAAATGTGGGAAGGCGATGATCTTGCTATATTTGAATTAGCAAGAAAAGGGTATGTTGCACCTCGGAGCATTGGCAAAGTACTTCTGATCTCCTAAACACATGTCAAGTTTAAATTGGTATTCAAGAAGTTCATATAGAGAAACTCAGTTTGCGATATCAAGGGTACCTAGTCTTCATTTTATTCCTAATACATTAAGCTATATTTGAAATAATCTTCCTTTTTCAAGATGTACATTCCCAAATCAATGGCCATTCTTGTTCTTTTGATGATTTATTCACTTTGAGCTCAAATTCAATTCCATTCTTATTCATTATTAAGATTTGATCGCAAGCATATTGCATTAAAATAATGATGAATGAACTAGTAATGTTTTCAGAATAGAAGTTTCGCATATTACTCTAGAAGTTTCTAGATAAAACAGGAACCTGAAACAGGAATATTGTTTATAATACACCAAAGCTCATGGACATATTTGAATAAATCACTTTTTTGGATTTTTGTCCAAATGATGATTGAACAAAAGGACAAGATAGGGTGTTGGTGATGCAATTTTGGAAAAATGATTAGTATAAAAAGGAATTATTCTCAAGAAAGGGGAAATGATATTGTTTATCCATGCAAATATCAACCACGCACATCTGGCTATGACACCCGAGGAATGACGTAGCAGATCGAACAAAGGGAAATTCAATTATGAGTTGCAATGTTTTTGTCTCAGAAAGAATAGTAGAAGGGACGTTGGAATTACAGTGGGGCAAGCTTGCTGAGCAAAAAATGATTGTTTCTTTGGGATACTCTATTCGAGATGATGGTTGAGCGAATACATCAGTGACAGCATATTAATGAAAAACGAGTGATGATACCTTAAATTTTAAAATAGATCATTCACATTTCTTCATATATCATTCATACCACATTTAGTTAGGAGCATTGGATTCATTTCAATTATAGCATCCTAATTATTTGGCATAAACATGCGCAAATAAAATGGAGTCTACAGGACATGTTCCCCAGAGAATAGTGTAACAACATTGGTGAAGTCAGATCTTATCTCCCTAAAGTTGCAGTGGAACAGATCGAAAGAGGCTAATCTTATCTCCATGTATCGGCAATGGAGCAGATTTAAGCCTTAAGCCTTATCTCTTTGAGGTAGTAAGAGAGCAGGTTGGCAATTGTAGTCTTATCTTCCTAGGGTAGCAAGGAAGCAGACTGAAGATTGAAGATCTTATCTCCCTAAGCGTTAGTGGAGCAAATCGAAGATGGCGAATCTTATCTTCATGTATCGGCAATAGAGCAGATTTTAGCCACTAGCCTTATCTCTCTGAGGTAGCAAGAGAGCAGGTTGAAGATTGAGTCTTATCTTCCTTAGGTAGCAAGGAAGCAGACTGAAGATTGAATATCTTATCTCCCTAAGCGGTAGTGGAGCAGATTGAAGATGGAGAATCTTATCTCCATGTATCGGCAATGGAGCAAATTTTAGCCACTAGCCTTATCCCTCTTGTAACACCCCGAACCCGAGACCGACACCGGAGTCGGACACGAGATGTTAACAAACTTTGAAAAATTTTTCCAGACACTGCCCAGTCTGAGTACTAGTCGCTTCAAAAATCATATCTTGAGTTTCACAACTCAAAAATCAGTTTTGTGATTTTTCCCTGAAACTAGACTCATGTCCCCACCTATGGATTTTTTTCTAGAATTTTTGGTCGGGCCAATTAGTACAGTTTATTAGTCAAAGTCTCCCATGTTACAGGGGTCGACTACACTGATCCTTTCCCATTACGACTGGGATATCTCTCTGCACAGAGCTTCAATACTGATGCCGTTTGTTTCTATGGAAACTAGACTCAGAGAGGAATCCATACATATATGGTATGACCCCTAATTATCTCTGGTCAATTTATAGTGAATTTCCAAAGGCGGAACAGGGAATCCAGAAACTGTTCTGGCCCTGTTCCACAAGAACCCGAATATCTCTTACTGTACTGTTCCTATGATTGTTTCGTTACTTCCATATGAAAGTAGATTCATCAAGGTTCGATTACATAATTTATTCACTATTTAATTCCACTCCTACGAATTCTTGTGATTTTTCCAATCCACACCACTGCTGCTATCAGCTTCTGTGTTCAAAGTAAACCTTACCTAATTTGGGGTTTCATGGACCAACTAGGGCCTTGTCATACATAAGCCCACATATGATCATACTTAGCCATTCTAGTGGCTGGTCATTTGCTCAACACTTCCATTCCAACTATAGTTACATCATGAAACCATCTATACATTCATAAATACGCATGGTCTAATGCCATACTCCACTTCTACAAGCCATTTTCGCATGGCTGTACACTTATACATTTCATAAAGTACTCGAAAAACAACAATGGGTAGTCCTATACATGCCATATCAAAATTCAACCAAAATAGTACCCAAAAGAGCCTTTGATAGTGTGGGCGACTTCGACTTCAAGATCCCGAGTCCGATAGCTGGAGAACCAAAAATCTATAAAACAGAGGAGCAATGTAACGAGTAAGCAATTTATGCTTAGTAAGTTTGAGCAAGGAATTCCAGCATGCACAAATAATAGCACACATTTAGCTAAACGAAATATTTCATAATACGCAATTTACCGATATCAAACTTGCTTCACAACATTAACAACCCTTATGTACATACACAATAAACTAACTTGGCCGAAGGCCGGTAGCTCGTTTATCAACTGAGCGAACATTTATTTGTAAGGGCTCGATTAATATTTAACATATACGTAACATATCCCCATATTGGGATGTTTTTCGAGTATTCGCTGGAATTTTACAGTAAGCTCATTCATTACCAAATCACGTACCTTCGGGATTTAACCGGATATAGCTCCTCGTTCAAATGCCTTCGGGACATAGCCCGGTTTTAGTAACTCACACAATGCCTTCGGGACTTAACCCGGATTTAACAACTCGCACGAATGCCTTCGGGACTTAACCCGGATTTAACAACTCGCACGAATGCCTTCGGGACTTAACCCGGATTTAGTATCTCGCACAAAGGCCTTCGGATCTTAGTCCGGATATATTCACTTAGCACAAAGCCTTCGGGACTTAGCCCGGACAGCATTCAATTAATCATGCACATCTAACAATAATTCATGGCACATTCATATTTCATTTTCGTTTACGAAACTCAAACACAAGGCACATATTGTCCTTGTACATTCGGCTCAATAGCCACACATAGAGCATGATTTAATCACATCGAAATTTAAGCTCTCTTACTCAAGAACTTACCTCGGGTGTTGTCGAACGATCCCGCTAACTATTCGACCACTTTTTCCTTCCCTTTATCGGATTTATTTCCCCTTTGCTCTTGAGCTTAATCAAACAAATAAATTGATTTCATCATTTAGGCATCAAAAGATGAACACAAGGCACTTAGCCCATATTCATACATTAGACATTAAAGTCTCATACATGCAAAAATCATGCATCAACACAACATATTAGCTAATTTCTTTCCCCTTGGCCGAATATGCATGTCCATTTTTGGGGTCGATTTCAACACTTAATACACACATATACACACTAGTAAAGCATCCTCCCACTTTTCATCAATTTAACACATGCATTGCTCATTAACATGCAAAGTTACATTCGGCCTTAGCACACATCTTGCTAGCCGATTCTTCTCCATTTAGCAACCAATGCACATATGTGCTCACACAAAAATGCTAAAAAGGAGGTTCAAGAATCATCAAGCCATCATCACATGCATCATTAACAAGCTTCATATTTTGCATGCAATGGCATTAACACAACCTCCACCTAGGCCGAATCTTAACTCATCCTCATGCCTCATCACCACAACATCAAACACCAACCAAGAATGATGCATCCATGGTCAAGTGCCATTTCCATCACATAGCAAGATTTAGACCATGGGCTAGGTAGAACTCAAGCTAACAACTAAAACATGCATGCATCTCATGGAACATCATCAAACATACCTTGGCCTAGCTACATGCATGGCCGAATCTCTTCACCTTTCTTCTTCTTTCCTCCTTAAAATTTTTGGCCAAGGATGAACCAAAGGATGAGAAATTTTTTTCTTTGTTTTTCTTTCTAATTTAGGCTAAAATGGAGGTGAGAAAGGATGAACACAAACTTTTCTCCTTTCTTCTCTTGAGCTCACGGCAATGGGGGGGGGAACAAACACTACACACACATTTTTTTTTCTTTTGTTTTCCATTTCTTTATTACCCATACTTCTTATTTTATTCTTCCACTAACAAAACATGTTTCATGACATGTTTTGCCCATCATTCTTTGTCATGGCCGGCCACTACTCATTAGGGGGGGAATTTGACATGCAAGTCCCCCCTTTGTCCACATGCACTAGTAGGTCCTCACACATTGACCTATCACATTTTAGAATTTTCTCACATAAGTCCTATTGACTAAATTCACATGAAATCAACCAAATTGAAGCTTGAAATTTTCACACATTCATAATTACATATTCTACACAATAAGTATCACATTCAAACATTTCGGTGACTCGGTTTAGCGGTCCCGAAACCACTTCCCGACTAGGGTCAACTTTGGGCTGTCACAACTCTCCCCCACTTAAGAAATTTTCGTCCCCGAAAATCTTACCGGTAAATAGGTTTGGGTATCGTTCTTTCATCGAGCTCTCGGTCTCCCAAGTAGCTTCCTCGATCCCGAGTTTGAGCCATAACACCTTTACTAGCGGAACTCTTTTGTTTCGCAACTCCTTCACTTCACGAGCTAGGATACGCATCGGTTCTTCTTCATAGCTCATGTCGACTTGAATTTCAACCTCCGATGGGCTAATTATGTGCGATGGATCAGATCGATAGCGTCGAAGCATCGAAACATGAAAGACGTCATGAATCTTTTCAAGCTCCGGGGGCAAAATCAATCTATACGCAACCGGACCAACTCGTTCGGAGATTTCGTACGGCCCAATGAATCTTGGGCTCATCTTGCCCTTACGGCCGAACCTGAGTATCTTTTTCCAAGGTGAAACCTTAAGGAACACTTTGTCTCCCACCTGATACTCGATGTCTTTTCGTTTCAAATCTGCGTACGACTTCTGACGATCCGTGGCTACCTTCAGACTTTCACGGATTACCTTTACTTTCTGCTCAGCATCTTTAATCAAATCAACTCCGAAAATTTTACTTTCACCGAGCTCGGTCCAAAACAATGGTGTACGGCATTTACGACCGTACAAAGCCTCGTAAGGTGCCATCTTAATACTTGATTGAAAACTATTGTTGTAAGCGAATTCAATCAAAGGTAAATACCGTTCCCATGAACTACTGAACTCGAGGATGCAACATCTCAACATATCCTCAAGTATCTGAATTATCCGCTCGGATTGACCATCGGTTTGGGGGTGAAAAGCAGTGCTAAAATGCAACTTGGTACCCAGAGCTTCTTGCAATTTCTTCCAAAATCGTGAGGTGAATCTCGGATCTCTATCCGACACGATAGAAACAGGTACCCCGTGTAATCTCACAATTTGATAAACGTACAATTCAGCTAGTTTCTCCAATGAAAGATCCGTACGTACGGGGATGAAATGAGCCGACTTAGTCAGTCTATCAACAATAACCCATATCGCATCCTTCTTACTTGCTGACAAGGGCAGTCCGGACACAAAGTCCATTGTGACTCGATCCCATTTCCACTCGGGTATCATGATCGGCTGGAGTAATCCTGAAGGCACTTGATGTTCCGCTTTCACTTGTTGACATATTAAACATCTCGAAACAAAGTCAGAGATGTCCCGTTTCATACCATGCCACCAAAATTGACGTTTCAAATCATTGTACATTTTCGTACTCCCCGGGTGAATTGACATTCGGCTACAATGGGCTTCGTTCAGAATCATCGAAATGAGTTCCGAATTCCTTGGAACACACAAACGATTTCTGATCCTCAAACAATCATCATCATCAATTTGAAACTCCGATTCCTCGTTCGGAAAACACTTAGCCCGTTTTGCAACCAATTCATCATCGACTTTCTGAGCTTCACGAATTTGGTGAGTCAACAATGGTTTAGCTTTTAATTCAGCTACTAACACACTGTCTGGTAAAACAGACAAATGCACGTTCATCGCTCGTAAAGCAAACAATGACTTCCGGCTTAAGGCGTCCGCAACCACGTTAGCCTTTCCCGGGTGGTAATCAATGACAAGCTCGTAATCTTTCAACAACTCAAGCCGACGTCTTTGTCGCAGATTCAAGTCTAGTTGAGTCATCAAATATTTGAGACTTTTGTGATCCGAAAATACATGGCACTTCTCACCAAACAGATAATGTCGCCATATTTTTAAAGCAAACACGATGGCAGCTAGTTCGAGATCATGGGTCGGATAATTCCTCTCGTGTGGCTTCAATTGTCTCGACGCATAGGCCACGACTCGACCTTCTTGCATCAATACGCAACCCAACCCAAGTAGGGATGCGTCACTATAAATGACAAACTCTTTACCTGATTCGGGTTGCACCAAAATTGGAGCTTCAGTCAAGTGAGTTTTCAGTTGATCAAAACTTTTCTGACACTTCTCCGTCCATTCGAACTTAACGTCCTTTTGAAGTAGCTTCGTCATTGGTGTGGCTATCATCGAGAAACCTTTGACAAATCGTCGGTAATAACCGGCGAGCCCTAAAAAGCTCCGATCTCAAATCTATTTTTGAGAACACTGAGGCTCCCTTCAGTTGGTCGAACAAATCATCGATGCGCGGCAACAGATATTTGTTCTTTATCGTCACTTTATTCAGCTGACGATAGTCAATGCACAACCTCATGGTTCCGTCCTTCTTTTTCACGAACAATACTGGTGCACCCCAAGGTGAGAAACTTGGTTGAGCGAAACCTCTATCCGTCAGTTCTTGCAACTGAGCTTTCAACTCCTTTAACTCGGTTGGTGCCATACGATACGGAGCTATCGAAATCGGCGTAGTCCCAGGTACAAGCTCAATACCAAACTCTACCTCCCGAACAGGTGGTAAACCCGGTAATTCTTCCGGAAAAACATCCGGGTATTCACAAACCACCGGCACAGATTCGGGTTTCTTTTCTAATTCTTTGTCATCAAGCACATATGCAAGGTATGCTTCGCACCCTTTTCTTACATATTTCTGTGCCAACATTACTGATATTACAGCTGGCATCCCCTCCAAGTCCGCAGACTCAATAGGTAAAGTCTTACTGGATGCTAAGGTTTCACATATGTAAGAATGGGTAGAACCGGGGTCAATCAAAGCAATTACATTAGTATCAAAGAGGGTGAATGTACCGGTAATAACATCAGGCGAAGAAGCATCCTCGCGGGCACGTATAGCATAAGCTCTAGCAGGCGCACGAGCTTTGGATCTGGTTATATCATCTCTAGATCCTCTCTGACCACCACTAGCATTGCCCGTATTTCCAGATGGTCTACCTCGAGCAGTGGTAGCACTCGGTTTCCCACTCTGATTTGCATTCTGTCCCAACAACCTCGGGCAATCTTTAATGAAGTGGTCCACTGATCCGCATTTGTAACAGGAGCGGTCAGGAAATCTACAACTCCCCGAATGCCATTTACCGCAATATCGGCATTTCGTCCTGTCTCGACGTTCATTCCCAACACTGGCGACCGAAGTGCCTCGTGTACCCACAGGGGGTCGATCACGATCTCGTCTAAAAAGGCCCGAAGTGCCTCTAAACTGGCCCGCATCATCTCGAAATCTCTTCGATGTCTGTTGAAGAGACCTTCCCGAGGATCTTTTACGAAACTCTCCAGTTCCCTCATCAACTCTTTGCTTTTCTTTTCTAAGCTCTTCGGCTTTACAAGCTCGTTCAACAAGTACCACGAACTCTCGTATTTCAAGAACGCCAACGAACATTTTTATATCTTCATTCAGCCCATCCTCGAAGCGTTTACACATAATAGCTTCGGACGAAACACATTCCCGAGCGTATTTGCTAAGTCTAACAAATTTTCGCTCGTAATCAGTAACCGACATGGAGCCTTGCTTAAGCTCAAGAAATTCCTTCCGTTTTTTATCAACAAATCTCTGACTGATATACTTTTTCCGAAACTCAGTTTGGAAAAACTCCCAAGTTACTTGCTCTCGGGGCACAACAGAAGTCAGAGTACTCCACCAATAGTAGGCAGAATCACGTAGCAAGGAGATAGCACACTTTAGGCATTCATCGGGTGTACAAGATAGCTCATCGAGTACCCGGATAGTGTTGTCCAGCCAAAATTCAGCTTGCTCGGCATCATCGCTATCCATAGCCTTAAATTCAGTAGCCCCATGTTTTCGGATTCTGTCAACTGGGGGCTTATTTGACCTTATTTGGTTCGTTACCGGTGGTATTGTAGGTGCGGGGGTAGTATTTGTCGGGAATGGAGGTTGTGGAACAGCCATATTAGTTCGAATGTATTGGTTGAACCAATCATTCATCACGCTATAGAATGCTTGTCTAGCTTCATCATTCGGATTACTAGCATTAGGTTGAGAGTCTGCCGGCACTGTCCCTTGTGCGGGAGCAGGCGCTACACTCTCAAGATCATCAGCTACCTCTCGGTCACGATCGGGATCCATTACTATAAACACATTTACAATTGTCAGAAATCACCACACTATCAAGTAATAACATAAAATGGCATGTATAGCTAGACCCAACACATTACGGTAGTCCTAGAATCGACTAAACCGTAGCTCTGATACCAATTTAATGTAACACCCCGAACCCGAGACCGACACCGGAGTCGGACACGAGATGTTAACAAACTTTGAAAAATTTTTCCAGACACTGCCCAGTCTGAGTACTAGTCGCTTCAAAAATCATATCTTGAGTTTCACAACTCAAAAATCAGTTTTGTGATTTTTCCCTGAAACTAGACTCATGTCCCCACCTATGGATTTTTTTCTAGAATTTTTGGTCGGGCCAATTAGTACAGTTTATTAGTCAAAGTCTCCCATGTTACAGGGGTCGACTACACTGACCCTTTCCCATTACGACTGGGATATCTCTCTGCACAGAGCTTCAATACTGATGCCGTTTGTTTCTATGGAAACTAGACTCAGAGAGGAATCCATACATATATGGTATGACCCCTAATTATCTCTGGTCAATTTATAGTGAATTTCCAAAGGCGGAACAGGGAATCCAGAAACTGTTCTGGCCCTGTTCCACAAGAACCCGAATATCTCTTACTGTACTGTTCCTATGATTGTTTCGTTACTTCCATATGAAAGTAGATTCATCAAGGTTCGATTACATAATTTATTCACTATTTAATTCCACTCCTACGAATTCTTGTGATTTTTCCAATCCACACCACTGCTGCTATCAGCTTCTGTGTTCAAAGTAAACCTTACCTAATTTGGGGTTTCATGGACCAACTAGGGCCTTGTCATACATAAGCCCACATATGATCATACTTAGCCATTCTAGTGGCTGGTCATTTGCTCAACACTTCCATTCCAACTATAGTTACATCATGAAACCATCTATACATTCATAAATACGCATGGTCTAATGCCATACTCCACTTCTACAAGCCATTTTCGCATGGCTGTACACTTATACATTTCATAAAGTACTCGAAAAACAACAATGGGTAGTCCTATACATGCCATATCAAAATTCAACCAAAATAGTACCCAAAAGAGCCTTTGATAGTGTGGGCGACTTCGACTTCAAGATCCCGAGTCCGATAGCTGGAGAACCAAAAATCTATAAAACAGAGGAGCAATGTAACGAGTAAGCAATTTATGCTTAGTAAGTTTGAGCAAGGAATTCCAGCATGCACAAATAATAGCACACATTTAGCTAAACGGAATATTTCATAATACGCAATTTACCGATATCAAACTTGCTTCACAACATTAACAACCCTTATGTACATACACAATAAACTAACTTGGCCGAAGGCCGGTAGCTCGTTTATCAACTGAGCGAACATTTATTTGTAAGGGCTCGATTAATATTTAACACATACGTAACATATCCCCATATTGGGATGTTTTTCGAGTATTCGCTGGAATTTTACAGCAAGCTCATTCATTACCAAATCACGTACCTTCGGGATTTAACCGGATATAGCTCCTCGTTCAAATGCCTTCGGGACATAGCCCGGTTTTAGTAACTCACACAATGCCTTCGGGACTTAACCCGGATTTAACAACTCGCACGAATGCCTTCGGGACTTAACCCGGATTTAACAACTCGCACGAATGCCTTCGGGACTTAACCCGGATTTAGTATCTCGCACAAAGGCCTTCGGATCTTAGTCCGGATATATTCACTTAGCACAAAGCCTTCGGGACTTAGCCCGGACAGCATTCAATTAATCATGCACATCTAACAATAATTCATGGCACATTCATATTTCATTTTCGTTTACGAAACTCAAACACAAGGCACATATTGTCCTTGTACATTCGGCTCAATAGCCACACATAGAGCATGATTTAATCACATCGAAATTTAAGCTCTCTTACTCAAGAACTTACCTCGGGTGTTGTCGAACGATCCCGCTAACTATTCGACCACTTTTTCCTTCCCTTTATCGGATTTATTTCCCCTTTGCTCTTGAGCTTAATCAAACAAATAAATTGATTTCATCATTTAGGCATCAAAAGATGAACACAAGGCACTTAGCCCATATTCATACATTAGACATTAAAGTCTCATACATGCAAAAATCATGCATCAACACAACATATTAGCTAATTTCTTTCCCCTTGGCCGAATATGCATGTCCATTTTTGGGGTCGATTTCAACACTTAATACACACATATACACACTAGTAAAGCATCCTCCCACTTTTCATCAATTTAACACATGCATTGCTCATTAACATGCAAAGTTACATTCGGCCTTAGCACACATCTTGCTAGCCGATTCTTCTCCATTTAGCAACCAATGCACATATGTGCTCACACAAAAATGCTAAAAAGGAGGTTCAAGAATCATCAAGCCATCATCACATGCATCATTAACAAGCTTCATATTTTGCATGCAATGGCATTAACACAACCTCCACCTAGGCCGAATCTTAACTCATCCTCATGCCTCATCACCACAACATCAAACACCAACCAAGAATGATGCATCCATGGTCAAGTGCCATTTCCATCACATAGCAAGATTTAGACCATGGGCTAGGTAGAACTCAAGCTAACAACTAAAACATGCATGCATCTCATGGAACATCATCAAACATACCTTGGCCTAGCTACATGCATGGCCGAATCTCTTCACCTTTCTTCTTCTTTCCTCCTTAAAATTTTTGGCCAAGGATGAACCAAAGGATGAGAAATTTTTTTCTTTGTTTTTCTTTCTAATTTAGGCTAAAATGGAGGTGAGAAAGGATGAACACAAACTTTTCTCCTTTCTTCTCTTGAGCTCACGGCAATGGGGGGGAACAAACACTACACACACATTTTTTTTTCTTTTGTTTTCCATTTCTTTATTACCCATACTTCTTATTTTATTCTTCCACTAACAAAACATGTTTCATGACATGTTTTGCCCATCATTCTTTGTCATGGCCGGCCACTACTCATTAGGGGGGAATTTGACATGCAAGTCCCCCTTTGTCCACATGCACTAGTAGGTCCTCACACATTGACCTATCACATTTTAGAATTTTCTCACATAAGTCCTATTGACTAAATTCACATGAAATCAACCAAATTGAAGCTTGAAATTTTCACACATTCATAATTACATATTCTACACAATAAGTATCACATTCAAACATTTCGGTGACTCGGTTTAGCGGTCCCGAAACCACTTCCCGACTAGGGTCAACTTTGGGCTGTCACACCTCTGAGGTAGCAAGAGAGCAGATTGAAGATTGAGTCTGATCTTCTTAAGGTAGCAAGGAAGCAGACTGAAGATTGAAGATCTTATCTCCCTAAGCAGTAGTGGAGCAGATCGAAAGAGGCAAATCTTATTTCCATGTAAGAGAAAATTTAAGCCCCAAGCCTTATCTCTCGGAGGTAGCAAGAGAGCAGGTTAAAGATTGAGTCTTATCTTCTTGAGGTAGCAAGGAAGCAGACTGAAGATTGAAGATCTTATCTCCCTGAAGTTGCAGCGGAGCAGATCAAAGATGGCGAATCTTTTCTCCATGTATTGACAATGGAGCAGATTTTAGCCATTAGCCTTATCTTTTTGAGATAGCAAAAGAAGCAGATTGATGATTGTAGATCTTATCTTCCTAAGGTAGCAGTGGAGCAGATCAAAGACTACGAATTCTCCTAGAGTATGATCCTGAAGATAGTAGGATCGAATGGGGCTGTTTGCAGAAACAAGGGAGAGCCAAGAGGTCAGGATTCAACGAGACTGGGCAAGATGATCCTTTTGAAGTCTTTACTTTATTCTCGTTACACTATAATGAGCAAATAGGGGCAGCTATAATAGGCCTATTTCGCCTAGGCATAAAAATATTATACCAGAACCAAAAAAAAGAAAAATAATAATAATAAATAACTTAATTAAAAGTCCAAGTCTTTTTACAAAAATAAAGGCCCAAAACACTAACCCAAATTCCAATAACAAAACATAGCCCAAAACAGAAATAAAACACTAGCCCAAAACCTAAAATCCCTAGCCCGATTCACAGGTGGCCCAATCTGAGACTAACCCTAGCCCAAACCCCAGTTGCTGATTAGTTCCACAGCAATAGTCTTCACTCCTGGCCATTCATTTTCAAAGCAGGCTCATAGAGCCCAAGCCAGAAACTTCTGGAAAACACCAGAAGCTAGCTAGGATTGGGCTCCCCACGAACGGTCCCAGGCACGACCTCTTTCACATGTGCCTCCCCCCGTTCCTCTGTACAGCCGTTCCTACAAAAGAACACACGAGAAGAAATAGACTAACAGAATACACAAATGATAACAGGAAAATATTTTATTTTTCGCTATTTATTCTGTAAATTTGGGCTATAAAAAGCCCTCGCTTGTACTCTGTAAATTTACGCACACTGCATATAAAAAAAATCAAGCCGAAAGTTATTGAAAGGTGATTCCCAGTCTTATTTTTTTCTTTCTTTTCCTTTTTACGTTTTTCTTTGTTAGGTTTACATGAAATTTTAAAATAAAAGAAAGAAAGGGATTTACCTTAGTGGTCGAGGCCCGTCTTCTTCGTCGCAATCGAAGTAGGGACGGGATTTCGAAATCGAAGTAGATAATCCTCGAGGTTTGATCCTCCATGGCTCCTTTGCGCATCATAAGTCACTAAAATGAAGCAAGAACATGCGACTAAGAGGGCTATGGGGATCGGCCGAATGGTGAGGAGAGAATTAGAGTGCTTATGTCTTCTCTATTTTGTTAGTAATTTAGGGTTTTTGTCCTTTTTATAAAAAAGACGAAACAGTACCATTTGAAGCAAATTCCAATGGTTCAAAATGATGCCGTGTAGGTAAACAACCCGATGACCCGACCCACGCAAGGTCAAGATCCGCACACTTGGTCCTTGAGGGTCAATTGTACGTTTAGTCCTCCCTTTCACGTTGTTGTTCAATTGTACCTTGTTTGCTTTACTTTGTTTTTTAGAATTTATACTTATAATTTGCGCATGATGTCAATTAAGCCACACCTCAACCCAGCGTTTCGGGATCGGGGATATTTCCAGCTTTTGTCCCTGTGAATTCGCGCGCATTACGCATGGGTCCCTATTTTAAATCCAATAGTTTATTTTATTTATAAATTATCCCTGTTATTTTGAATTTATTTTAATTAAGTTTTCAATCTATACAATGTATTAATTTTTTAGGGGAATTTGTTTAATTTTTTTTATGTGTTGAGATTACCTTAATAATTCTACTTTGTTTTAAAAAATCATTATTTTAAAATCTCCATATTATATTATTTTAACATTTTGTATAATATTCCATTTCAAATATTCTTATTTATATTTGTACATATATAGTATTTTAATTGAGCTTTGTATTTGGAAACACTTATATTTTAAAATCCATTTAATATTTTTATATTTGTGTTAATCTGTTTTAATAATTTTGCTTTGTTTTTATTTGTATAATTATTTTTAAGTTTTTTATCATATTATTTAAATATTTTGTATAATGTCTCATTTAAAATTTTTTTGTGTATATTTGAACATATATAATTTATAAAATTAATTTAATCTTATATGCACTATTAATTCCATGTTATTTTTTTACATATAATTGCTTCTAAATTCATTTATATATATATATGTATATGTCTTTTAAATTTATTGTGTACATAATTGGTTTTCTAAGATCATATTTTATTATGTATTTTTACTAGCCTTTCATATTGTGTATTATTTAAATTCTCCTTCATTGTGTGTATATTGTCAATTTTTTTATAAATACACTTTTTTTAACATTTGGCATATTATTTGTTTTAAATTTCTTCTTTTTGCAACATCAATTTTTTTAAAAAATTATATATATGTTCTTTATTTTTCCTATAAATTAATTCAAGTTCTAGCATATGTTATTTGCTCGTTAACCCATCATTTTTTAGAAATTATTTTTGTATTGTGTTAGTTTTATATTGTTTGGTATCTCATGTGTTAATTGTCTTTATATTATGTCATGTAAATTTGCTACACCACATTTACTTGTTTTTTATGTATTATTAAACCAATTGTTATTCACCCATGCTTGTGAATTTGGTTATATTTTGGGTTAATTGCTTGTTTGGTTAATTGGTTATGTAAGGTTATGTTATTTTCGTTCACCAACTATTGTATTTTATGCATGTATATTATTCCATGATTATTATTTTTTCTTTTGGGTTTACAAAATGTTGCTTTATGATTTTCAACTCTTTAAAATAAATTATTCCCTTTTATTTCAAATAAAATTAAGACGTTTTGAGCTAGTTTACAATGGTTTATTAAAAAATTCTCAAATAAGGCAATGTTCAATATTTGGAAATTCGAAGAATCGTGCCCTACTATGCTGGATTTCGATTCTTCGTTGGACGAAATATTTGGACATCCTTTTGTAATTTTTGACCTAAGAGCTTTTGGAAGTCAAAAATCAATCGTGTTTTCAAAGGTATAAAGGATCATGTCCTATCATGCTGGATGTGATAATGTATACCTTTGAAACGAGAGAGTTTTGACGACAAACTTGAACCACTCAAATGTTTTAAAAGGAACCATATTTCCAAATTTTTAAAAAACCCTAGACAAAAGGACAACACTTAATCAATCTGGTACCAGTTTTTGGGCGTAGTGAAGATGCTAACCCTTCCTCATACGTAACCGGTTCCCCGACCCATTTTTAAATTTACGTGGACCAAAATTGATTTAAATGGAACAAAATGTTTTAGTAGGTGATCCAATCACACCTAAACAAAAAGATTGGTGGTGACTCCACATTTTGATTTAAAAGTCGATCCCCCATTTTTTTAAAAAAATTAAAAATGGTTTCGACAGGATTCTTGTCTTGGGGGCCCTAATGGCTAGTGGTTACTATCTTCAGCTGGCTCACAATGATTGGTTTTGAATAACCCTTGTTATGTATGCTTGCATTATTCACCTCATTCTCCCTTTTCCTTGGGGTTGATCTTTTGGTGCCTTCCCCTGCATCTATCTTACTGCTCCTTACTGTGTTTTCAACCATTTCGCCAGACATCACTATACCCGAGAAGCTTTTAGTGGCACTTCCCAACATATGATTGATGAATGGGGCCTTTAAAGTGTTGATGAAAAGCATTGTGGTTTCTTTCTCCAATAGAGGTGGTTGGACTTGTGTTGCCACCTCTCTCCATCTTTGGGCATATTGCCTGAAGCTCTCATTTTGTTTCTTCTCCATGTTTTGCAATGTGATTCTGTTAGGGGTCATATCCGTGACATGACTATATTGCTTCATAAAAGCTTGTGCTAGGTCTTTCCATGAATTCATCTTGGTATGGCTCAATTGGTTGTAACATTTACATGCTGCCCCAACTAGACTGTCTTGGAAGCAGTGAATCAATAGTTGATCATTATTGACATACCCTGTCATCCTCTGACAGAAAATTGTACTGTGAGCTTTGGGGCAGCTGGTCCCATTATATTTCTAAAACTCCGGGGTCTTGAACTTGAGGGGAAGCACTAGGTCCAAAACCAAGCTCAAATCCTTGGCATCGATCCCACAATAATAATCAGCATTTTCCATTGCTTTGAATTTTTATTCTAACCATCTGCATTGGTCTTCAAGTTATTTTGGGAGCTCCACTCTTGCCTTTTCTAATTCTACGATATCATCAAGATCAGCGACAACGGGATTTGCTAGATTGTCTATTGGGTTGGAGCCTGAACTTGTCGGGAAGTCTATTGGTGCCTAGGTACCTGTCTGATATTAGGGTCTGATGTTAATGGACACCCTTTATGGATATGCGTTTAGTTGTGCTTGGGTGTTTGTTGGGGTAAAGCCTGAAGGATAAGCAGGGTCTTTATTATCATCCCCGGAATTGACCATAGGGTTTTTTCCTTTTTCTAGCCTTCCAGTCAGCAACTGAGTTAATTAGTTCATCATATTCTTTTGGGATTCTAGCATCTGACCCCTCATGTCTTGTTGAATTTTGGCCAATTATTCTTGCATCTGTCTTTGTTGCTGATCTTGTATTTCTCTTTAAATATGTTCTAGCATTTCCAATCTTTGATCCATTACTTTAGTTTTTGGCACGAGTATCGTAATGATACTTAGTTGATAGACTTTTGTCGTTTTTCAGATTAACTAAAATAACTTTAATTAATTAGGGTCCTTTTGTAAAATTTAATTCATATGATGTGATGTAATACAAATGCATTGTATGATTGAAAAAACTGTGTCAACTTTGATTCAATTCCATTTAGAATAACTTTACTAGAAAACAAAATTCTTTACATAAAATGAATTACATATATGTCTTTGCCTTAATACTCAAAGTTTTGACTTTCCTAAGAAGCCAGGCTTGCTCTCAACCCCAGTCTGATTCTAATTCATATTTCACACTTAGCACATCAACCTGAACTGCTAAGGTCTATAGATGATCGGCCACCTATCGTATTGAGCCACAGCTTCACCCATAATATAATCTCTGTCCCTAACTTGATTCTGAGAAAGGTAGAGTTGCTCTTTCCAACGCTTATCATTTGTTTCAAGGAGATCAACCCGAAGTTCGTAGTTTTGTAACGCAATCTCGAGTTCTTCTATCTTCCTTTTCAGCTCTTCAATCTTGTTCAAGCTCACGTTCTGCTCAATTGTAGAGTTGCGACTACGATACTATTGAAGCAACTTTTCTAGTTCTACCACTCTAGCCTTTAATTCAATTTTTTCACTTCGCCTTTATGACACACTCTTTTCTAGGGCCTCTTTTCGAACCTAAGCATCTTGGAATTTTCTCTCCCATCGATCGGCTCTGGTCTTTTCTTTTTGAATCTCTTGTCGCCATTGCTCTAACGTTTTCCCCAATCTGATAGTTCTCATCGATAAACGCAACTTCTTATAATCCGTATTCAAGCTATCCAAATCTTCTTTGGCCTTATTCTTTCCCTTTCTCAATTTCACGACCTCTAGCTTCTAAACATCAACATCTAATCTCAAATGCATTTTTTCCTCCTCCAGTTCTTCTATCCTCTTCCCTAGCTTCAAATTCCTCCTTTCAAAATCCTGCTTTATGATCTCTAGCTCGGAGGAGACTACTTGCAGGTATTCTTCCATCAATCGAACGCCTTCTTGACATTGCTCGGGGATGTTTTCATTGATTCTTCTACTCTACCACCTATTATATTCGGGGGTCATCATCGGACCTACAGTAAATATTTTCATCCGATGGGTCTGGTTCCAAGCGTTAGACATTTCCCAAACCTTTTTCTTCTAATTATCACCCTTATATGAAAACTCGCACAGAGCCAGCCCCTGTGTTGCTAGTATAAAGTATTTCGATTTGTGCTGCCTTAACACCAATAGAGGAGCATTTCCGACAGCTCCCCAAATTCCAAGCAGAGGGACTCGGTCAAAGTTCCCACACCGATACAAAATCTCATTGGGAACCATCCAAGGGGCTCTCCACTCGATGTCCTCTTCTTGGAGATTTTGAAGGATCACTGTCCATTTTTCCTCTAATATGTCTTCGCGCCTCGGTGTAGCCACTATTTTTTTAATAGAGAATGATTCACGGAGAATACCCGATAAGAAACTTTGCCTACTTTCTCGAAATGGTTGTGGAACCAAGCTAGCAATAGTTGAACATGTCCGATGAATCTTCCCTCCCTCGTTCTATAGCATGGATTCAAAGATCTGAATGTTTCGGCCAAAATTGCAGGAACAGGCATGACCCTCTTATCAAGTCAGTCGAACAAATCTGAAACTGCCTCATCTACGTGACCTAGCACTTTAGGGAAAACCATCAGCCCATAAATGCTCAAAGCAAAGACATCAACCCTTTTCTTCATATCTGGGTGTGCCAAAATCAGATCTCGCAAACTTTTCCAAAGAATACATTTGCTTTCTCCTTTTTGCTTGATCCGAGCCGTGACCCATTGTTTACTCATTCCTATGATATTCATTAACTTCTTTATGAAGGTCGGGACATTGACGGCTCTAGAATAGGCCTTGTCAACTTGAATCTTCGTACAACAAAGCAAGGCTGTATACTCCTCCATAGTAGGCACCAAATCCACCTTCCCAAAGGTTAAATAGTTGTAGGCAGGATTCTAAAATTGAGCTAGAGCTCGAAAAAAGTACTTGTCCACCTTGATGTCGAGTAGATACTGTAGATCACCATAATTACAGTAAAATAGCTATTTGATCTCATCGTCCCAATGGATCCATATATCTTTCAATTCCTGGAGATCGTTTTGTGTCACAGTGATACGAGTGAAGTCCTATAATTTCGATGTGTACCCTTCTACCAAACTATCACCTTTCTCTAATTGCGTTTTCTCTGACCATATTTGGACAGCCGCATTATCTTCCACTTTATCAAGAAATTTGTTCTCTATGGAAAGCTCTCTATTTAGTAATCGAACATGAATCGACACATTTTTAATGATGGAAATGTCATGCAAACAAAGAAAAACAAAACAAGTCAGTACATTTTATACAAAACAAAAAATTTAAAGTAAGCAAGAATTAATAAATCGCCCATTCGGGTATCCACTAATGGTTCGGTAGGGCTCTACTTAGGGCGGGCTCTTATGGCTCACTATATGTCATTTGGTTCTAAAGAAAGGGTACTTGAACCGGCAGATTCCTCAATCCTCACCCATTATAGGCTCATACGGACCGAGTTCAGTTCAAGGGAATACATTTCCCTATGGCTATACAGAGATGAAAATCTCACGAAGGCATAGGTACGGATGTATCCCGAAAGCGATCCACTATCCTATACGGAGGTGAAGACCTCACGAAGGATTAGTTTCTCACTCCCACTTAAAAAGGTAAGATTGAACAGCCATGCAATGCAATATGTGGAAATAAAGCAAAAGACACGGACTAATTAAAGCAAATATGAGCAAAGTGATGAAAATTATAACAAAGTCAAATGAAATGCAATGAAAGGATCGTAAATTTAAAATCGAATCATCAATTTTCGACCAAATAGACAAGAATTAATCAAATCATGGCTTGACTATCTTATTTTGTCCCCAGCAGAGTCGTCAAACTGTCGAAACTATTTTTTTTAAATGTCGACTTTTTATTTTAAAACAAAAATAAGATTCGCCACCAATCCTTTTTTAAAAGGTGTTATTGGGTCACCTTGTAATTTGATGTTTTAATAAATGGTTTGATTTACTAAAACAAAAGTTTTTGGTCTACGAAATTCAAGAAACGAGTTCGAGAGTCAGTTATGCACGAGGAAGGATTAGCACCCTCGTAACACCCAAAATTGGTACCTAGTTGATTAATTAAAGTCTAGGTGTCGAAAATTAAAAACCCGAAAAGAATATAAAAATATGATCCCTCTTTGTGTTATTATTTTTAATTACTCGAATAAATCAAAATGTGAATAAAATGCCTTCTTATCCCAAGATATCAACATATCACATATCACATCCCGTAAGTTGAGACACTACACCTCGAAGCCTTGAGAATAAGCTTACATTTTATTATAATTTTTACTTAAATCTCATGTATTTTAATTTTAAAAGGATGTTCGATCATTTTGGTTCAACGAGAAAAATTGAAACTTTGTAAGTTAGGGTACGACTTCTCGAATTTTTAAATACGGAACATTGTCTTATTTTGAAGGTTTTCTTTTTATGAAATAATAGCAAATGCGAAGTTTAAAATGATGTGTATTCATTTCATTTTGGGGCATAATATAAAAAAACGGCCAACATATTCGAATTAGTGCATGGGGTAGTAAGAATGAAATAACATAAAATAACTATATGAAAGAATGTGGTAATATAACCAAATGAAGGAACACTATAATAAAATCATTATAATTATAACAATGAAATATTAATTCATGATATTAACAATAAGACAAGTAAAGTAGTATAAATAAAAGAAATAAAATGCAAGATATCTCAAGAATAATATAATATGAGAAATGATAAAGTAATAAAAAAGAAATACGAAAGAATATATATAAAAGAGACAAATAATAGATAGATGGATAAAGTAAGTAAATATTAGTAGTAAGAAATAAATAATAAATAAGCATTAGTAGTAAATATTAGTAAAAGAGAAACAAATAATAAATAGATGAAAAAAAATAAATAGATATTAGTAATAAGAGAATAATGAGAATCAACAAATATTTAAATAAAGAAAATATTAAAACAACAAATTTTAATATATATGTAAAGAATATAAAATAAAAATAAATAAATAAATAAAACATAACGTATAAAATATAAAAAAGGGTTGAGATTAAATAGCCAAGGATTAAAATGTAACTTAGTGGGATTTTAGGTATACATTTTAAAAATAAAAGACTAAAGAGGTAGGTTAAAGGGCTTAATTAAAACGCGCGCAAGAGTGTAGGGACTAGTTGGGAAATTATTCCAGTCCCTATACGCAGCGTTTCAATATGGGCCAAAATGTAACAAAAATAAAATTATGCGGTAAAATTAAAAAGAAAAAGAAATAAAAACAAATAAAGACCAAATTGCAAGGCGTCGCAAAAGCGGAAGGTTTAAATTATTCCCATTCGTCTTAAAAACGCGGAACTTGAGCGTTATTGGGTCGAGTCTCAGGTCAATGTTAAAACGACGCCGTTTTGGTACTTGAAGTTTAGGCCCAAAATGACGTCGTATTAGTCCTAATATGAATGAAAAAATAAAAGAAAAAAATAATTTGCGCCATTCCCTAAAAAAAATTTTCTTTCCCTTATTTCTCTCTCAACTTTCTCCCTTCCCTTCCGAATTTCGGCCAGGCTCCGGTCCCAGGACCACCATGGAGGCCACTGATCGCCGGTGACAGCTCGTTGTCCACTGTGGTCGTAAATAAAAAAAATTGCCATTTTTAGGCTTTTTGACTCCTGACCCCGTTTTCACACTATCTTTCCTCGGAGATGGTCACCTTAGCCACCCATAGCGGCTCAAACATAAGAAAGGTGAGATCTTGGCCTCCTTTCTTTTATTTTTTTAAAATAAATAGATAAAAATATAACAGCAAATAAACGAAAGAAAAAATGAACCACCTTTTGGAAATTTTGTTTCTGATTGCTCTCTGTATTTGTGTATCAAAAAAATTTACATTCGTGTTTGGGCTTTTATAGCCGAAATTCATTACAATTTTTGTTCTTTGCTGCCTCTGTGCTGTCGCGTGTTCTCTTTTGTTTGGTCTACAGGTACGGAGGAGGCCAGCTATGTACGGAGGTGCTAACGTGGAGGGCCGAGGGGAAGCTGCTGGGGGTATGTAACACCCCAAACTCGGCCTAGACGTTATGGCCGAATCTAGTGGAGTCACATGAGAATGTATTTAAAACTGTGTTTACCCAAAAACAATTCCAGTTACCACCTTTTACTTAACTTAGAAAACATTTATTGATTAATTTGTTGGAAAACATTTCTTAGTTCGCGGAAGCTTAAGAACAAATAAAGTTGCAGTTCAAAACCCATAAACAGTATTTCAAAATTTTGAACTTAAACCAAACAGTCTGAAACCAGGAATTACATAATTACTTCCAACTATGACAATTAAAATATTAAAAGCATAAAAACCTTTGAAACCAGAGTGTATGTAGCAGTAGTTATCGTCGAGCCCTCCGCTGCACCGATCCACCTACTACTGGGGATTACTTGACAGACAAATAAAATAAGGGGTGAGTTTTCGTAAACTCAGTGTGTACATCCCTAGAGTAAATCATACATGCAAACGGATAGCAGTCAAACAGTCATAATCGAGCCTGAGCTCTTAACAGAATCGGTGTAGGCCTTAGCCTACTCAGAACAATATCAAATACATTCGGGCCTTAGCCCATACAGACATACATGCATATCAATCAGAACAGTAATGCCCACCAACCCTGCACACCATCTCCGTTCAACCCAACACACCATGTGGGGATAAAATCGACCCACCCAACCCTACACACCAAGCATGAGGATAAAATCAACCTATCCAACCCTACACACCAAGTGGTACTGTATACGACACGTATCAAATATATGCAGCATAGCTTCCAGATAACAGGCTCATAGCCTTTCAGTCTTCCTTCTCTTTAACAACAACCCAACCCAATGCAATGCAACATAAATAATATGGCATGCTCATGTGCATAACATCATTATCAAATCAGAATAGATACACATGCTTTAATTATCATGCTTTCACACGCACCTTAATATCAGATCAGAGTATAGGGGTCTAAGTAACACTTACTGACCCTACAACCAGGTCACAATCGACTTGGATAACCTGTGCAACCGTGCTAAACATTTCAAACAAATCGGGCTCACACACCTGTGTGGGCCCACATGCCTATGTGGCTCACACGGCTTAGATTGGCCTTGCCTGTGTGGATCACAAAGCCTGGCACAAGACCCCACACACCCGTGTGGCCCACACAACCCAATTGGTTAAGCCCGTACCTCCTACACTGCCTCGCCAACCTCACACGCCCATGTCCATCGTGCCCGCGTAGGATGTGCACAGCCTACTTCATCGACCACACGACCGTGTCTCACCACACGGCCTCCACACGGATAGTCCACACGCCCGTGTGGCGTCGACAGTAGCGTATTCGGCTTTCATCAAAACACGATTTCAGATTGACTAATGTACACACCTGGTTTCGATTGAAGCCTAACGTAATCCCGAGCACTCTAGAACCTATATTTGACCATGTTAAAACCCATTTCAGTTAACTAAACAATTTCTGGTTGAAACTAAACGAGATATTTCGCCCCGAAATCATTAAATCTCTTACCTCAAGCGAAAACCAACGAATACTACGCACTTAATTCGCTGTTCATGTAACACCCCTATCCCATAGCCGTTGCCGGAATAGGACGAGGCGTTACCAGAAATTAGGAATCGGATCAGAACAGTAAATTTTTTAGCCTTTTTTCTTAAATAAAAGATCATTTATATATATAACTAATAGATACAAACAAAGATCGAATTTAAAACTTATAAAAGTAAACTTCTATAAGATGCCATATTCGCATGGCTTATATACAATAGTCAAAATATCATTCTACTTATAGTCTAACCTATACATGCCATAAGCTAAGTCCAAAACATATGATAACCACAATAGTAGATAGTGTGACGAAGTGCTGACGATCCCCGTGCTAATAATAAGAGTCAACGATCTACAAAAATAAACAGAGAAACATAACATTCAAAGTAAGCTTTCATAAGCTTAGTAAGTCTTAAGCAATTTAAACAGTTGAACTTAAAAACAAACCAAATGTTCGAAATCACATAACACTTTCTGAGTACAATACTATTTGGCCGATTATGCACAAACACATATCATTTTACTCCGTTTATACTCAAACTCATATAAACATAGTATTTACAAGCTTCCGGATTAACTTTAATTCTTTCAAATTTCACTAGTGTATCATTTCTTACCCACACTTACTTTCAACATTCATAGTTAAATGGCATATCGAAAACTATCTTGTAACTTTGCATAATAACTGAATGCACACATATACAAATATACATATGAATTTACCACATCTTTTCATATGCTTCTCATTACACATTCTTTATTCTCGTCAGATCAATCTCACATAAATAATATATATTCTCGTCAGATCAATCTCACATAAATAATATATATCACATACCTGAATCACTTAATGTGTAATACGAGTTCAATTTATCATCTTAGCATAGGATCTCGTAGTCATATGCTTTATAGAATTCACTAGCATTTGGCCTGCGAGATATAAAACCCGAACATAACACCAGCACAAAGCCTACGGGACTTTAAACCCGGATTCAATCTCAGCACAATTTATTTTATATACTTTTTTACTAACTTTGGCCTCATCAAATATCTAATAATACCCACATTTGATAATTGGTCATTCGGCCACATTATATTCACATAAACATATGTACACTTCACACTTGCCCATTCGGTCACACCACATACACAAGCACATATATAAGATAATGCTTTTATCATTACTTGCTAATACATCATATACTTTGCTTTCATTTAAATAACCATTTAGCCATATTACATTTCTAAGTAACCATTTGGCCTCACTATACAAATAAGATAGCACACATTTTCGTAAAGGCCCTTCAGATAACTTGCACACATTTAATATTAGCCATTTCGGCCTCACCACATATACATATCTTGTACATCAATTTCATCATATCAAAACCACTTATATATCATTTCCTAACATCACAATTCAAAATTCACATATGGTTCTAATCAATATCTTATAAGCAACTCAAACAGTTTTATCAATGTTTACAACATATTCTCAAGTTTACGACAAGCTGTCTTCCTGCACAATAGTCACTAAATTATTTATATTTGGAGCTATGAAACTCCGAATTAATTTCCAGAAATTTTCCATGAAATTATACTCATTTATATTTCTTCCATAAAATTTTAAAAATTTTTGGTTGAGCCATTTAGTACATTTTATTAGTTAAAATATTCCATGTTTCAGGGTATGACTACTCTGACCCCTATACACTACAAACCAAATTTCTCCCTGTACAGAATTGCAATGACCATGACGTTTGTTTCCTGTAAAAATAGACTCAATAAGGAATTCATGCATGTAAGTTATGACTCTTAATAATTTTTGTACAATTTATGGTGAATTTATAAAATCAGAACAGGGGATCTCGAATTCATTTAGACCCTATTTTACAAGAATTCAAATATCACACAATATAGATTTCTTTTTCTTCCCCTGTTTCTTTCATGTGAAAATAGACTCATTAAGATTTAATCCCATATTTTGTTCTGCCTCTAACTCATTTTCCACTATTTTTAGTGTATTTTGAAAGTTACACTACTGCAGTAACTCAAATCTGTCAAGGCTAAATTACTCATTCATGATCATTGTTCACAAAATTAATACAACATCATTTCATCCATCATAGTAAGAACACATATTACGCATCATAGATCATCACATATCAAGGCATTCTCATAGGCTTAGTATACATACTTGCACAACTCATAACATAACTCAAGTGCATACTCACCAATGACTTACCTCATTGGGACCATCATCAACTCTTTCCCTGGATTACCCGTTGAACACTTGGAATACTAATTGGATACTCGGAAAAGCCTTTGCACATAAGTGCCTCAATTGTAGCTTAAGCTACCTCATATCTCATGACATTTCAATGCTCACTCTCAAGCTAGTCATCTAGACTCATAATTCCTAGTGACATGTCACTCGTATCCTATTCTATTCCAAATGTTCAAACGGGATTTTTCCTCGTCTATTAAGGCTTTGTCTTATCATATTTCTATTAATCACATACACATTAATATTTGTACAATTCATGTAATGATAACATTTAAATACATGTATAACATGGTATTGTTTACACACGAACTTACCTCAATACCACAAAGGTAAAAAAAAAGACGTAATTATCCTTAATCGATTTCTTTCCGTTCTAGGTCCAAATCCCGATTTTCATCATCTAAAACATCACATTCAACTTATTAAAACAATGTACTGATCAAATTAGTCCGTTGACACACTTGGGCTATTTTATAATTTTGCCCCTATATTTTACCAAAATTACCAAATTACCCCTAGGCTCGTAAAATAATTTTTATCACATTTCTTTACTCCTTGAGTCTAGATGAACCATTTTCATAACTATAGCAACTCATAATTTCAACTATTTCACACATTTACAACTCATTTTACAACTTAGCAATCTAGCCCTTTTTAAGGTGTTTTCATGCAATTTCTTTCACAAAAGTTGTTTATTAGACAACTAGAACTCATAATCTTCCATAAAAACACAACAAACAGCACATTTACTCTCATGGTAAAACTCTAGACTCTTCATCATTTTGCACAATAGTCCCCTCTTATGAAAGCTCATGCTTTAGGGGTTACAAAAATGTAAAAATCTTCAAGAAAGACATTAAAATCACTTACTTGCTAAGCCTCAAAGTTGCTGAAAATATGAAGCTTTCAAAACCCATTTCTTGGCTGGAAAAATCGGTGGAGAGAAGATGAAAAAGGGATGATATCATCCTATTTTTATTTTATTACCTATTTGGTCAAAAGTCACCTAATATCCCATAAATTTTGGCTTTTTTAAAATTTTTGTCTCCCCTTGGCCGGCCACACACTTAAAAAGGGTCCAATTGCCCTTTAAAGGCCTCCAATTTTAGTTCTCTAGTCTATTAACACCTTTAGGCACTAAAATACAACTTTTACCTTTTACGCGATTTAGTCTTTTTTCGAAATTGGACTAGAAATCGCTAAAATTAACTTACCAAAATTTACATGCACTTATAAAATTATATTATAACACATAAAATAATACTAAAATAATTTTCTCTGGCCTCGGAATAGTGGTCCCGAAACCACTGTTCCGACTAGGCCCAAAATTGGGCTGTTACAGTTCAGGAACGAAGAACAGCCCCCTTGATCAGTACCTAAACACCCAAAGAAAATTCCCCCTTAATCTCTTAATCAAAACGATGTTTACGAATGACAAGCAGAAACTTACCAATAAGGAGAACATCAATGAATCGTAGAAGCCCGTTAATACGAAATCAAAATGAATAGAAGGAAGACAAGGAAAATTTTGGAAAAAAGAAAAGAAAAAGAATGTGGAGAGGGGAAAAATAGTAGAGAATTTCGGCAGAGAGAGTTCTTTTGGGGAAATTACTCAGAAAAAACTGATAAACCCTACCACTTCAGTGTTTTAGTACACCAATTCTATCACGGCCTTAGTGGAAAAAATAATGCCCAAGCCAGGATTTGAACATAGGGCCTCTAGCATAAACCCTTGCCATTTAACCACTAGACCAGCAGACCCATTCTGTTAAGTTCCTACCAATAAATTCTTATAAGTCTATTAACCAAAAGTCAGGTTTTATTCAAATAAAAACCAAAATTTAGCCTAAGTTAAGGCTCGAACTTGGGACCTCCCAAACACACCCAAGAGCACATAACCTCTTAAACCACTTATATTTTATGCCAAAATGATCCAAAACAAGAGTTTCGATATTTCCATGCTCAACAATCACAGAAGCTGAAATTACAGAAATTTAGAGTGTTACAGGGTGCAATGCTAGAGGCTATTGCGGCGGAAAAGGAAACCTAGGGTTTCCGAAAATTTCAAATGTTTTGGGCCTATTGGGCTAGGTTTATTTGTAATTGGACTATTAATTTTGGATTTTTATTTGTTTATTTTTTTTTGTCTTGAGCCCAGGCAAACTTGGGCTAATTACAAATATCTAATAATTTCTCCATTGACTCAAATTCTATTAAAACATTGGCCATCAAGTCTTTAACATCATCCCAAATGGAGGTTGTAACATCTTAAATAACATAAGAATAGATCTTTAGAAATTATCAATAATTAAATCCTAACCTAGAGGTTTAGAGCTTCGTAGAAAGCATAGAGAACCAAGGCTTTAAGTCCCTTAAGTTGCAAATTTTTTCCTCTCACTTCCAAAAGCTCAACCCAAGTTAGCCATCCTAATATTTTGATGATTCTTAGATAAATGGGCTATTTGCCCAATAGACCCCAAACCCTTGCTCAATCCAATTCTTTACAAGTCTTTTCTTAATTTAACTAAAACTTCCATTTGTTATTTTAGTAAATTAAAAATCCTACCTCTACTATCATTTTGCTATAATCTCATAATATTCTCTGTTAGAATTTTGTTCTCAAAATCTTGTTGCTGGAAAATAAAACTCGAATTATTAACTCATTACGGTCAAGCCCAAGTCCATCGCCTTCGTCAAAATCCTTGAAGTTGTGTTGCTTATTTGTTGAATCTCTATTAATAATCAACCACTGTAGGTGTTTCGATCGAACTTGAACATGGGGTAGCCGTTTGAGATCTCAGGAAAGTAAGGTGGGTGACTCTTTATAAAAAATCGGGTCAAAATTCGAAGCTGCCCAGGTATACACGGACGTGTGGCTCGCCTGTTTGGGACACACAGTACCTCACACGACCATGTCCCCTTGATTTCCTTTGCATTCACGCTTTGCACATGGCCGTGTGGCTCCTGCTATTGGAAAATATGGACATCACATATATAATAAGGGTAATTACATGTTATTATTTACTATCATGATAGGTTAGCCCAAATTGAAAGTGATCAAATTTGGTTAGAATTTTATTGGGCTTTAATTATTAAATAAATTACAGTTTAAATATGTATAGATACCTAGTAATTGAGTTCTAATCAAATTCTAATTAATGATGGGCTAATTAGAAATTAATTAGAACTAATATGCCAAGGTTATAAATATAATTATACACAAGATATATTTTCTAATATCCCATCATTAGGAAAGAGAGAGTAGATATCCTCTAAATTTCTTGTATGCTAATTTGGAAGATCAAATCCCCAAGATTCGGTAAAACTTCAAGGAATCCATGGATTCAGGTAAGCTTCCGCATCTAGTTTTGTTCTTGATTTATTCTTGATGATTTGACATGATAGATCATGGTTTATTCAGTTTTATTTTTAGATTTATTTTACAAATCTAACAAGTGGCATCCGAGCCTCGTCATATCAAATCATTGAGAATTGATTAAGGTTCTTCTTTTGAATAATTGATTCATAAAATTTCATGGGTTTATATATTAAACTTTGAAGGTTTATATTAAAGTAAATTTTTTTAAGATCTTGATTATCTTGAATTCATCTTAAAAGTTTAGGGTTTTGTTTTAATTTTTTAATTTGAGTGATTTTCAAATTGATGAATTCAATTATAAAAGTTTTTATGTTTTAATATTTTTCTTGCAATTCAATTGTTTTCTTTATTCATGAATTGTGCTACTGTCTTTGCAAAATCATATTTCTGTCACTTTGTGCCTTTTCTTTGAAAGCATTATATATATATATTTTAATGGTATAAGAAATTTATTTTGATGTTTAAAAAAAAGGATAACATATACGCATGGCTTAATTCTTTAATATATATTTTATTATATATAAATATATAATATATACATGCTTTGATTGGTTTAATGCATGTTAGTTTTGGAAAATTATATAAATATATATGATTATCTTTGAATTTGATTGAAAGATGAAATTAAATATTTTGAAACAAATAAATTCAGATTTTGGCTTTTAATTAAGTATATCTAATATTTTAAATAAATTAGTTGAAACAAAATGCCGCCAAAGTGACCTCTTTTATGTAGATTAGTTTATTTAAAATATTAAGATGGTTATATGTTTTTGTAATTCGTGTGTTCATTAATTGACCCAAAGGTAAGTTAATATTTGACAGAATTTCAATGACATCTGTGGTGATAAATGTGTGACAATTATAAGTTATTTTATGTGAGCAATCAGTTAGTCCAAAGATTAATTCATTGTTTGACATAATTTATTGTCAATGTTTGATTGCTACAAATAAGAGTACCGCTTACTGTTAATATTACTGTCCAAAGACTTGATATTAATGTTGTGTTTGGTATCTTGAGATGGGATTAGTCATTATCTTAAATTTATTATTTACTTATGAATATTGATTTAAGCTTGTTTTCGTTCTATATTCAACTAATTCATCTTTTGCTGCCACAATATTTGCTAATATAAATTCTATACCCATGCTTAATAGGACTAATTTTAAGGAATGGAAAAGGCACTTACTTATAGTGCTTGGTTGTATGGACATGGACCTTGCGCTAATGTACCTCTCACTGCGGAAAACACCCCTGATGTTAAGAGGGATTTTGAGAGGAGAGATTGTTCAAATAGCATGAGTCTAATGATCATGAAACACAGCATTCCAGAAAACTTTAGGGGCACAAAATCTGAAGAGATTGCTCAGGCCAAAGGTTTCCTTGATGAAATTGAAAAATGTTTTGCTAAAAACGATAAGGTTGAGATGGCATCACTTCTGACTTCTTTGATGTTTATAAAGTATAAGGGTCAAGGAAACGTAAGGGAGTACATTATGAAGATATTCCACATTGCTTCAAGACTTAAGGCACTTAAGATCGAGCTTTCTGAGGAATTGCTTGTTCTTATGGTTTTGGTATCACTTCCTGGATAGTTTAATCAAGTTAAAATTAATTATAACTGTCAAAAGGAGAAATGGACCCTAAATGAGCTTATTTCTCATTTATGCAAAAGAAAAAAAGGTTGAAGCGTGATAAGCCTGACAGTGCTCATTTGGCCAATGCCTCTAAAGACAAGGGCAAGAAAAGAGAATATCAGAATGAAGCTACTAAGGGTCCAGCTCAAAAGAAAAAACAACAAGCTACAGAGAGTTGTTTCTTTTGTAACAAATCTGGACACATAAAGAAAGATTGTACCAAATATCATGCTTGGCGTGCAAAGAAAGGTATAATTCTTAATTTGTTCTGTTCTGAGATTAATTTAGCTTCAATACCTAGAAACACTTGGTGGATAGATTCTGGTGCTACTACTCATATAAGTGTTTCTATGTAGGGTTGCTTGAGTTACCGAAAGCCATGTGATGGTGAAAGACACATCTTTGTGGGCATTGGAAAATCGGTAGAAGTGGAAGCAATTGGGCATTTTAGGTTATTATTAGGAACTAGTTTTTATTTGGATTTAAAAGACACTTTTATTGTACCGTCATTTAGACAGAATTTAGTTTTTGTTTCTTTGTTGGACAAATTTGGATATTATTGTTCATTCGGAAACAATAAATTTATTTTGTCTTTAAATTCAAATGTTATTGGAGCTGGTTATTTAAATACTTATGACAACCTTTATTTGCTAGAAACAGTTTCATCCTATAATGAAACCTAGCATGTGGAATCATGTGGTATTAAACACAAATTAAATAAGGAAAATTCAGTATCGTTATGGCATAGGCGCTTAGGTTATATCTCAAAAGTTAGAGTTGAATGCCTTGTGTCTGATGGTATTTTAGAGTCCCTTGACTTCATAGACTTTGATGTCTGTGTCGATTGCATTAAGGGAAAATAGACCAAAACCAAGAGATTGGGTGCCAATAGATCTTCAAACGTCTTAGAATTAATTCATACAGATAAATTGTGGGCCATTCTCTACGGCATCCTGGAATGGTCAACAATATTTCATAACATTCATAGACGATTACTCACGTTAGGGGTACCTATATCTCATTCATGAGAAATCTCAGTCTTTGGAATCCTTAAACCTTATAAAGCCGAAGTTAAGAATCAACTCAACAAAAGGATTAAAAACGTCAGATTTGATTGTGGTGGTGAGTACTACAGTGATATGATGGCTTAGGTGAACAATGTCCAGAACCATTTGCGAAATTCCTAGAGAAATGTGGTATTGTCCCATAGTACGCCATACCAGGATCACCTAGTATGAATGGTGTAGTTGAAAGAAGAAACAAAACTCTTAAGGATATGGTAAGAAGCATGATTGCTCATTTTACCTTACCTGAGCCCCTCTGGGGAGAAGCATTAAAGACAACAGCTTACATTCTAAATAGAGTACCCAATAAAGCAGTTGCAAAAACACATTATGAGCTTTGGACAGGTCAAAAGCCTAGTCTAAAGCACTTTCACATTTGAGGATGTCCAGCTGAGGCAAGGCCCTATAAGCCACATGAAAAAAAATTAGACTCCAAAACAATAAGCAACTACTTTATTGGCTATTCTGAGCGATCTAGGGGTTATAACTTTTATGTTCCCATAATAAGGAATATTTTTGAGACAGGAACTACAACATTTTTTGAGGATGTTGAGTTTGGGGGGAGAAATAAGGTTGGAGACATTGCTTTTGAGGAAGAATTGGATTCTAACTCAGTTCCTACTATCACTTTTGACGGTGTTCAGGTTCTTATACCTATCATTGATCAAGAAGTGAATCCAGAACCTCTACAAGGCAATGTTGAACAACTCCCCATTCAAAATGAGGTAATTGTTGCAGAAGAACAAATTCAAAAACCTCAAGAACAAGTGCCATTAATGAGGTCCACAAGAGAAAAGAGAAATGCTATTCCAAATGATTATATTATATTTCTCCAAGAACATGAGGATGATAATGGAATGATGGAAGATAAGCCAATCAACTTTCATCAAGCCATGAAAATTTTTAATTCTCAAAAGTGGATTAACGCCATGAAAGATGAGTATCAATCTATGCAAGACAATAAAGTTTGGGAACTTGTCCCATTACCTGAAGGTGCAAAACTAATTGTTTGTAAATGGATATTTAAAACCAAGAGGGATGCAAATGGTAATGTGGAGAGATATAAGGCGAGTCTTATAGCTAAAGGATATACTTAGAAAGAAGGTATTGATTTTGCAAAGGCTTTCTCTCCAGTTTCATCAAAAGACTCTTTTAGGATAATCGTGACGCTTATTGCTCATTTTGATCTTAAGTTACATCAAATGGATATTAAGAATGTGTTTCTTAATGGCGACATTGAAGAAATAATTTCTATGGTGCAACCAGAAAATTTTGAGTCGGAAGACTCAAAGAATATGGTTTGCAAATTGACAAAACTCATCTATGGACTCAAACAAGCTTCCATCAATGGTACCACAAGTTTCATCAAATAATTATTTCATTCAGTTTTGAGATGAATATTGTTGATGATTGTGTGTATCACAAATTCAATGGGAGTAAGTACATATTTCTAGTTTTATATGTTGATGACATTTTGGCTAATGATATAGGCTTATTGTACGAAACCAAGATGTTTTTATCTAAGCATTTTGAGATGAAAGATCTTTGGGATGCCTCTTTTGTTTTAGGAATTTAGATACATCAAGATCGATCTTAAGGTATTCTTGGATTATCACAAAAGAGCTATATCGATAAAGTACTCAAAAGGTTTGGCATGTAAAGTTGTAGACCAGGTGACGCACCTGTCGCTAAAAGAGACAAATTTAGTCTTACTCAATGCCCTAAAAGTAACCTTAAAATTCAAGAAATGCAAAAGGTTCCCTATGCATCAGCTGTTGGGAGTTTAATGTATGCTCAAGTATGTAAGCGTCCGGACATTGCATACATTGTTAAGATGTTAGGCAGATATTTAAGCAACCCTGATATAGACCATTGTATAACAGCCAAAAGGGTTATGAGATATCTCCAGAGAACAAAAGATTACATGTTTACTTATAATAGATCAGATCTTTTGGAGGTCGTAGGGTATTCTGATTCTGGTTTCGCTAGGTGACAAGATAGTAGGAAATTTACATCAGGCTATATTTACCTGTTAACTGGAGAAGCTATATCTTGGAAAAATGTCAAACAGACACCTGTAGCTTCGTCCACTATGGCAGCAAAGTTTGTAGCATGCTATGACGCATCAAACCATGAAATGTGGTTGCGAAACTTTGTCACTGGGCTGCGCATTTTGGAGAATGTAGAAAGACCATTCAAATTATTTTGTGACAATAAGTCAGCAGTGCTGTATTCCAATAAGGACAGGAATTCATCTAAGTCAAAGCATATTGACATAAAATTCCTTGTTGTAAAAGAAAAAGTGCAAGATGGTCAAATATCTATAGAGCACATTGGGACAAACTCCATGATAGCGGATCCACTCACAAAAGGTTTACCACCCAAGGTCTTTCATGAGCACACTGCTCACATGGGTGTTACATTGTTTAAGGATATCATGATTTAGTGGGAGTTCATATTTTATTTGTTTTCAGACATTTATGTATTTGGTTATTTTCTGATCACAAATGAAATATTCAGTTTATTTCACTCTGTTTATTGTTTTGAAATTGACCTCACTAAAGTTTAAAGGGGACTAGTTGGAAATAGACATGTTTAGATCATATTGCATGTAATTTCCATGCTACACATCCATTCTTGATCTATGTCATTTGGTTGTGTTAATATACGTGATCATGGATGGATTTAGTTACGATATATGTAATGAAAGTCGCCTTGGTTCTATGTTAACATAATTAATGGACAAGATTGTTCGAAATACCTTTTGGATATGATAGTAAAATTTTGAGCTCATAAGGTTATATAATGACATGTAATTATAGAGTAATTAGTATATATATATGGTCCAAGTGGGAGATTGTTCGAAAATATCGACATCACATATATAATAAGGGTAATTACATGTTATTATTTACTATCATGATAGGTAAGCCCAAATTAAAAATGATCAAATTTGGTTAGAATTTTATTGGGCTTTAATTATTAAATAAAGTATGGGTTAAATATGTGTAGATACTCTAGTAATTGAGTTCTAATCAAATTCTAATTAATGATGGGCTAAATAGAAATTGATTAGAACTAATATGCCAAGTGTTGACACCATTTTTTTGGATGAAAACGGGGTCGACTTAGATTTTGAAAATAAAACGAAAAATGGGAGTCGCCACCAATCTTTTTTGATGAGGTGTGATCGGGTCACCTCGTAAAACGGTTGTTTTTAATAAACGATTTAGATTTTATTAAAACAACGATTTTTGTCTATGAAATTCAGAAAAATGGGTTCGGGAGTCGGTTACGCACGAGGAAGGATTAGCACCCTCGATGCGCCCAAAATTGGTACCTAGTTGATTAATTAGTGTCTTAGTGTCGAAAATTGAAAATTTGAAGAGTTTAAAAAAAATACGATCCTTAAAAGAAACTCTGATAACGTGAATTGAAATATAAGATTCTCTTGTTCCGAAGGAATATCACATCCAGCACGTTAGGACACGATACTCTAAACCATCGAAACCAAGATCATCTTATAGTTTAATGAAACCATACTTTGAAGATTTAAGAGGATATTTGGCTATTTAGTCGAACGAGAAATCGAAACCCAGTACGTTAGGGCACGTTTTCTCGATTTTTCTAAATACGAAATATTACCTTTATTATTGAAAGTTTAAAAGGGTATTTGGCCATTTGGTCGAACGAGGAATCGAAACCCAGCACGTTAGGGCACGTTCCTCGAATTTCCAAACGCAAAATATTGCCTTATTTGGAAATATTTCCCTTTTTTAAAATATGATATTCATGTGCATGGCGGAATAATAAACATGATTATATAAATAAAAAATGAATAAAACGAATAATAAATAAATCATACATTCCATAGCAAATAAATAAATAAATAAATAAACTGAAGCATAAAAAAATAGACATATAAATACATAGTAAATGATCATACAAAACAATAAAGGAAAATAGATGAAAATTATAAAATATGAACATGTATATGTACATGTATATTTAAGGGAAATATGCATATGTATGTATATACATAGAATTACGAAAATATGAAAGATATATATGTATTAGGAGATATAAAAAATATAAATATCTACATGTATATGTATATAGAAGTTATAAAAAATTTAAGTATATATATATGTATATTCGTGAGAAAAAGAAAAAGAAAAGTATGTATATAGGTATATATATAGATGTATAGATAAATTATAAATATAAAATATAAGTATGTATAAATGCATATATATATATATAGATAAAGTTATAAGAATGTGTGCACGTATATGTATATATATAAGCTAAAAAATGTTTATAAAGAGAAATGTACATATATGCACAATATATATTAAGATATATGGATATATATAATAAGATATATAGATATATAACTAAATATAATATTAATAACAATAGGACAAATATATTCAAAATTTAAATAAGCGAGTATAAAATAAAATACAACAATAATATTAAACTAATGGTATAATAATAGTAATATATAAAAAAATATATAAGTACAAATAATAATAATAATAAATGGACCCAATTGGGATAAAAAAAATTTAAGGGCATTTGTACAGTAAGTAAATGCGCAAATAAGGACCAAAATGGAAAGGCACGAAAGGGCGAAGGACCTAATGGGAAATAAACCCAATTTCAGGCCAAGCGTCCCCTCCCCAGGGGTCCAACAAATTGAGGACCAAATAAAAAAACGGGAAAAATCTTCGATCCAAATTAAAAAATGAAGAAAAGTCATAAAAGGACTAAATTGAATCAAATCGAAAATGCGGAAGGGCCTAAATCACAAATAACCCCTTGATAGAAAACACGCGGATCCCTGAGTTGGGTCGGGTCGACGCGCGGGCTAGGGAGTAAAACGACGTCGTTTTGGGGCCAGATGAAGCTGGCCAAAACGGCGTCGTTTCCAGGCGCTATAAAAATCAAAATTTTTTTCAGATTTCTCATTTTCTTCACTTTTCTTAAAAAAGAAACTCAAAAACTCTCTCAAGCCCTTTTGGGCAGTCCGGCCTCATGCCTAAGGTCCGACCGTCGGCCACCGCGCCAGTAACCTGCCGCCGGCGATGGTGCCACCGTCTGCGGTGGCCGGAAAAGTCCAAAAGGCCTATTTTACCCCTCTTTTCGAGTTGGGTTCATATCCGGAGTTAGAAAAGCCGAAATCCTGGCGAAAAGGGGCCGAAATCGGAAGAGACCTTTCGGTTCTTCCTTCTCACCTCCGCCGAAATCAGGTAAAACTCCCTTCCCTTCGTTTTGTTTTGCTTTTGAAATCTTTGTAGAAAAAGAAACAAAATAAAATAAAATAGAAAAGGAACGTAAACAAAAAATAAGAAAGAGATGCACTGTAATCAACCTTTTTTTTATTTCATTTCTTTTTGCCAATAAGTGTTTTTTGTTCTTTTTTACAAAAAATCGGAAAAAAAAAACTCCTGTTTACATGCTTGTTTCGGCTTTTATAGCCTTATTTTTGCTCTCTGTTCTTTGTTGTTTTACAGGTTTTGCAGAGCAAGTGGGCATGGGCGGTGGTGGCAGGTGCTTGGGCGGTGGCAGCTGGTGTCAGACGCGTGGGGGTATGGGGTGCAGACGGTGATGGGCATGCGGGGGGGTTTGCTGGTATGGGCCCGGGCAGATTTTGGGCTTTACAGCTGCCCCTCTTTGCTCGTTGTCGTGTAACGAAAACAGAGCAAAGACCAAGAAAGACCAAATTTGCCCGGGCTTGCCGAGCCTTGGCTTCTTTTGGTGCTTTTCTTCTTCAAGTAGCCTCGTTCTGTTCTACTGTGTCTCGTTGCTTCAATCCACTTCACTGCGCTCCAGAGAAACATGACTTAAATCTATTTTGCTGCAACTCCATGGGGATGAGATTTGTTGTTTTTAGTCTGCTCCACTACTGCTTAGGGGAATAAGATCTGTAATCCTCAATCTATTCCACTGCCAAATACAGGGACAAGATCTGCTTTCTTCGATCTACTTCACGCCAATACATGAAGACATGATCTACTTTCTGCGATCTACTTCGCCACCAATATGGGAAGACAAGATCTGCGTCGTCGATCCACTTCCAATCATTATAGGAAGATAGGACCTGTTATCTTTGATCTACTTCACGCCAATACATGAAGACAAGATCTGCTTCCTGCGATCTACTTCGCCACCAATATGGGAAGACAAGATCTGCGTCGTCGATCCGCTTCCAATCATTATAGGAAGATAGGACCTGTTATCTTTGATCTACTTCACGCCAATACATGAAGACAAGATCTGCTTTCTTCGATCTACTTCGCCACCAATATGGGAAGACAAGATCTGTATCTTGGATCCACTTCCTATCAATATAGGAAGATAGGATCTGCTATCTTCGATCTACTTCCTGCCAATACATGAAGACAAGATCTGCTTTCTGCGATCTATTCCACTGCCAAATACTGGGAGATAGAGTTATCGGCTTCAATGTACTCCACTGTAGTCACATGGAGGTAAAATCTGCCATCTTTGATCTTCAATCTATTCCACTGCCAAATACAGGGAGATAGAGTTATCAGCTTCAATGTACTCCACTGTAGTCAGGGAGGTAAAATCTGCCATCTTTGATCTTCAATCTATTCCACTGCCAAATGCAGGGAGATAGAGTTATCGGCTTCAATGTACTCCACTGTAGTCAGGGAGGTAAAATCTGCCATCTTTGATCTTCAATCTATTCCACTGCCAAATGCAGGGAGATAGAGTTATCGGCTTCAATGTACTCCACTGTAGTCAGGGAGGTAAAATCTGCCATCTTTGATCTTCAATCTATTCCACTGCCAAATACAGGGAGATAGAGTTATCGGCTTCAATGTACTCCACTGTAGTCAGGGAGGTAAAATCTGTAATATTTGATCTTCAATCTATTCCACTGCCAGATGCAGGGAGATAGAGTTATCGGCTTCAATGTACTCCACTGTAGTCAGGGAGGTAAAATCTGCCATCTTTGATCTTCAATCTATTCCACTGCCAAATGCAGGGAGATAGAGTTATCGGCTTCAATGTACTCCACTGTGGTCAGGGAGGTAAAATCTTCCATCTTCGATCTGCTTCGCTGCCAAATACAGGAAGATAGAGTTATCGGCTTCAATGTACTCCACTGTAGTCAGGGAGGTAAAATCTGCCATCTTTGATCTTCAATCTATTCCACTGCCAAATGCAGGGAGATAGAGTTATCGGCTTCAATGTACTCCACTGTAGTCAGGGAGGTAAAATCTGCCATCTTTGATCTTCAATCTATTCCACTGCCAAATACAGAGAGATAGAGTTATCGGCTTCAATGTACTCCACTGTAGTCAGGGAGGTAAAATCTGCCATCTTTGATCTTCAATCTATTCCACTGCCAAATGCAGGGAGATAGAGTTATCGGCTTCAATGTACTCCACTGTGGTCAGGGAGGTAAAATCTGCCATCTTTGATCTTCAATCTATTCCACTGCCAAATGCAGGGAGATAGAGTTATCGGCTTCAATGTACCCCACTGTGGTCAGGGAGGTAAAATCTGCCATCTTCGATCTGCTTCGCTGCCAAATACAGGAAGGCAAGATCTGCAATCTTCAATCTATTCCACTGCCAAATACAGGGAGATAGAATTATTGGCTTCAATGTACTCCACTGTGGTCAGGGAGGTAAAATCTGCCATCTCTGATCTGCTTCGCTGCCAAGTACAGGAAGGCAAGATCTGCAATCTTCAATCTGCTCTACTACAAACGAGAGTGGCAAGGTTTGTCTTCGATCTACTTCGCTGTCAATGCAGGAAGGCAAGATCTGGTAACTTCAACCAGCTCTGCTACGACCGAGAGAGGCAAGGTTTATCTTCAATTTTTACTGATTTGTCCTCTAGGGAACATGACCTATATAATGAACCTAGTTATGCCTAATGATTAGGATGGCATGATCAAAATGAATCAAATGCTCCTAACTAGACATGCGTGAATGGTATTTGAATGAATGTAGAATGTCATGAAAATAATTCCTTAATGCTTAGGTTATCATCGCTCAAAAGCTTATTAAGGCTTTATCACTAACGTGTCGCAACGCCTTCTTGACCAGCCGGCATTTCCAAAGAAACACGTAATCTGATTGCCCCCACTGTGAACATCGAAGTTCAACCCACTGGGACATAAAATTTGTACCATCAATCTCCCACTATAACCCCAGGGTAGAAAGATATGGCTTTTGTCAATCTTCTCCTATCGCAATTCAAGGGTATAAGATTTAAATCCTTCTGGTCCCTTACATCATTCCCAATGTGTCGTACCAACGACTCATGCGCAAACGAGGGCTCTCCTTCCCGAGGTAACCTCTTCCTATTGCCTGAAGATCATCACTTTCTTGTTTATTCAAGCTTTGTCACCAACATGGCGTCTTGTCAATCAACGCGTTTGACAACAAAAATCCAAAGAGAAAGTCTAAACTTAGACTATTCCTTCCCAAATTTCCAACCTTTAAATTTGGAGTGTTCTAAACAATTGTCCTGCTTCAGGCTCCTATATTATTTAGAAACTTTTCAGAGTAATATGCAAAACTTCCTTCGTGAAAGTTTTATTAGTCCATTAATCATTATTCCAATGCAACATGCTTGCAAAAGATCATAACGATAGATAAATAGAATTGATTTGAGAGCATAGCTCAAAAATGGATAAACTATCAAGGATAGCAAGAATAAAAGGGGAATTAATTGGGAACACGTATCTTGAAAAAGAATGAAGTATTCCAAGAGAAGAAAAAGTATGAGGACAAGATGCCCCAGATTTCGTAGCTTGAACTTCTCTGTACCAACTCTTTGAAAGACCATTCTGTGTTTGACATGTGTTTAGGAGATCTACAAGACTTTGTCGATGCCCCAAGATGCTACCTACCCTTTCCTGTTGAATCAGGTATAGCAAGATCATTACATGCCCCGATTTGATCAAAATTTGAGATGCTCTGATCGCCTCATGCCCCAATTTGATCCAAAATTTGAGTCGCCCCTTTTTTTTTTGGGTTTTCAACTCAAGCCCCTTTGGTCTCAAGGCGCCCTTTGCGGGTTTTCACCATGGCCTCTCCTTTTTTCACTCATTTTTCTTTTCTTCTTTTTCATTAATTTTCTCTTCTTTTTTTTAAGTGAAGTATTTGTTCCTTGAATCAAAATTCTCAAGATTAGGCAAGTTCTTGCCATCTATCTTGGTCAATACCTACACTCTCCCAGATAAAGCCTTCCATATAAGGTCCTTTTGGCTTGGCATCCACTTTCTTCTGAAGTCCCCTTTGTATGGGAAGGATCTTCTTTGATATCGGGTCCCCTTTGTGGAATTCTCTGGAGCAAACCTTGTTTTGGTGAACTCATACCATTTGCTTTTGGTATATTTGACCATGATAGATATTTTGAACATTCCTCTTCAACCAGGATTGGATCCAAAGACTCAAAGAGAAGGAAATCTCGACCTCAATAGGTGAAACCGCGATAAGCCCAAAAAGAGGGCGTTGCCCTGAGAGTGTTTTTTTTTGGCAATATGGTGTTAATCTTGAACAGACTGCAAACTTCTGATATTGTGCTCATGTTCAAATTTAGTGCATTGTCAAATATGATCCTTTTCGACTTTTCAAACTGACGTGATTTTTTCAAAAAATTTGCTGTCGACTTCGTGACATTGGCATACGAAGCAGCTTCTTCCCGTGAAGATAAACTGATGACCGCCAGACCTTTTTTTTTGGCGAGATCGACCTAACAACCTTCATGCCCCACATGGACTCCATTGATTTTTCGTAAGGTGGAATCTGTTTTCACCTTGTTCTACCCTCCTCAATAAGTACGAAGATAGGCCACAATCTATGTCATCTTCGAAGTCATGATATTCCTCTAAACACATGTCTCGCTCAAAAGGAGATTCTGAGTCTGTAGTAGTGTCATTCATGTCGTTGATATTCAGGGACCTGTTGTTGGTGCAAAAGAATATACAAAGAATGTATGAATTTAAGAATAATTATTTGTACAGTATGATTATGAATGAATGAATGATTTGGAAGAAAGAATGAAAGATTAAAATAATTATTCATAAAGAATGAAAGAATATTAGCTCAAAAATGATCGCAAAGATGCATTTCATTAAAATAACGACGTTCAGACATGAGCCTATTTCACAAAAAAAATTCATATTGCTTCAGGCTAAAAGCAATAAGTTTGTTCTGAATATTACTCTAAGTAGGCTCTAAATACTACAGAGACTTCTTTTACAGTCTGATTTATTTAGAACACTTCCAAGTTTATGAGGGCAGACATCTGACAAAGTTCCCTCTTCAGTTGTGTCTTCATGCATGTCATTGATGTGAACACTTCCCAATATCTCTTCATACATCGTATTCACCTTATTGTCAATCATGATTGGGTAGCAGGTTTTCTGCAGTAGATGAGTCACCCAACTTGACAATACCCATGTTGATTAGTTTTTCAACTAGGTTTTTGAAGGTGATGCAATTCTCTATTGAGTGCCTTGTAATTCCTGCATGGTAGTCACATTGTGTGTTCGCATCATACCACTTTGGATATGGAGGTTGTGGGGGTTTTGAATAGGAAGGGGAAACAACATGCGCATTGAATAAATTTTGATATAGCTCTTCATATGACATCGGAATTGGCGTGAACTGGAGCTTCTCAGTACCTGGTTTCACTCTAGGTTCTTGTCTCAATGAGCCTTGTTGGTTAGCGACCATTTTTCTTGGCTGATTCACCGTAATTGGTTTTGAATAACCCTTGCTATATGTACTCGTGTTGTTCACCTCATTGTCTTTGTTCTTTGGGGTTGATCTCTTGATGCCTTCTTCCGCATCTATCTTCCCACTTCTTACTGCATTTTCAATCATTTCACCAGACATCACTACATCTGAGAAGCTCATGGTAGCACTTCCTAACATGTGGTTAATGAACGGTGCTTTCAGAGTGTTGATGAAAAGCATCGTGGTTTCTTTCTCTAAAAGAGGTGGCTGGACCTGTGTCGCGACCTCTCTCCATCTTTGGGCATATTGCCTAAAGCTCTCACTTTGCTTCTTTTCCATGTTCTGCAATGTGATTCTATTGGGTGTCATATCTGTCACATGGTTGTACTGCTTTATGAAAGCCTGTGCTAAGTCCTTCCATGAATGGATGTTGACGCGACTTAACTGGTTGTACCACTTAGCTGCAGACCCGATCAGACTGTCCTGGAAGCAGTGGATCAACAGTTGATCATTGTTGATGTATCCTGTCATTCTTCGACAGAACATAGTTATATGAGCTTCAGGACAACTAGTCCCGTTGTACTTTTCAAACTCCGGCATTTTGAATTTGGGAGGGAGTACTAGATCAGGTACCAAACTCAAGTCCTTGGCGTCGACTCCACAATGGTAGTGGTGTTCTCCATGGCTCTAAATTTCTCCTCTAGCCATCTACATCGGTCCTCAAGTTGTTTTGACAAGTCCGTTTTCGCTTTCTCCATCTCTGCCATGTTATCGAGATCAGGAAACACGGGGTTGGTAGGATTATCACCGGGATTAGAACCCGAGCCTATTGGAAAGTTCATCGATGCCGGGGCACCGACCTGGTATTGGGATCTAATGGTAACAGGTGCCCTCTGCGGGTACACCTCTGGTTGCACTTGGATGTTAGTTGGGGTGAAACCTGGAGGATAGGCAGGGTCATCGTGATCATCCCCAGCATCAACTAAAGGGCCTTTTCCTTTGTCATTCCTTACAGTCAATAACTGCTTTAATTGGTTCATCACAGTGTTCTGGGATTCTAACATGTCTTGCTGGATTTTTTCCAGTCGTTCGTGCATCTGATCTTGCATCTCTCGTTGCAACTGTTCCAATCTTTCCAACCTTTGATCCATTGCTTTCGTTTGGCGACGAGTACCGTAGTGATATTTGATTAGATTTTTGTTGGTTTCCAGGGTAACTGAAATAATTTTACCTAGTTAGAGTCACTTCGTGAAAGTCTAATGCATATGATGCAATGTAATGCAAATGCATGAAATGAATGCCTAAAGAGACGTTGATTCTGATTCAATTACATTTAGGAAACTTTTCTAGAAAGCAAATTCCCTTATATAAAACGGATACATGTACGACCTCACCCTCATATTCCAAGAGACAACATCGATTTTTTCTTCATCCGCATGTTTGAGGTAATCTCACCAATAGATGCCATTGCTAGCTCATTTTCTTGATCTTGGTCGCGATCCATCATCTGCCCATCTTCATAAGGCTCGTCAGCTTGTTGAAGGCTTTTGGACAATCGTCTCGAATCCCCAGGCCACCAAGCAAGGTCACGAACTCTTCCATCGCCATTCTTGTGTTTCTCAGAATATGTTTGGGAAGTAGTATTGTTTTCCACTTTATCAAGGAATTCGTATTCCATGACAAGCTTTCTAATTTAGTAATTGGATTTGAATCCATATCTCTTTCCTAAAATGCAAAATGCAATGCAATCATAATCAAAACAAAACAAGATCGGTTAGTAAAAACATAAGCAAGCACAGAAAACAAAAAGTACCTAATCAGGTAGATACTAGGGGTTTGGAGTGGCTCTACCTAGGTTAAGTTCCTAAGTCTACTATATGAGGGTTGGTTCTAAAGTCAAGGTACCCGAACCAACAGATTCCTCGATCCTCACCCATTATAGGCTCATATGGACCGAGTTCAGTTCAGGGGAATACATTTCCCTATGGCCATGCGGAGATGAAAATCTCACGAAGACATAGGTACGAATGTATCCCGGAAGCGATTCACTATCCCATGCGGAGGTGAAAACCTCACGAAGGCGTAGTTTCTCACTCCCACTTAAAAGGGTATGACCAACGGTCATGCAATGCAATGTGCAGAGGTATAAAATAAAATACAGAAAAAAAAATATAACTCAAAACAAAAGAGATGCAATGAGAGGATCGTAAATTTAAATCGAATTTTCCACTTTCAACAAAAAGACAAGAAATAATAAACACGTGGCTTGACTCTCTTATCATCCCCAGCGGAGTCGCCAATCTGTTGACACCATTTTTTTTGGATGAAAACGGGGTCGACTTAGATTTTGAAAATAAAACGAAAAATGGGAGTCGCCACCAATCTTTTTTGATGAGGTGTGATCGGGTCACCTCGTAAAACGGTTGTTTTTAATAAACGATTTAGATTTTATTAAAACAACGATTTTTGTCTATGAAATTCAGAAAAATGGGTTCGGGAGTCGGTTACGCACGAGGAAGGATTAGCACCCTCGATGCGCCCAAAATTGGTACCTAGTTGATTAATTAGTGTCTTAGTGTCGAAAATTGAAAATTTGAAGAGTTTAAAAAAAATACGATCCTTAAAAGAAACTCTGATAACGTGAATTGAAATATAAGATTCTCTTGTTCCGAAGGAATATCACATCCAGCACGTTAGGACACGATACTCTAAACCATCGAAACCAAGATCATCTTATAGTTTAATGAAACCATACTTTGAAGATTTAAGAGGATATTTGGCTATTTAGTCGAACGAGAAATCGAAACCCAGTACGTTAGGGCACGTTTTCTCGATTTTTCTAAATACGAAATATTACCTTTATTATTGAAAGTTTAAAAGGGTATTTGGCCATTTGGTCGAACGAGGAATCGAAACCCAGCACGTTAGGGCACGTTCCTCGAATTTCCAAACGCAAAATATTGCCTTATTTGGAAATATTTCCCTTTTTTAAAATATGATATTCATGTGCATGGCGGAATAATAAACATGATTATATAAATAAAAAATGAATAAAACGAATAATAAATAAATCATACATTCCATAGCAAATAAATAAATAAATAAATAAATAAACTGAAGCATAAAAAAATAGACATATAAATACATAGTAAATGATCATACAAAACAATAAAGGAAAATAGATGAAAATTATAAAATATGAACATGTATATGTACATGTATATTTAAGGGAAATATGCATATGTATGTATATACATAGAATTACGAAAATATGAAAGATATATATGTATTAGGAGATATAAAAATATAAATATCTACATGTATATGTATATAGAAGTTATAAAAATTTAAGTATATATATATGTATATTCGTGAGAAAAAGAAAAAGAAAAGTATGTATATAGGTATATATATAGATGTATAGATAAATTATAAATATAAAATATAAGTATGTATAAATGCATATATATATATATATATAGATAAAGTTATAAGAATGTGTGCACGTATATGTATATATATAAGCTAAAAAATGTTTATAAAGAGAAATGTACATATATGCACATATATATATTAAGATATATGGATATATATAATAAGATATATAGATATATAACTAAATATAATATTAATAACAATAGGACAAATATATTCAAAATTTAAATAAGCGAGTATAAAATAAAATACAACAATAATATTAAACTAATGGTATAATAATAGTAATATATAAAAATATATATAAGTACAAATAATAATAATAATAAATGGACCCAATTGGGATAAAAAAAAATTTAAGGGCATTTGTACAGTAAGTAAATGCGCAAATAAGGACCAAAATGGAAAGGCGCGAAAGGGCGAAGGACCTAATGGGAAATAAACCCAATTTCAGGCCAAGCGTCCCCTCCCCAGGGGTCCAACAAATTGAGGACCAAATAAAAAAACGGGAAAAATCTTCGATCCAAATTAAAAAATGAAGAAAAGTCATAAAAGGACTAAATTGAATCAAATCGAAAATGCGGAAGGGCCTAAATCACAAATAACCCCTTGATACAAAACACGCGGATCCCCTGAGTTGGGTCGGGTCGACGCGCGGGCTAGGGAGTAAAGCGACGTCGTTTTGGGGCCAGATGAAGCTGGCCAAAACGGCGTCGTTTCCAGGCGCTATAAAAATCAAATTTTTTTTCAGATTTCTCATTTTCTTCACTTTCTTAAAAAAGAAACTCAAAAACTCTCTCAAGCCCTTTTGGGCAGTCCGGCCTCATGCCTAAGGTCCGACCGTCGGCCACCGCGCCAGTAACCGGCCGCCGGCGATGGTGCCACCGTCTGCGGTGGCCGGAAAAGTCCAAAAGGCCTATTTTACCCCTCTTTTCGAGTTGGGTTCATATCCGGAGTTAGAAAAGCCGAAATCCTGGCGAAAAGGGGCCGAAATCGGAAGAGACCTTTCGGTTCTTCCTTCTCACCTCCGCCGAAATCAGGTAAAACTCCCTTCCCTTCGTTTTGTTTTGCTTTTGAAATCTTTGTAGAAAAAGAAACAAAATAAAATAAAATAGAAAAGGAACGTAAACAAAAAATAAGAAAGAGATGCACTGTAATCAACCTTTTTTTTTATTTCATTTCTTTCTGCCAATAAGTGTTTTTTGTTCTTTTTTACAAAAAATCGGAAAAAAAAACTCCTGTTTACATGCTTGTTTCGGCTTTTATAGCCTTATTTTTGCTCTCTGTTCTTTGTTGTTTTACAGGTTTTGCAGAGCAAGTGGGCATGGGCGGTGGTGGCAGGTGCTTGGGCGGTGGCAGCTGGTGTCAGACGCGTGGGGGTATGGGGTGCAGACGGTGATGGGCATGCGGGGGGGTTTGCTGGTATGGGCCCGGGCAGATTTTGGGCTTTACACCAAGGTTATAAATATTAGGGTTATGGTCCCCCAAATTATACACAAGATATCTTTTCTAATATCCCATCATTAGGAAAGAGAGAGCAGATATCCTCTGAATTTCTTATGTGCTAATTTGGAAGATCAAATCCCCAAGATCCGGTAAAACTTCAAGGAATCCATAGATTCAGGTATGCTTCCGCATCTAGTTTTGTTCTTGATTTATTCTTGATGATTTGATATGATAGATCCTAGTTTATTCAGTTTTATTTTTAAATTTTTTTTTACAAATCCAACACCTGCACCTTATTCCCTTCAAATCGCACATAACCTAGAACCCTGTACACGACCGAGCGCACGGCCATGTGGATCCATCACACATGGCTTGGACACACGGCCTAGGGCTTCACACACGAGCTGGTCACATGGCCATGTGGCCCCTGAAACTTAAAATTATAGTTTTGCATTACCTTTAAATATTTTATGCAAATCAGTCTCTGATTAGGTTTTTAATGGCATCTAGAGAACCAGATTTCTGCCATTAGGTCCTATACTAGGAATTAGAATGATTGAATATATGAATGAACGAATTTATGATATTAATTACTTTCGATTGATTGCTTGATCCATGAATGATTTCATATTTATCAATGTTATAGATGTCAAATGTTTGTCTTATATGCCTAAATGATTGAACTAGTGATTGATGGATATAATCGTGAATGTTGTTATTATGCAATGAGATAGAATGTTGAAAGTATTAATGATTTAACGAATGTATGCCTTAAAGAATGCTTGCATTATATACGCATGGGGGACGATATGATAGGAAGAAGAACGACAATTCATATTAACTGCATAAACGTATGTTCGCAATGTGTTCACACCTGTAGTAGATTCAAACTATGATAGTTTGACTATGTACCCACAGAATGGTAGATTCAAACTGCAATTTTATGGAGCATCCACGATCCCTCTGACAGCTTTTATCTACTAGTACTTGTGGATCCTCAGTTAAACGACAGTTTTTATCTGCACCCAATGAATGTAGTGGTAAACGTCCACAAGCAGAGCAAAAATGTAGAGGGGGTTCTGGGGAACTCCATATTTGGAGAGCTAATGGTCGAGGGTAGGATTACCAAATGTTGAAAAAAGTGTTAAATGAATTTTGCATGACATATTATGCTCCCTCATTGAAAGGCATGTGATGAAACGATTGAACTGATAGATGTGCATATACCTACAGTGAGTGATATTATGATGTATTATGATTTAGTTGTTGAATTATTCAATTGAATTCAAATGAGTGCAAATGTCTGCTTGTCTATAATGACAAAAAGTGAGTAATTATACTGTTAAGGTTTTTGTGTGAATTTGACTACAATGGTTAAGCATGCATGTTTGATTCTTGAAATGATTTAATACGAAAGGTCTCCCATTGAGCCTTTCTAGCTTACTCCCATATTTTTTCCATCTTTTTAGATAATCCAATGAACTAGGATGTGGGCTCGACATACGAAGGGTCTCAACTTGTCTTGGACTTTATTTAGGATTATTATTAATTTCGTTCTCATTATTAATATTGCTATTATTGTTTTTTTTATCCATGGCATGGGATATAAGGTTTTAAAACTGAACATTTATGATGCATGATGAAGATTATTAAGAAGTCTCGAAATTAGTTGAACTATTAAATAATATTTATTATTAGGGTTTTAAGATGAGCTTGATCAGTATAGTTTTCTATATGTATATATATCTCTCTGAAAAAAGCATGTTTATTTATTTTTAAAGTATGTTAATTGATTGTCGCTCTTATATTCTTGATAATTATGCCAAAAAATTTACTTGTATAAAAAAAGTTTAGTTTTACAAATTGATTTTGGAGAGATTGAGATACTTTGATGGCTAATGTGATCTATTCGACTCAGGTATATCGCTTAGACTGGGCTGAGGTGATTAGACAGGTGGAAGAACATGTAAATGAATTAAGAAATACTCCTCCACCTACAATCACTTCCTTAGAAGAACCTTATCCCGCGTCTACAATATCATTAGCTTAATAGAGTAACAAATTTCCTCAATAACTACTCATGATGGCATCATTATAAGTCTCCAGCATAACTTTGATATCACTTGTTGAAGTGAAAAGTGTAATCAACGAGAGATTAACATGAAATAAATGATATACATGAAAAAAAATTATATTTTAGGAACCTCGGGCGATTTCCTATAATTATTAATTGGTGTGTAATTGTTGGAAATGTGTTTGAAATAATTTATGGTATAAATTGAAAATTAATACTTAAAATCTTTAAAAAAAAGTTACATATGTCGAAACCATTTTTTGAAAAATGGCGGTCGACTTGGATTTTGAAAAATGAAAACGAATAGAGGGAGTCGCCACCAATCCTTTTTGATGAGGTGTGACTGGATCACCTTAAATTAATCATTTTAATAGAAGTTAAGATTTACTAAAACGATAATTTTTGGTCTACAAAAATCAAAAAATGAGTTTGGGAGTCGGTTACGCATGAGGAAGGATTAGCACCCTCGATATGCCCAAAATTGGTATCTAGTTGATTAATTAGTGTCTTAGTGTCGAAAATTTTGAAAATTCGAAAGAATTTAGAACACGATCCCTCTAAAAAAAACATTTGAACGTTAAAGACCTTCTCGTCTCGAAGCAACAAAATGTTATATCCAGTGAGTTAGGACACAACATCTCGAACTTTTGAGAATGAGCTTGCCTTTTACTTAAAAATCCGTGTATTTTAACTACTTTTCAAAAGGATATTCAGTTAGTTAGGGTGAACGAGGAAAATCGAAACCCAGTAAGTTAGGGCACATTTCCTCGAATTTCCAAACACCGAATATTGCCTTTACTTGCGAAAAATCTTATTTCAAGGTAACAAAATGTCATACTCGGTAAGTTAGGGCACAACATCTCGTATTTTCGAGAATAAGTATTTTTTTAACTCGTATTGCGGTTTTTAAAAGAATACTCCGTTATTTGGGTTAGATGAGAAGAATCGAAACCTAGTAAGTTAGGGCACGATTATCTCAAATTAATAAATATAGGATATTGCTTTTATGAAAGAATTGTTTTAATATATTGAGTAAAAACGTGATTTGTAGTAAAACATAAAAGCAAATTAGGGTATTAATATGTATAATAACATAATGATAGTTTTGATAGTGCCAAAAACAATAATTTGAGCAATTATAAGAGATGGAATAATAGCAAGGCTAGTAACATGTAAATATAAACAAATACATGAGGAAAATGGAATGATCGATTACATAGGTAAATAAATAAACAAAAATAAATAAAACATGGCAAAAATAAAAATGACAATGATAACGAAAACGATAATAATAGTAATGACATAAATAATAATAGTATAAAACAATAATAATACATATAGTATTGAACATGATAATAATAAAAATAATAATAATGTAAATATGAAACAGTAGGGAACGTACATATATAGAAAAACTAATAATGACGATACATAAATATATACATATATGTATTAAAATATATACGTCATGATAGAAATAAAATATATATATATACGTAGTATTAAAAAAATGTACATAATATATATAAAAAAATATAATTTTAAAAATGTATATACAATACACATATATTATAAATGATGATAATGTTAGAAAACAACTATTGAAGATATTACATAATTATATGTACATATATGAAAGACAAGTACATGATAATATTAAAAGTATTTACATAGTATATGTATATATTAGAAAATGTATACATAATATATAAAAGAAATATATATGCATATATAATATTTAGAAAAGAAAAAGTATACATAGTATAATATTGGTATACATATATTCGTAGTAGCATGGGTTGTAATTAGAAGTATATATATGTGACACACCAATACATTATCAAAAGAAATAATATTAAAAGCTATCAATAATACCATGTAATATATAATATATATATAAGTATCAAGTAAGAATAATAATAATGGGACACTAATAAGCAAAAATATAATAATAACAGTAATAAAATATAATAGCATGAATGGTATTAAAATTTAAAAATAAAAAACGGTAAAAGAAGGACGAAATTGAATTGAAAATGGAATTTTTGGGACAAATCGGGATGGGATAAAAATGTAGGGGTTAAATGCAACACACGAGAAGATGTAGGGGCTATATGGGGCAATAATCCAATACCTGAAATGACACTGTTCAGAATGTCTGACCCCCAAATGGTCTGAGGTCCGAATTGAAGCAAAATCAAAATTAAAAGGCAGATTCAAGAAATGGTCACAGACTAGATTAAAACCCAACAGAAATGGGAACGGACTATGCGAACAATTATCCCAAATAGTAGAAACACGCGGATCCTCAAGCATCGGGTCGGGTCGAGTACAGGTCACGTGAAACGACGTCGTTTAGGGGCTTATAGGTGCCGACCAAAACGACATCGTTTTGTAACATCTATATAAGTTAAAAAATTTGCTTTTAAAATCATTTTGCTATCTGTTTCTAAAAATCTAAACTTGTTTTCTTTGTTTTCTCTGCAGGTCCAAGCTCGGTCAGCACTCCGGCGAACTGCCACTACCCTCCGCCACATCTCCACCGCCGACGACCGCTGTGCACGGCGATCGGAGGTAAGAATCTCCTTCTTTTTTTATTTTTTTCTATATTTTATGTGTTTATAATATATGTATATATATATGCAAATAGAAGATTCAAAAAATGGAAAAGAAAAAGAAATAAATCAAAAAAGTGTATAGAATATAATCACCTTAGTTCTTTAGATATCTGATTATTGGTATTTGTTTTCCGATTTAGTGTTTTTCTCTTTGATTGGCTATTTTGTGCTTTGACTCACTTGATTTTTTGTTTGTATTTTAAAACCAAATGTTGTTTTTATTTCTCACAAGTGCCGACCTTGTACAATGGTTTTAGGGGTGGCCTTTTATATCCACTTTCCCTTACAACTTGCTCCCTAATAAATTGCTCTGTCTTTCTTGTAGAAAAATGGGCGGTGCTGGTGTCAGGCAGTGGCGGTGGACGTGACAAGCGGTGGTAGACCTGGCACGGGTGGTTAGGCTAGGGTTTCCTTTAGCTTTTGTGTTTTGTGTTTGGGTTGGGGCTTTGATTTGTTTGGGCTTGGGGTATTTTGGGGTTAGTTAGGCTAGGTAGATTTCGTTTTAATTTGGGCCTGCAAATTGGGCTTGTACAGCTGCACCTCTTTGCTCATTGTCGTGTAACAAGAATAAAGCAAAGACTTTCAAGAAAGACCAATTTGCCTAGTCGCTGAGTCTTGACCTTTTTAGTGCTCCTCTTCTTTAGGTAACATCATTTAGCCTAATGCCTCCTGTTGCTTTAATCTGCTCCATTGCTTCACTGCAGCTTTAGTGAGATAAGGTTTGGTTTTGATCTGCTCTATTGCGACTTCAGAGAGATAAGATCTATTTATTTACAGCTTTAATCTGTTCCACTGCAACTTCAAGGAAATAAGATTCGCTATCTTCAGTCTGCTCCGCTGCAACTTAAGGGAGATAAGACTTGTGACTTCCATCTTCTCTGCTAAAACTTTAAGGAGATCTGTTGTGGCTTCGAGGCGCTCCAACGCCATCTCAGGGAGAAAAGATGTGTAATTTTTAGCCTGTTACCCTACTGCATAGGGCTCCAAGGCCCATCACCTCTGATCTGTTTCCCTACTGCTTAGGGGGTTAAGATCATTTGTCTTCGATCTGCTCCACTACTGCTTAGAGAGATAAGATCTGCAATTCAGTCTGTTACCTTACTGCTTAGGGGTTTAAGGTCTTTCATCTTCGATCTGTTTCCCTACTGCTTAAGGGGTTAAGATCTGTAATTCAGCCTGTTACCCTACTACTTAGGGGTTTAAGGCCCATCGCCTTCGATCTGTTTCCCTACTACTTAGGGGTTTAAGATCTGCAAATTCAGCCTGTTACCCTACTGTTTAAGGGGTTAAGGCTTGTCACCTTCGATCTGTTTCCCTACTACTTAGGGTGATGAGATCTGTAAATTCAGCTTGTTACCCTACTACTTGGGGGTTAAGGTCCTTCATATTTGATCTGCTCCACTACTGCTTAGGGAGATAAGATCTGTAAATCTTCAGCCTGTTACCCTACTGCTTAGGGGTTTAGGGCCCATCATCTTCGATCTATTTCCCTATTGCTTAGGGGGTTAAGATTTGTAAATTTAGCTTGTTACCTTACTGCTTAGGGGGTTAAGGCTTGTGAATTTACCGATTCCACTGCACTGTCCCCTGAGGAACATGATCTGTAAAATCAGTTTCATGTATCTATGTTTATGCCAAATAATTAGGACGCTATGATTGAAATCAATCAAATGCTCCTAACTAAATGTGATGCTTATGTCAAATAATTAGGAGCTATGATCGAAATGAATCAAATGCTCCTAACTAGATGTGTCACGAATGATCTATGAATACACAAGTGCAGCATGTTGTGAGAATGAATCCTTTTTTTAATGTACGGGTTGTCATTGCTCTTTGTTCATCAAGGTTCGATCACTAAAACGGTGCCCTGTCTTCTTGTTCAGCTTAGATCTTTGAATAGAAAACCCGAAGAGGTAGTCTCAATTTTAAACTCTTTTTTCTCAAATGCTTCCAATGTTTAAGTTTGGTTAGTTCTAAATAATAGCCCTGTTTCAGGTTCCTATACTATTTAGAGACTTTTAGAGTAATATGCAGAACTCTTTTTGCGAAAATGACTTTAGTCCATTAATCATCATTTCAATGCAAAATGCTTGAAAAAGATCATAACAATAACGGAATTGAAATTTTTCAGAAACAAAATTTGAAGGGAATAGATTAATCACAGTCAACAACATTGCTGGAATGAATAAAAAGAAAATAGGTGCCCCAGATATAGCAGGGTGAGCTTCTCTGGACGAACTTCTTAAGGATTCCCTTTTTTGCCCGATATGTGTTTAGGAGATCTAAAGTACCCTTGTAGATGCCCCAAGATGTAACATCTCTCATCCTTGTTAATTTAGATATCGTATGCCCCACCTTTGATAAATATTTGAATCGCCCTTTACGGGTTTTCAATTTAAAATCCCTTTGGTCTCAAAGTGCCCTTTGCGAGTTTTTACCTTGGCCTCTCCCCCTTTTTTTTAGGCGAAATATTTCTTAACCAAATCTGAATTCACGGGATTGGGTAAAGTCTTGCCATCCATTTCAGCCACTATCAACGCTCCTCTAGAAAAGGCTTTCTTCCCCACATAAAGGTCCTTCCCAATTCGGCATCCATTTTCCTCTGAAATCTTTTTGTATGGGCAAGATCTTTTTCAACACTAGGTCTCCCTCGTGGAATTCTCTAGGACGAACCTTTTTGTTGTAAGCTCGCATCATTCGCTTTTGGTACATCTGACCATGACGGATAGCCCTTAGCCTCTTTTCTTCAATCAAATTCAACTGATCGTATCGGGACTAGATCCATTCTGCTTCGTCCAACTTTACTTCTGACAAAACTCTGAGGGAAGGAATCTCAACCTCGATAGGTAAAACTGCCTCCATTCCATAAACCAATGAGAAAGGCATTGCCCCTGTGGAAGTCCTGACAGACGTTCGATAAGTATAGAGGGCGAATGGTAGCTTTTCATGCCAGTCTTTATAAATCTCAGTCATTTTCCCCACAATCTTCTTAATGTTTTTATTAGTTGCCTCAACCGCACCGTTCATCTTCGGAGGATACGGTGACGAGTTGTGGTGTCTAATCTTGAACTAACTACAGACATCCGCTATTGTGTTGTTGTTCAAATTTAATGCGTTGTCAGATATGATCCTTTCTGGCATTCCATATCGACAAATGATTTCCTTTTTTAGGAACTTGCTAACTGTCGATTTAGTAACATTGGCATATGAAGCAGCTTCTACCTATTTGGTGAAATAGTCAATAACCACAAAGATGAATCGATGCCCATTTGAAGCTTTTGGCAAATTGGCCCAATCACATCCATGCCCCACATCGAGAAAGGCCATGGTGAAGTCATGACATGTAGGGGTGAAGGAGGTACATTAATCTTGTCTCCATAGATTTGGCATTTATGACATCTTTTGGCGTAGTTAATACAGTCTCCTTCCATGGTGGACCAATAATAACCAAACCTCATAATTTTCCTGGCCATTGTAAAGTCATTAGCGTGTGTCCCACAGACGCCCTCATGGACTTCTTCTAATATTTTCTTAGCCTCTATATCGTCTACACATCTCAACAGTACTTGATCCTTCCTTCTTTTGTATAGGATCTCCCTGTCCAAGACGTAGTCATTGGCCAGTCTTCTCAACGTCCTTTTGTCATTCTCAGTAGCTTGGTTGGGGTGCTCACGATTCTTCACATATCGTAGGATATCATGGTACCAAAGGTGATCATCATTTTCTTCTTCTTCTTCGAGGTTGTAACAATGAGCCGGAGCTTCATAAATGCTCATTTGGATTGGTTTCACATCTTCTTGCTTGTTCACCTTGATCATAGAGGCTAAAGTTGCTAGGGCGTCAGCTATCTGATTTTCTTCTCACGGGAGGTAGCAGAAGACAATATCATCAAACTCTTTAATTAACTCAAGGATCAGCCTTCGGTAATTGATCAATTTGGGGTCTCTTGTCTCCCATTCACCTTTGAGTTGATAAATCACTAGGGCGGAATCTCTGTATACTTCTAACACCTTGATTTTACGCTCTATGGCCGCACGAATTCCCATGATGCATGCTTCGTATTCTGCCATATTGTTCGTGCAGTCAAAATCCAATTTACTAGTGAATGGATAATGATCTCCGTTCGGGGATACCAGGACTGCCCTGATTTTGTTACCCACGATATTTGACGCTCCGTCAAAGTTTAGCTTCCAAGGATGACCTTCTTGAGGGTCTTCTTCAGTGGTTGCTAAGCACATTAGGTCTTCATTTGGGAAGTCAAAGTTCAGAGGCTCGTAGTCCTCTAGGGCTCTACTCGCTAGGAAATCTGCTATTGCACTCCTTTTTACGGCCTTTTGGTTCACATAGACTATACCGAATTCAAAGAGTAGAATTTTCCATCGGGCCATTCTCCCATTCAAAACAGTCGACTCCATCAAGTACTTTAGAGGGTCCATTTTAGAGATTAGCCAAGTTGTGTGATACATGTATTGTCTCAGTCTTCGGGTTGTCCAGATTAGGGCACAACACAACTTTTCAATGAACGAGCATCTCATCTCACACTCAGTGAACTTCTTACTGAGGTAATATATTGCTCTTTCTTTCCTTCCTGACTCGTCGTGTTGGCCAAGCACACATCCCATAGAATTTTCAAACACCGTTAAATACAATATCAATGGCTTATCTGGACTAGGTGGTGTCAACACTAGGGCATTAGAAAAATATTGCTTAACCTTGTCGAAAGTCTTCTGGCACTCCTCGTCCCAAACACTAGGGTTGTGTTTCTTAAGGAGACGGAATATGGGGTCACATTTCTCGATTAGTTGTGAAATAAACCGAGCGATGTAATTTAATATTCCTAGGAATCCTTGAACTTCCTTTTGAGTACGCGGTGGAGGTAACTCTTGTATGGCTTTGACTTTATCTGGGTCAATCTCAATCCTTTTTTCACTGACTACAAATCCTAGCAGTTTTCCTAACCTGGCCCCGAAGGTACACTTTGCTGGATTGAGTTTCAGTTGGAATTTCCTCAACCTCAAAAATAATTTCCTCAAGACTTGCACATGCTCATCTTTTGTCCGAGATTTGGCGATCATATCGTCAACATAGACTTCAACTTTTTTGTGCATCATATCATGGAACAAGGTCACCATGGCTCTCTGATACGTTGCTCCCGCAATTTTCAGTCCGAACGACATCACCTTATAGAAAAATGTTCCCCACATGGTTACAAATGTTGTCTTATTCATGTCTTCATGATGCATCTTTATCTGATTGTACCCTGAGAAACCATCCATGAAGGAGAAAAGTGAGTAACCTGCCGTATTGTCCACTAAAGTGTCAATATGAGGCAATAGGAAATTATTCTTCGGACTGGCTTTATTCAGATCCCTAGAGTCTACGCACATCCATACTTTTCCATCTTTTTTAGAGACGGGGACGATATTGGCTACCCACTCTGAGTACTTAACCACTTGCAAGAAACCAACGTCAAATTGCTTCTTGACCTCCTCTTTTATTTTCAACAAAACATCGGGCCGTATCCTTCGAAGCTTTTGTTGTACTGGCTTGCATTCTTCTTTGATGGGGAGCTTGTGTACCACGATGTCAGTACTTAGCCCAGGTATATCTTGATATGACCATGCAAACACATCCTTAAACTCTTGGAGTAACTCAATAAGATCTTGCTTTGTCTCCATGGTAATGCAGGCTCCAATCTTTACTTCTTTCTTTTCTAGTTCATCTCCCAAGTTCACGACTTCTACTGTCTCTTTGTGGGGTAGAATCTGTTTCTCCTCTTGTTCTACCGTCCTTAACAAATCAGGGGATAAGTCACAGTCTCTGTCATCCTCAAAGTTCTGAGATCCCTCTAGACACATATCCCGCTCAAAAGGGGACTCTAAGTTAGTAGCAAGGTCGCTCATATCGTTGATATCTAGAGACCTGTTGTAGGTGCGAAGAAAGATACAAAGAACAAGAGAACCTAAGAACAATGATATGTATGGTATGATCATGAATGAAAGAATAAAAGAATATTTGCACGGAATAAGAGAAAAGGATGCATTTCATTGAAATAACGATTTTGAACATAAGCCTATTTCACAAAAGGGACTCTTATTACTCCTAGGCCTAGAGCAATAAGTGTGTTTTGAACATTACTCTGTGTTAGTCTAAAGACTGCAGGAATCTCTTCCGCAGTCTAATTATTCAGAACACTTCCTGGCTTATAGGGGCGAATGCCCGACAAATTCTCTACTCTAGTTCCTTCTTTGTATGTGGCGTTGATGTCCAAATTTTCCATCATTCCTTCTACGATTTCCTTTCTCGAAGTCTTTTGATCGGGGTGAATGACTCCTCTAGACACAAAAGTCTTCGATATATGGGGAAAGATCATTGATTCCCACTCGATTTCTCTCTCGCTCAATCGCGCTTTCCTTCTCTCTTGCTTCTTCTCAAGTTCCTTCTTTCTTTGTTTCATGTTCGGCTTAAATCCTAACCCAAAACGGTCTTGTTTGTCCTTCATCATTGGTACATTAATCCTTCCTTGGAGGTATCTCCCGAGTCCTCTTTCGGGTAGAGCCCCTTTCCCAACAGTTAGCCGTAGTCCCATTCTTGTAGTCTCAAATAACCTGGGCATTGGAATCCTATTTCCCTTGGTGATGAATGTCGCATTCACAAACTCTAGAGACCGAAAAGAGCATTCGATTTCTTTATCATTTGCCTCTAAATATGAGGCGTCACTGGTTATTGCTGCGATGATGTCCTCTTCAGCATTGATCATTACTAACCGACCTTCGGTTACCAATTTCAACTTTTGGTGTAGCGATGAAGGGACTGCCCCTGCTGAGTGTATCCATGGCCTCCCCAATAGACAATTATACGAAGGCTTAGTGTCCATGACCAGGAAAATTACCTCGTACGTGCTCAGCCCTATTAAGAGGGGTATTTCAATTCTCCCCATTACCTTCCTCTCCGTGCCATCAAATGCTCTCACTACATTCTGGCATGTCTTCACATGGGAACTATCCACTTGCAGCCTACTCAGTGTAGATAGGGGTAGGACATTTAGTGCCGACCCATTGTCAATCAATACCCCCAGTAATGTGTACTCTTTACAGCGAGTTGTGATGTGCAAAGCTTTAGTTGACCGTCAGCCTCCTGGTGGTACTTCATCGTCATTGAAGAATATGAAGTTGTCGGCACTTATATTGTTGACTAAGCGGTCCAATTTGTTTATAGAGATATTAGCAACATAAGTTTCATTCAGCACTTTCATCAATGCACTGCGATGGGTTTCTGAGCTTAAGAGTAAGGTTAATACTGATATACGAGCTGGCTATTTGTGCAATTGTTCTACGACACTATATTCGCTGTGCTTTAGAAATTTTAAAAATTCCTTTGCTTCTTTTTCAGTTACTGATTCATTAACAGTTAGTTCAGGTCCCTCCGGCTTCTCTTTCTTTTGCTCAATTGCCAATGATTTTCCTTTAACCTGCTCGACTTTTGTATTTGGGGTATAACGCATTCCGCTATGCGTATAAAAACCCTTGTCTTGACCTTCCTCTAATGCATTAATCGAGATCTCCTCTCCCGAGATTGTTACATTGCAGCTATAGTTCCATGGTACCCTTTTGCTATCTTTATAAGGGAAAGCAACGGGCTTCTGGATTACGACCCTTGGCGCAACTTGTGCCCCGGCTTCATTCATTCTCGGACGCGATATGATAACCAAGGGGTGGTTGACTTTGTACACATCCTTCATCGATCCCTTTTTGGAGGCACACACATCTGTTTCTTCTGGGCTCCCGACATATTTGAAAAATTCCAGCTCCTTATTATCCATCAATCCTTATAACAAAGCCCTGAATTCGCTGCATTTCTAAATCTCGTGATCCTCTTAATCATGGAACTCGCAATAACTCTTTGCTTTTCGAGGTCTGACCCTTGAATTCTGTGATATCAACCCTCTTTCCACCATTTTCTTCCATACTTCTTTCAGCAGGGTATTCACTTCTACAATATTCATCTTGATTTCTTTCCCCGAACTCTCGATTATCACATTTATTCCCTTATCCCCATGGTTAGGTAATGGATTCTCTGCACTGGATGTATCATCAAATTTCACGATGCCCATGTTGATGAGTCTTTCAACCAGTTTCTTGAAAGTGGTGCAGTTTTCTATCGAGTGTCATGTGGCTCCCGCATGGTATTCGCATTGGGCATTTGCGTCATACCATTTAGGGTATGGAGGTTACATTGGCTTTAGATAGACAGGAGACATGACATGTTCATCAAATAAACTTTGGTATAACTCCTTGTACGTCATTGGAATGGGCGTAAATTGGAGTTTCTCCCTATTTTGTTTTGTATTGGGCTCTTGTCTGGGCGGGCCCTGCTGACCAATGGTTGTCAACCTTGGTTGGCTTACGGTGATCGATTTTGAATATGTGCTCACATTATTCACCTCGTGCTCTTTCTTTCTCGGTACTGACCTCTTGGTGTTTTCTCCAGCCTCTATTTTTCCACATCTTATCGCATTTTCTATCATTTCTCTAGACATTACTATGTTTGAGAAACTCTTGGTTGTGCTACCCAACATGTGGTTAATAAAATGTGCCTTCAGGGTATTGATGAAGAGCATAGTGGTTTCCTTTTCCAACAGAGGGAATTGGACTTGTGTGGCCACCTCTCACCGTCGTTAGGCATACTGCCTAAAGCTTTCATTATGCTTTTTCTCCATATTTTGTAAAGTGATTCTATCAGGGGCTATGTTTGCCACATGACCATACTGTTTCATGAAAGCTTGTGCTAGATCTTTCTATAAACTGATCTGGGCGTGACTCAGTTGGTTGTACCATCTAGAAGCGGCCCCAACCAGACTTTCTTGGAAGCAATGAATTAATAGTTGGTCATTATTAACATGGCCTGCCATTCGTTTGCAGAACATAGTGATGTGAGCTTCGGGACAGCTAGTCCCGTTGTACTTCTCAAATTTCGGAGTCTTGAACTTGGGAGGGAGTACTAGGTCCAGAACCAAACTTAATTCCTTAGCATCGATTCCACCACGATAGTCGGTGCTTTCCATTTCTTTAAATTTTTCTTCTAACCATCTACACCTTTCTTCAAGCTCTCTCGGGAGTTCTATCCTTGTTTTTTCTATTTCTGTTACTTCATCAAGATTGAGGACCACAGGGTTGGTCGGGTTATCCTCCGGATTAGAGCCCGAGCCAGCCTGATAATTCATCGGCGCTGAAACACCGGCTTGAAATGGTTGGGGCCTAATTGTGACCGATGGCCTTCTTGGGTACATATCAGGTTGTGTCTGAACGTCCACTGGGGCAAAACCCGGAGGGTAGGTAGGATCTTCATTATCATCTCCCGCATTGATCAAGGGGCTTTTCCCTTTTTCTAATCCGCCAGCCAATAAAAGCGTTAGTTGGTCCGTCATGCTTTTCTGGGACTCCAACATCTGGTTCCTCATATCTTGCTGGATTTTGGCAACCTGTTCTTGCATACGTGTTTGTAATTGATCCTGCATCTCTTTTTGCATTTGTTCCAATCTCTCTAACCTTTGGTCCATTGCTCTTGTTTTTCCTCTTGTACCGTAACGATGTTCCAGGGTAACTGCCATGATTTTTAGGGTTTTTTGTGAGTTTTAGTGTGTATGATGCATTGCTGATGCATGAATGTAATGAATGCGATGAATGCAAAAAAGCGTTGATTCCAATTCTATTTCATTAGAGTAACTTTTCTAGAAAATAAGTTTCTTTACATAAAATAGATTACATATAAGACTTGGCCCTGATACTTAAGGCCTTGACCTGCCTAAGAAGCCAAGCTAGCTCACGGCCTCTGTCCAATTCTGACTCGTATTTTAAACTCAGCACTTAGGCTTGTACTGCTAATGTTTGCAAGTGATCAGCCACTTCTCGCACTTGAGTCAAAGCTTCACCCATGACGTAGTCCCTACTCTTGACTTGGTCTTGAGATTGATGAAGTTGCTCCTTCCATCACTCGTTATTTACCTCGAGGAGTTCAATCCGAAGTTCACAATTTTGCAGTGCCGTTTTAAGTTCTTCTATATTCTCTTTTAATTCTTCGATTCTGCTCTAACTAGCTTTCAACTCGATTACAGAGTTACGCGAACGATACTGATACAAGGGCCTTTCTAACTCTGACATCCAAATCTTTAATCCCTACTTCTCATTTTGGCTTTCTACCAAACTTCTTTTCAGAGCACCTTCTCAAGCTTGAGCATCGCGAAATTTTTCTTCCCATTGGTTGGCTTTGCTTCTCTCTTCTTTTACTTTTTGTCGCCACTATTTAGATGTTTTTCCTAACCCGACGATTCTCATTGACCTACGCAGCTTCTTATAGTCCGTTTTCAAACTATCCAAGTCTTCTTCAGCCTTGTTTTTTCCTTTTCTGAGTCTTTCAGCTTCTAGTTTCTGGACATCGACATCTAACCCCAGCTGCATTTTTTCTTCCTCCAATTGCTCGATCCTTTTCTCTAGCTCTAAACTCTTTCTCTCGAAATCTTGCCTGGTGATTTCTAGCTCAGATGGGATAACTTTCAAGTGTTCTTCTATCGACCGAGGATTCCCTTGATCTGACGTAGGGATGTTGTCGTTAATCCTCTGATTCCACCATCGGTCGTACTCAGGGGTAATCATGAGATTGGCAGCAAACTTTTTCATTCTACGAGTCTAGTTCTAGGCATTTGATATCTCGCGAACTTTCTTCTTGTAATTATTCCCTGTGAACACGAACTCGCATTGGGCTAACCCGTATGATGGTGGTGTAAACTGTCTGGATCTGTACTGTCTTAATACAAGCAGAAGAGCATACCTGATGGCTCCCCATACTCCTAACAAGGGAACCTAATCGAAATCTCCGCATCGGTATAATATTTCATCAGGAACCATCCACGGGGCTCTCCATTCAATTTTTTACTCTTGCAAATTTTGGAGAACCGTCATCCAATTTTCTTCTGTAATATCATCTCGCCTTGGTGTAGCTACTTACTCTTTCAATAGAGAGTAATTTTTAGAGAAGATACGATACGAGACCTTTTCCACTTTCCAAAAATGGCTGTGGAACCAAGATAGCAAGAGCTGTGCACATCCAATAAATCTCCCTTCACCCGCTCTTCTACAAGCATTCAATGATCTGAAAGTTTCAGCCAAGATTGCAGGTACAGGTGTGGTCCTTTTACCAAGCCTGTCAAAAAAATTGGAGACCGCCTCGTCTACATGCCCTAAGACTTTGGGGAAGATGACCAATCCATAAATGCTCAGGTCGAAGACATCTACCCTTTTCTTCACATCGGGGTGCGCTAAGATCAGATCCCTCAGGTTCTTCTAATGAATGCATTTACAATCTCCTTTTTGTTTGATCCGGGTTGTAACCCACTATTCACTCATCCCTGTGATGTTCATCAGCTTTTTTGAAAATGTTGGGACGTTAGCAGGTCTAGAATAAATTCTGTCAACCTGAATCTTCGGGCAATGGAGCAAGGTCGTGTATTTTTCTATAGTAGGTACCAAATCTACCTTCCTGAAAGTGAAGCAACTGTAAGCAGAATTCCAATATTGGGCAAGGGCTCGAAACAGGTGTTCATCTACCTTAATATCGAGCAGATAAGGTAAATCACCGTAATGACAATAGAATAGCTATTTGACCTCGTCATCCCACTGACCCCAAATTTCTTTCATCTCTTGGAGATTATTCTGAGTTACGCTGATCCGAGTAAAATCCCAGAACTCTGACACGTACCCGTTGGTAAGACTGTCACCTTTCTCTTATTGTGTTGTCTCAGCCCATATCCGGACAGCCGCGTTGTCTTCTACTTTATCAAAAAACCCTTTTTCCATGATAAGCTATCTATTTAGGAACCGAATGTGAATCAACACCTTTTGTGATGAAAATGCCATGTAAATACAATCAAAGTAAAACAAAGCAAGTCAGTATTTCATACGCAGTTCAAAGCAAATAAAGAATAATAAATATAGCATTTGCTCAGGTAACCACTAGGGTTTCGGAGTGGCTCTACCTAGGGTGGGTTCTTAAGGCTCGTTAAATGGGGTTCGGTTCTAGAGTAAAGGTACCTAAACCAGCAGATTTCTCGATCTTCACCCATTATAGGCTCATATAGACCGAGTTCAGTTCAGGGGAATACATTTCCCTATGGCTGCACGGAAATGAAAATCTCACGAAGACATAGGTACGGATGTATCCCGAAAGCGATCCACTATCCTGCACGGAGGTAAAAACCTCACGAAGGAGTAGTTTCTCACTCCCACTTAAATGGGTGTGACCATAGTGGTCATGCAATGCAATATGCAAAACTTGTTTAAAGGCTAGGACCAACGCAGCAGGTATTATATCATAAACCACAAAAATAGCTGATGAAATGTAATGAAAGGATCGTATTTCAAAACCAAATTTTCAATTTTAGACAAAAAGACAAAAGTTAATCAACTTGTGGCTTGACTCTCTTATTTCAGTCCTTAGTGGAGTCACCAAGCTGTCGAAACCATTTTTTGAAAAACGGCAGTCGACTTGGATTTTGAAAATGAAAACGAATAGAAGGAGTCGCCACCAATCCTTTTTGATGAGGTGTGATTGGATCACCTTAAATTAATCATTTTAATAAAAGTTAAGATTTACTAAAACGATAATTTTTGGTCTACGAAATTCAGAAAATGAGTTCGGGAATCGGTTACGCACGAGGAAGGATTAACACCCTCGATACGCCCAAAATTGGTACCTAGTTGATTAATTAGTGTCTTAGTGTCAAAAATTTTGAAAATTCGAAAGAATTTAGAATACGATCCCTCTAAAAAAAACATTTGAACGTTAAAGACCTTCTCGTCTCGAAGCAACAAAATGTTATATCCAGTGAGTTAGGACACAACATCTCGAACTTTTGAGAATAAGCTTGCCTTTTACTTAAAAATCTGTGTATTTTAACTATTTTTCAAAAGAATATTCGGTTAGTTAAGGTGAACGAGGAAAATCGAAACCCAGTAAGTTAGGGCACGTTTCCTCGAATTTCCAAACACCGAATATTGCCTTTACTTTCGAAAAATCTTATTTCGAGGTAACAAAATGTCATACCCGGTAAGTTAGGGCACAACATCTCGTATTTCTGAGAATAAGTATTTTTTTAACTCGTATTGTGATTTTTAAAAGAATACTCCGTTATTTGGGTTAGATGAGAAGAATCGAAACCCAGTAAGTTAGAGCACGATTATCTCAAATTACAAAATATAGGATATTGCTTTTATGAAAGAATTGTTTTAATATATTTAATATAAACGTGATTTGTAGTAAAACATAAAAGCAAATTAGGGTATTAATATGTATAATAACATAATGATAGTTGTGATAGTGCCAAAAACAATAATATGAGAAATTATAAGAGATGGAATAATAGCAAGGCTAGTAATATGTAAATATAAACAAATACATGAGGAAAATGGAATGATCGATTACATAGGTAAATAAATAAACAAAAATAAATGAAACATGGCTAAAATAAAAATGACAATGATAACGAAAATGATAATAATAGTAATGACATAAATAATAATAGTATAAAACGATAATAATACATATGGTATTGAACATGATAATAATAATGTAAATATGAAACAGTAGGGGACGTACATATATATAAAATATATAATACTAGATTTTAAAAAATATATATATACAATATTTATTGAAAATAGTAATAATATATATATAAAAACTAATAATGATGATACATAAATATATACATATATGTATTAAAATATATACGTCATGATAGAAATAAATATATATATACGTAGTATTAAAAAAATGTACATAATATATATAAAAAAAAATATTGTCGTAACCATTTTTTTGTAAAACAGGAATTGACTTAGATTTTTGAAAATAAAAAAACGAAAAGAGGAGTCGCCACCAATCTTTTTGATGAGGTGTGATCGGATCACCTTAAATTAATTATTTTAGTAAAAATGAAGATTTACTAAAATGATAATTTTTGGTCTACGAAAATCAGAAAGTGAGTTCGGGAGTCGGTTACGCACGAGGAAGGATTAGCACCCTCGATACGCCCAAAATTGGTACCTAGTTAATTAATTAGTGTCTTAATTGTCGAATATTGAGAACTTGAAAGACCTTGAAATACAATCCCTCTTTTGTAAAATAAACATTAAAATGTTACAGACATTCTCGCCTCGAGGCAACGATACGTCATATCCAGTGAGTTAGGATACGGCATCTCGAACTTTTGAGAATGAGCTTGCCTTTTATTTAAAATCGATGTATTTTACCTTCTTTTAAAAGGGTATTCAGTTAGTTGGGGCGAACGAGGAAAATCGAAACCCAGTAAGTTGGGGCACGTTTCCTCAAACTTCCGAACACCGAACATTGCCTTTATTTGCAAAAGATCTTATTTCGAGGTATCAAAGTGTCATACCTGGTAAGTTAGGGCACCACACCTCGAAGCTCTGAAAATAAGCTTTTTTTAGACTCGTATCGTGATTTAAAAGAATAATCTGTGATTTAGGTTAAAAGAGAAAAATCGAAACCCAGTAAGTTAGGGCACGATTGACTCAAATTACCAAATACGGAATGTTTACTTTTATGAAAGAATTATTTTGGGTTAAGTAAAAGTAGTATGGCATAAGTCGTAATAAAATGGGATAATAAAAGGTGCGTAAATGACATTAGAATAACCATAGATGCAGATGTGAAGGATAATGATAAGGGCAAAAATAAAATTAACGAGTAAAAATAATAAATAAACTAGGAAATATTCAAAATCGAAAGGAACTTGTAATAAATAAACAATCATTATGTAAGACTAAAGAATGATAGTGTAGTAATGATAACAACAATATTAATAGTAGTAATAATATAAGTAATAATTTTGGAATGATGTATGAAAGTGTATATGTGTATATATAAATAAATGAATGATATATAATGTGAGAGAAGAATAAAAAATGAAATAAGAGTATTTAAAGAGTAATGGGCAAAAATATAATAATAATAATAATAATATAATAGTAGTAATAATGATAATAATAAACTAATAAATCATAATGATAATAGTAATAACAATATAAGTAATAATATAAGTAAATACAGAGAGAATATGTATAGTAATATAATAGTATCTACATAAAATTAATTAACCTAATAACAAGACGATAATACTAGTAATAATAATAAGGTGGAAAACAATAATAATAATATATTAATAGGAATAAAAGAAATATATTTATAATAACGATAAATAATAATAAATTATTACAATAATAATAATGATAATAGTAATGGTAAAAAGAAAATATATAATGTGACAAAATCAATATAAAATTAATTGGTTTAATAATATGATAATAGCAATAATGATAATATGATAATGAAGTAGAGTATAAGAATAATAATAATGCATTAGTAAGAATAACAATAGTGAATAAAGAATGAAAGTAATAATAATAATAAATTTTAACGTATATATAAGAAATAAGTAAATAAACGCATATTAAAATATATATGACGATGGAGCAAAATATCTAAATATGAACAATATAAGGAATTTTAGAATAAGTGATAATAAAAGATTTATAATAAACAATAAAGGAACTTCAAATAATTAACCTATAGAACAATTAACACGTGAAATTTAAAATAGACAATATATACATATAATAGTTTAAAATATAATATACATATATACAAATTCAAAATATACACAATGTAAAAGTTTAAAATAAATATTGCACGCACAAGCTTAAAATAAATGAGATTTAAAATAATACAACAAAATGATAAGGGTTTGAGGACTGAATTAAAATCAAAGTAAAATTACGGGATGAAAATCGTAAATAATAGAAACTATTAGGGACTAAAATAGGGCGCGCACAAACTAATAGGGATGAAAAACGAGAATAGACCAAACCCCAAAATGACGTTTTAACGCAGACCAATTTGAAAAGTGCGCAAAATCTAAGGGAAAATCTGAGAACAGAAGGAAAATAAAAAGGGATTAAATTAAAAGAGACAAAGATGCAGAAGGACCACGCGCGCAATTATCCCGCTTAACAGAAACACGGTGGCCGGAAATTGCCCGAGGGTAAATTTTTTTCTTTTTTTTATTTTTCTATTTGTTTAGTATATGTATGTCACTTTTACTTATATTATATGTTTATGTATATAAAGAAACTCGAAAAAGAAATGGAAAAATAAAAGGAAATCACCTTAGATACGGGTTTGATTTCCGAGGGCTTTGGGTTTATTTTGATGTCATTTCTCTTGTACTTTGCTGACTAATATTGTGGTTTTTTGTTTTACAATCTAATCTTGCTTTTTCATTTCACAAAATGCCGATCGTTACAAATGGTTTTGATTTGGCCTCTTATAGGCATTTTTTTTCCACAACTTGCTTCTTGCTTTCTGTCTCTTCTTCTTTTATTGCTGCAGGTAAACGGTGGTGGAGCAGAGGCCACTTGCAGGCGTCGGTGGTGGATGGGGTGGGGAGCATCTACTGACGGCTAGGGTTTTAGGTTTTCCTTTATTTTTCTTTAATGTATTGGGCTAGGTTATTTGGGTTTTGGGTAGGTTTAAGTTGGTTTGGGTTGTGGCTTAGTGGGTTTAGGGATTTTGGGCCCAAAATTGGGCTTGTACAAATATAATATTAAAAATGTATATACAATACACATATATTATAAATGATGATAATGTTAGAAAACAACTATTGAAGATATTACATAATTATATGTACATATATGAAAGACAAATACATGATAATATTAAAAATATTTACATAGTATATGTATATATTAGAAAATGTATACATAATATATAAAATAAATATATATGCATATACAATATTTAGAAAAGACAAAGTATACATAGTATAATATTGATATACATATATGCGTAGCATGGGGTGTAATTAGAAGTATATATATGTGACACACCAATACATTATCAAAAGCAATAATATTAAAAGCTATCAATAATACCATGTAATATATAATATATATATAAGTATCAAGTAAGAATAATAATAATGGGACACTAATAAGCAAAAATATAATAATAACAGTAATAAATATAATAGCATGAATGGTATTAAAATTTAAAAACAAAAAAGTGTAAAAGAAGGACGAAATTGAATTGAAAATGGAATTTTTGGGACAAATCGGGATGAGATAAAAATGTAGGGGTTAAATGCAACACGCGAGAAGATGTAGGGGCTATATGGGGCAATAATCCAATACTCGAAACGACATCGTTCAGAATGTCTGACCCCCAAATGGTCTAAGGTCCGAATTGAAGCAAAATCAAAATTAAAAGGCAGATTCAAGAAATGGTCACAGACTAGATTAAAACCCAACAGAAATGGGGAGGGACTACGCGAGCATTTATCCCAAACAGTAGAAACACGCGGATCCTCAGGCATCGGGTCGGGTCGCGCACGGGTCACGTGACACGGCATCGTTTAGGGGCTTATGGGTGCCGACCAAAACGACGTCGTTTTGTAACATCTATATAAGTTAAAAAATTTGCTTTTAAAATCATTTTTCTATCTGTTTCTAAAAACTAAACTTGTTTTCTTTGTTTTCTCTGTAGGTCCAAGCTCGGTCAGCACTCCGGCGAACTACCACTATCCTCCGCCGCGTCTCCGCCACCGGCGACCGCCGTGCACGGCAGTCGGAGGTAAGAATCTCCTTCTTTTATTTACTTTTTTCTATATTTTATGTGTTTATAATATATGTATATATATATGCAAATAGAAGATTCGGAAAAGAAAAAGAAATAAATCAAAAAAGTGTATAGAATATAATCACCTTAGTTCTTTAGATATCTGATTCTTGGTATTTGTTTTCCGATTTAGTGTTTTTCTCTTTGATTGGCTATTTTGTGCTTTGACTCACTTGATTTTTTGTTTGTATTTTAAAACCAAATGTTGTTTTTATTTCTCACAAGTGCTGACCTTGTACAATGGTTTTAGGGGTGGCCTTTTATATCCACTTTCCCTTACAACTTGCTCCCTAATAAATTGCTCTGTCTTTCTTGCAGAAAAATGGGCGGTGCTGGTGTCAGGCAGTGGCAGTGGATGTGACAAGCGGAGGCAGACCTGGCACGAGTGGTTAGGCTAGGGTTTCCTTTAGCTTTTGTGTTTTGTGTTTGGGTTGGGGCTTTGATTTGTTTGGGCTTAGGGTATTTTGGGGTTAGTTGGGCTAGGTAGATTTGGTTTTAATTTGAGCCCGCAAATTGGACTTGTAAAACATAGTCACATTTGGTTCACTAAACACTTTCTTTAAAAGATAATAATAACTTATCAAGTTACCCATATCAAATAAAATATAATATTCTTGTATTTTAATATTCTACAATAATAATTATTATTAACAAATATTTAAATTTAAATATGCAATAATAACATTTTAATTGATAGTATTTAAATTATCATTTTATTCACAATTTTATTTAACAATAAAAGTGTTTCAAACTTATCTTACACATAATATATATAAATTAATTTTATTTTTCGTGTGATGCATGAGTTTAATGTTTATATAAAATTATATAAAATATAAAATATTTAATATTTTAAATATATTATATTCATAAAGGTTATGAAAGAAAAATACTAGTATTAAACAAATAAAATATGCATAGATGAAATTATAAACCTAAAATTGAATTATAAACATATTTTTTATGTCTAAATTTTACTTTTGTGTATATATGATATAAATTTGTATATCCATGCATTTGTATACTCATGTGGTGCAGGAGTTGGTTTTATTTAATAATAAACATATATTAAATGATTTTGTATTAAGATTTATTTATTTTTTATAGACTATATATATATAATACAATAAGGAAATATAAATTAAAAACTAATAAACTTTAAATACAGTTTAGACTGTGGATCAATCACTATTATGTTATCAATGATTTATATTGATATAATTTGTATTTGGTGACATATTAAAGATTAACTTTTATCTTATTAAAAGAAAAAGATTAACTTTTGTGGAGTTTATTCTTTTAGCATAATGATACTCAAACTTACTTTAACATATAATGCATGGGCTAAAACAATAGAAGAATCTGGCACATTAGAACATGCATTTATAGCGTAACAGCCTCTCAGAAAGTGGTTCGATCATCCGCTAAACAACACAATCCAAAAGGCTCAAATTCATAAGTTTGGACAGATATGAAAATATTACAATTAAAATGAAAATTTTATACTAAGATGAAATGTTTATATGATTAATTTTTTTTAAATTAAAGTACATGATTTGTTAAAAAAATCAAAGTATACAATATTTTGTGGAAGATAATCCAATGAGTTTAAATTAAAAATATAGTATTAAAATTCATATAAAATTTAGAATTCACATATCACAATTAAAAATCAAAATAATAAATAATGCAAAATATAATTAAAGTAACAAAATTATAAAATAAGTTAAATATCTAAAAAATTAAAAATTAAAAATTAATATAACATCACAATTTTAATTCAAAATTAAAACTAAAATCTAAATTATATTAAAATAATAAAAAATTAAGATCACGATTAAAATCCAAAAATAAAACCAAATTAATCTTAAATTTAAAATAAAAATAAATTAAATAGAATTAATTTTTTTGAATTAATATAGAATTAAAATTAAAATAAAACATATAAAATGACTGTTTTTTGTTAGACATGTAAAAAAATACAAAATTATTCAAATCTAAAGATGTAAATAAAAGAAGATAACCTATGTGACAAAAAAATTACTAAAATGAAATTATTTAAATGAAATAAGAACTTGAACATAACCGTGCCAAATATAACATGACCTAAAACGAAATTAACCCAAAATCAATATTTGAATATTAACTCTTCACTGTTCATTTTTTACTAAGATTTTAATGTTCTTCTTTTCTTTTTCTTTTACACGTTTCCTCTTCATATTTTTCTTTTTTTAAAAGAAAAATTCCTTATTTGTCTATGTGACTCTTCCTCTCTCTCGCCAAAATCATCAACTACCAAATATGTATCATTTACTACAATTACCGACCCTTCATCCTCTGATGAATCCTACTCTCTCAATGAGGTCATCCATTGACCCCAATCAAACTCCCTCTTAGATGTCCACCATGATATAACCACCTTTAAACACTTCAATGGCGCCTATTGGTGAAACCTCTTTAACTCTTGTGTTAGAAAAATATAGTGTCCTTCAATTCCGATGTTTAGTTAGAAAAAAAAAGGTCCTACTAGAAATTGACAACGACAACATTTCTAAAAGGAACTCTAACCCCTTCTAGATTGAAAGATTTGACAAAAAATTGAAAAAGAAACATGTGCTTGAAAAAGAAACTACTGAATTTCTTGATGATAAGACCTCGTCTGATGAAATTGTGGTGCACACTGCCCCTAGCACTACCTAATGAAGAAGGGTTAGAACAAGGTCCATGGAGACCAAAAAAATCGAATCCCTTACAAAATCCAAAACAGACAGAGGTAAGGCCCCTATGTTTGAGAAGCCAAGCAAAAAAAAGAATATCTTGGTGGATAGTTCAATAGAGTCTGAGTCTTATTCAAGTAACAACTCCTCTTCCTTTGGGAAGTACCATTATACAATGCTACAGCCAAGGACTAAGCAACCTAATGTTCTAGACTCAGCTACAAAATGAAATAAAAGACTGAAAAATGTAGGAGTCCTCAAGCTGTTATCTAAAGCTATAAAGTAGTAAGAAAACAAGAAGAGAGAAATGTTCTTAGAAAAAGAAAGTGTTCTTGAATCCAGATTGCTCTAAGAGATACTACAAGCTTATCTTGAAAGGTTTCATTCTTGATCATAATATCAATGATTTTTCTTTTGTTGACCATGGAATTGATGAAGCTTTGAAAAATGCTAGAGTTTTCGGTTCAATATGTTTTGTGTAACCCTTTGTATAAAGGGTAGCTTATGAATTTTATGTCAATCTTAACGAGGGATCATTGATGAAACCAAAAAGCATTACCACATGGTGTTTGTACATGGTAGATGGCTTAAATTTGGGCCTAAGCAGATCTGTAGGTTGTTGTGTTGTCCTACCGCCAACAATTTCAAGCTAGATGAGTCTATAGATGCCATTGTTGTTGTTCTGACCAATCAACCACATCTAACATGGCTAGAAAAAGGTAGTCTCTGAGCCTTTTCTTCAGATCCAATGTATGCTAGTATTTATGCTATTGCCATTAAGAACTAACTTTCAAACAACAAGAGAGATTTAGTAACTAAGAGAGTGGTTGTGCTTTTGAGGAAAGTAGTTGATATGATGGAATTTGATTTAGGGAAAATAATTTTTTTATAAAATTTTTGAATTTCCTGAAGTTTTTTATGAAAAATATCTACTTCCTATCCATCCCTTATCTTTTGAGTCATTTTTCTCCAATAACTCAAAACTTGTTAAGTCTGAGAAGACCTACGAGAAAATTGTTCCTAAATTAAAATTTTCTTGTAAATGGTTGGGGGGAAAACATGTTATCAATGAATCTGAAAAAGTTCAATCCTTTGAGGACAAGATTGTTGAAGAACAAGCTGTATGATATGGTGCCCTAAGTGTAGTATTTTTGTTTAAGTACAATTATAATTTTTATCGAACAGATTGGTGATTATTCATAAATTACATTAATACTTTGTATATTTTCCTCACGTGGTTTTTGCATGTAAAGCAAAATAGAAGAAAATGTTACTCACTGGTTGTCCAATGTTTAACTAATAATAAGTGGTATTACATAGTTGGATCATAATACAGAAAGACAACTTATATAAGTAGATGAATCTAAACATGTCATTAGTCTAATTGGAAATGAGCAAATCGATTGAAAGCTTGAGTGGATGACGGACTATGTATGTGTGATTCGTATACTTTAATGTAAGTAAAAGCTTGAGTTCGAATAGATAAGGAACTGAAAGCTGGTGTGTTGGGTATACAACTTTTACAGTATGTAGCATCTTTCACAACAATGAAATTCATAGCTCTAGACATGGGTAAATGATATCCTCTATTGGCATTACATGGTTGATGAAAAGTAAACGTGGTCACGGGTCGTTCCATTTTGAAATGAATGACTTGATTACTATTTGATAGTAATTGACTTTTCATGAAAGATGTAATAGTTACCATAAGATAAAATAGGATTATATTGGGGGAATGGATATTATCCGAAAGAGATTAAGGATATGCTATGAGGCAAACACACTTATGACAAAATCATTAGATGAGCACTAATACAGTTACTTTCGTAATGGTATGTTGTTGGGGAGAGCTCAGTCACGATACTAGAGTTGAATGACTTCGTGACTAAATGAGTTTATAATTAATAGGCAAAAAGTTGGAACTTTATTATAAATCATTTGAGCCTCAATTGCATGTGTCCAATTGGTCTTTTCGCTAGCTCATTGAAATCATAAATGAATTGCATGTTGAATCAAATGAAAAAAATGAATAGAATTGGTGAAAATGGAGAAATAGGAAATCATTTAGAAATGATTATGATTTTCTCCAAAATGAAAACGAAATGGAGAAATGGAAACATTTGGAAATGATTATGGATTTCTCCAAAATGAAAATGAAATGGAGAAGTTGAAATACTTGGAAATTATTATGGTTTTGTCCAGAATGAAAATGAAAATGGGGAAATGGAATCACTTGGAAATGAATGTGGTTTTCTCCAAAATAAAAATGATCTGAAAAATGAATTTATATTTTTCGAATTAAATGAAATTCGAAAATCGAAATAAATCATTTGATCATAGTGAACCGTTGAATGCAGAAATATTAAATATATTTTTTCATAGATTCTTTTACAATAAAGTCATCATTATTTTAACAAAATAAATCATTGGATTGAGAAAATTATTTATTTAAAAATATATAGTGAAGTTTATTTTGGGAAATAAAAAAACAAATATTGAGTTGGATCAAATTATAAAGTATTGGGTCAAAAGCTTGGAAAGTAATTGTAATTTGATCCGATATGGGAGAGGCCCAAAAGCCCTTCATGTTAAAAAGGGTTGACTAAAATCCCTAGTAATATTAACTAAGGTTGCCACCACCTATACTTCTAGTTAGACTAGAAGTTTGTTTTTCTAGTTGAAATAAACTTCTACAATTCAACAAAGGTTCTACTTTCTTTCCTTATAAATATATGTCATTGGTAGGGCTATTAACACAACTTTGACATATTGTTCTTCTGCCTGAAAATAGAGAGACTTTTATTCTCTAAGAACTAAATATATTTTTTGAAATAATGATTCTTTCAGTTTCTATTTGAGAAGATATTTTAATTTTCACATTAAAGAAAAAAAACCATTTCTAATTTTATGTTTGATTCGAACCATTTGAGCCCACACTCGAAGCAGTTCATGGTAGAGAATAGTAGAGAAGATCATTTCATTGAAAGCTGGGAACGACAAGGATCCGTACATTTTATACTGTTAAACTTACTGATAGAATTTAAATGATTAAGCGTTTTAGACTTGCTTCAGGATAAACGATTTTAGAAATAAAATTTTGAACGCCTTGATTTGTAACATTTTCTCACGATCACTTTGATGATCAATGTAGCATTCTAGATTCAGTTAGAACTTCTAGGCCGGGTTTGGGGTGTTACATTTAGTGGTATCAGAGCTAGGTTTGTAAAAACTCTGCCTCTGCTCTTATGTTTTCGTGTGCAAACGTGTTGGTTTAAAAAGAAATTTTTAAAAAACTTTATTGCAGTAAGTTTAATGATTGTGTTTTGAAACATTTTACGAAGATGAACTGTCTAAGACTCTGATGCTGGTCCATGTAAAATTCGAAACTGTAAAATTTGAAATATAGACTCTATTATTACAACTGTTTCTGTGTTCTGATAATGTAGGCCTTCTCGCTAACCCTAGATATGAATTTCGAAGGTGAGCAAGATCGTGAGGAGTCGTTTGCTCTTCCGGAGCATGTGACTGTTCAGGAGTTAGAGGATAATGGGAGTCTGCCAACTTTGGGTAGCGATAACCCAGAACTTGGTACTGAGGCACTGACCCGATTAGTAAGAGAAGTACTAAAAGGTGTGTTTGAAGCTAGGATGGGAGAGATCAGTGAGAAGCTTCAGTCTAGGTGCGTGGATTGTGGGAAAAAGAGATATCGTAGTTCTCCAATGTTAGAGCCTCGTTCTGCGAAGCGTGTTAGGACGCATCCGAGTGATAGTACAGGTGGTGCTAGTAGTGGTGTGAGCGTATCGTCTTGCGAGTATTGTAAGAGGCATCATTCAGGAGATTGCTAGAGGAAGTTAGGAGCGTGTCTCAGATGTGGGTCTAAAGAGCATCGGGTTCGAGATTGTCCTCGATGTTTTTTTGTCAAGTATGTTTGAAAATGTTTGGATGTGTTGTTTTGAGCTTAGAAATTGTGCTTGTACAAATATATATATATGCTTTAGTGGTTAAGTGTTCTAGGTGTGTGTGAGAAGTCCCAAGTTCAAGCTCAGTGTGGTAGCTATTTTGGAGTTAGAGTGCACAGTGGGAGCGTAGTGGTGTAGTTTGGTTTTACAATTGTTTTGTTAGTTGGAAATTTCGGGGACGAAATTTCTTTAAGTAGGGTAGAATTATAACGCCCTGAATTTTGGGGCCTAGTAGTTTTGGGTTTTAAATACAGGAACTGTGAGAAGGTTGCACTTAAGTGATCAGTTGTGCAATTTATTGTCAGAATGGGCCTGCTGGTCTGGTGGTTAAGTAAGTGTCAGTGAACTTTGAGGTTATGGGTTCGAGTCTTTGGGTGTGCAATTCTTTTATTTTTAGTAAGGCAATTTATTTTCCTTTGTTTTAAGTTAATGTTTTTAATAACTTCATTTTTATTGATTAGTTTTAATTAAATGTTTTAAATCTATTTTCTTTTCTTTTCTCTTCTTTTTCACGTTCCATCTTTCTTCTCTGTCTCTACTATTATTTCTTTACTTTTCTTTTTGCTTGTTGGTTTTAAGAATTCTACTCCTCTGTCGTCGCCTCAGATTGCTTCATCGTCGAAACAGGTGTGGGATTTGAACTTTGACTATGTTACTTTATGCGTTTATTATTCTTGCAAATTTCAATTCGACTTTTCTGAACCGAATGCTAACCCATTATTTTTGGGTTTTTAGTCGATGAAAGTGATGAGAATTCATCACTTTCTGTTATATGTTGATAGAGCAAAGATTAGGGATAATTCTGGTGGCTTAGACGGTCGTTTCGGGCTATTTTTGGGTGGTTTCGCGACCCTCCGATGACTACACGGGTGTGTGCCGAGGCACACGACCGTGTGAATATGGGAATTAGAGTTCCGGGCCAAATTTGATGCCACACAGCCATGTGGCTGATTTAGAGATTTTATCGTTTCTCACACGACTGTGTCCCTTGGTCCACACGGGTGTGTGAGTTTGAGGATTAGGGTTTTAGAGATTTTGGGTCACACGGTCTTGTCACACGGCCGTGTGCCTGATTTGGGGATTAGGGATTCCACACGGGCATGTGTTTTAGAACACACGGTCGTGTCTGGTGGCATACGGGCATGTGAAACCCTCACATGGCCGTGTCTTCCCTGCACCTTATTTTAGTGATTTTGGGCAGTAAGTTATACGGCCTGTCCATACGGCCATGTTCCTGCACCACATGGGCGTGTGCCACTATCACACGGCCATGTGCTACTCTTCATACTGGCGTTTGGACCCCTATACGGCCTGGATTGCTCCACACAGCCGGAGCAGACAGACGTATGATCAAACCCTTGGTTAAGCTCTAGTGAGGGTATTTACGACTCTGATCTGAGTTTGAATAATGTGCTCTTTGTGATTGGGTATGTGACATGTTTGATTCTGAACCCGATTAATTGGGTAAGTGTGTGTCCAACTGGTTCTGTTTGATTGGTTGGATATGAATGTCTACTTCTGATTAATTATCTGAGACTGGTATTCTGGTTGTGTACATCTGACTGCATACATACATACATATGCATAAACTATTTTGGGCAAGATTGTGAAGAGAAGGGAGTCTGATCTGAACTGGCAGCTGCTCTGCTGGTTATTACTAATAGCCCCTAATACCCAAAGGGTCGTGGACGGTCCCAATACCTTGAGGGTCATGGACATTACTGATAACAATATAGCAGATTACCACCTTGCACTGTACCGCATGTACGTTAGTTACGCTACGTACCATTATCTGGTCTAGTAGTTATACTGCACGCTTGTACCGCAGTTTACTGCATTGCACAATATAGCTTATACGCTAGCTTTGCTACGTATTATATCTAATTTGGCAATTCATACTGCATGTCTGTACTGCGGATTTCCGCATTGCACTGTACAGCTTACCGATAGCTCTTAATACCCAGAGGGTCGTGGGCAGTCCCAATTCCCTGAGGGTCAAGGACAATGCTGATGTCCTTCGTTGCCGGGCAACCCGGGATGACATCATATGGAGTGTAGGGTTGGATGGATGGGTTGATTATATCTCCATATGGAGTGATCGGTTGGATGAACTTACAGCTCTATTGAGGTGTGATGGGGGACGAAGAGGTGTGTTGGCTGGGATGGGTGGGTTTTCTTTAGCTCAACTGCATTCATATGCATTTTATCGACTATTTGAGAATACGATTGACTGTTATACTATTTACAGAAAAGCGTTTCTGACACTGTGTACTCTGGTTGCGATTGTCTGACTGAACCGTTATAGTGACTGTGTGATTGAGTGTGTTTTAATATATGCTAAATATTGTTATCCACCGATATGACTGTTTAAAACGTACCAACTGTGTATAGTTCTGTAAGTATGTTTCGCTTCTAAATTGCTTCCAATTTTTTGTACCTTTTTCTGTAGTTAGGTAGTTGATCTCACACAGAGCTCGAGTAGCTCACCCCTTCTTCTATTTTCCCTTTCAGGTACATCTCAGATTCTAGGTGCTGGACTCGGTATGTGAAGGTTTCAGACAGTGTTGGAGGAAACAAGCTATAAGTTTTACTTCAGTTTTTAAATTGCTATTTAGTTTTAGTTGAGCTGTAAAATTTTATAATACTGTGGTGCAACTTTTGTTTTAAGTTTTCATTCATACATTTTATACTGTTAAACTTACTGATGGAATTTAAATGATTAAACGTTTTAGACTTGCTTCGGGATAAATGATTTCGGAAATAAAATTTTGAATGCTTTGATTTGTAACATTTCCTCACGATCACTTCGATGATCAATGTAGCATTCCAGATTCGGTCTGAACTTCTAGGCCGAGTTTGAGGTGATGAAGTTCATGGTACGAGAATAGCAAAGAAGATCATTTCATTGAAAGCTGGGAACGACAAGGATCCGTCTATCCAAAAACACAAGTGCGAATTTGGTCTAAGGTTTATTGCTATAAATATCACAAACCGGGTTGGTTTTCAAAATTTTTATTTTCAATTTTGCAAGAAAACCATTTCTGAACTAGATTTTTTCCAACAGAAGCAAGTGGCCAAGAAATGCCAATTCCCGCAGACACCATTCTTATCACAAAAAGAATGGAGACTAAATGTATTGCAAACCTTCAAGCCTTCGCTAACATTCTTCAAAAAGCCAAAACTATGAAGAAAATAATCAATAGGTAAAAAACTTTCATTGTGGATCTTCAAGCTTTTGATGATGCAACTTAGTTTGGTAATCTTATGGAACAAAAAGGGGGAAAGAAGAAAAGAAATAAAGGGAAAGAAGATGCTAATGGTGTTGTTGCTTCAGTTTTTGTCTGCTTAATTGTTGGATTACTCTTGTGAGGGAGAGATAGTATTAAACTTTTTTTGAACTTCCTTTATTTTATAGTTTTTTTTATTTAGATAATTGTATGATGATATTGCTACTACTTTGTTTATTGGTTTGTTATATCTACTGTTGGTGATGAACTTGGAATTCTTTTAGCTATGATAAGAATTTATTTTGATTTCTTAACTTGTTTAGTTCTAATTACTGTTAGTTATTGGTGAAAATTATCCTAGCATTAATGATTAATTTTTTAATTATTTTCTAAGTTAAGTTAGGTTTCCTTAATGTGTATATGCTAAGGGGGCTTATATTATTGATTAATTTAAGCGTCCGACATTGTGTGTTTTGTTCAACAAATTGCCAAAGAGGTAGATTATTGAAAAATATGAAACTGGCAATTTGGCGTCAAAGAGACTGCCCACTCCCTTGCCCACCAAATCTATATGGAGATAGTTTCCATATTAAGGTGTTAGCAATTTATTGAACCTTAATTTTAGCTATTTTGATTACGTGGTGAATATCTAGTCCATTATGCAAGATCATATTGCTTGGGAATTAAAATATTAGTGATTGATTTGGTTCCAAATTATTCCCAAAGCAATCCCTTGAACCACGGACTTTGTATTGGATCGTGATTTTGTAAGATAAGCTGCTAAGAGTCCATATTTACTTTATATATCTATAATATATTATTATAGCATTGCTGTTTCAATGGGATTGTATTAGATCTTTATAAGGGTGAGGGAAAATTATTACGGTGTGTGTGATTAAGTAGATTCACTTTGTAATTGTTGAAGAGAGTGTATATTTCTAATTGAGCTACACTCTGCAGACATAGGAAAATTGAACTGTGTAATCAACTTCTCATGTGTTGTGTGTATGTTATTTTCCATTTAGTGCCTTGAAGAATGTCCACCATCTCAAGCACCAATACACTAGTGTAGATGGTCTCTTAGCAACGACTTTAACATTTTAGAGTCTTTTAATTTAAAAATAATAATTAAATTTACTTTTAAAAATTTAAATTAAACTCTTGTACGTAATAAAATTCACTTTCAAAAGTAATTTTTTTTCATAAAATGGTGAATGTCATAAATTCTAGTAACCCTTCTTACATCATTAAGCAACCTTTCCTATATCATTAAGAATGTATATTCACGTTTTACTTCAAACATTTTTAGTTAAATTTTAAATTTGGCATTTAACTGAGTATTAGTTTGGTTGTCATAAGTATTGTTACTAATGAAGGAGAATGTGGATTCAAGTGCGCTAAAGCGCATTTATCTTTTTATTTAAGGATTGGGGAAGGATTATAGGTAGTTCTAAATATTATTAAAAAAATAAATTTAACATGCAACCGGGAGAAAATCTATTGGGGTTGGCAGGAACTTGGCCCCATTAAAATGAAAAAATTTCTATTTAGGCCCTTTAAGATTTTTAAAATTTTAAATTAGTAAAGGTAAAATTGCATGTTGGCTCCCCTAAAAATGATAAACATTTGTTTTAATCCTTTACATATTATAAGGAAGACACTATTAAAATTGTGAAATGACATTTTTACTATAGTAAAAATTACAATTTAATTTTACCCCTAAAAATATTTTTTAATTTCGCTCTTGCATGCAACTGTAGCATTATATAAATTTTTTTAAAAAAATTTGACAGGCAACTGTACATAAAATTTAATGATTTGATTAACAAGTATAAAACCATACAAAAAAGTGTAATATAAAAAAAAAGGAGAGATAGCACGTCTTTATAAATCTTAAAACATGCACAGAAAATACTTTGGTTCCAACAAAAAAAGCATAATACAAAGAATAGATTTGGTTGAATCTTTAACTATATCAAGAAGTGGAAACTAAAAGCAAAAGAGCGAAAAGGAGAGATAAATAGCAAAAGGCAAAGGGCCATATTCAAACGGAGAATAAATTATTTTTACACAAGCGTAATAAAATTTGATCCTTTGGTGAACTTTATACACGTAAATATACAATTACATATATATTAGCCAAATAATAATGGAAAAGTATGGAAAGGGACATGGGCTATAAGTGATGAAGAAAAGAAAGGGGAACAATCTACATCACATTGGCAATTCAATTGAGAGATTCACTGTTAGCTCCAAATATTTATGGATTCCCATTATGCATATATATAATTCCATTAATTACAGAAGTAGAGTTTACTTGTGGAACACATTTTGTATTGAAGTTCTCAGTGAATAAGACTCAGAATTTCTGGTGAAACTTTTAGATGCGTGTAGCTTAAATTCAATATATAGTTTGACAGGAAGTTGCAGCTGCCAATTAAGAACAATGCTTTCAGGGCATTTGCAAAGTCATCTTCACTATCAATTTTTGGTCTGCTTGAAGAGGGACCCTGGAATGCGACTGCTCAATTTAGTGTGTTTGGGAAATATTGCTCACATCTGAATTGGATATCTACACTTTCAGAACTTTCAATCACATTTCAACGTATATTCTCATAGAGCGAAAATCCGCTTTGCTAGATGATTAGGTTTGTTTAGGCCGGATTTTTGCAGAGTATTTTCTCTTAGTTTTCTTCTTCTTACTCCTACTTTTGTACCAGAAGAGTTCGTTAAATTCTAAAGGATACATTGTGAGTGAAATATCCAGTCCCGATTTTAGGAGTTGTTTGAGAGTGCAGCTGCACAAAGTCCATGGCTGGAAGGGTCCAAAAATAAATATTTTTTTAGTTTTTAATGTGAAAAAAAAATTCAAACTAAAATAAATTAATTAAATGCTTCAATTTTTCACCATAAATGTTTCATCTATGGTTTCAAAAAATTTTCAGCTTTTATTATATTACATTTTATAATTTTTTAAGAGGAATCAAATTTATTATTTCACCTAAAGCCCCAAAAATATTAAAAATAGACCTAAAATATCCTTAAAATACCATGTCTAATATAACTCAAACTTAACTTTTTGAGTCTACATTGTGATGTACCTTTCTTTAGTGAGAACTTATATGGTGGACAAATTTCTTGAATACTTCTCAATTCTTCAATACATCAACTCTACTGTTTCTATAAATCCAACTTTTTATTCACAAGTTTTGAATTAATAAAAAAAATATCATAAACCAAATTTTTAAGAAAAATATGTTCTCATGCTATGATTGTGATATATTATTAACGTTATAGTAACATTTATAAAAAGGTAATATAATTTAAGGTATTTGAATTTGGTAACTTCTATCTATTTACTTTTTAATTTTTTTAATTTAATTAGTACTTAAATTTAAAAATCGTAACCGAACTTGATATTTTTTTTAGATACTTGACTAACATTATTAAAATACGTTTACGTGACACTTATGACCAATATCATAATGACATGTGACAGCATTACATTTTGATACGTGCTAAAAATAATATATATATGTGTATATATATATATATAAACTACAATTTTTTTACATATAAGGAATGAAACTGAAAAACTGTTTGTCCAGATACATTAAATCTACGAAACCATTTTTCTTGATATATTCCAAACATGCAGTAATTTTATATATATTAATTTTCAGAAATTATCATTTCTTTAAATATTATTAAATTAAAATATTTAATATTTTTTAAAATACGATGTTTTATACCTTTTCTATATATTTGATATAAATTATATTTTTATATATTTGGACAAATATATTTTATAAAATCTGATCTTTTATATTTTTATAAACTATGATGTGAACAATTTATAAAAAAATGTTTTGAATTCCGTAATAATATAAAAATTTAATATTTAATTAATAAATAAAAATATATATAATCATCAAAAAAATATCTTGAATGAATCTATATAAATAATTGTCTGGGTCTCTAGACAATTAGTTTTTCATGTTCATTCTAGTGTCAAACAGTATTTCTAATATTTTTATAAATTTTACTTTTTTAGATTTATTATATTTAAATTTCACAATAAAAATATAAAATAAGAAATGTTATTAAAAATTATAAATACTAAAAAAGTATGTATACAATGAAACTGAACAAACGGTTTATCCAAATCCAGATATATCTTGACAACAATTTTTCTTAGTTTATTCGCTATGTGTAAAAATATATATATTTTTCTATAAATGTTATATTTTATAAATTTTTAATTTTTTTTTCACGTGTTAAAATACGATGTTGTCATGTATAATCATGTTATTGATTTTCAGTGCCACATTAATACATTTAACGCATTTAACGATATTAATCAAGTGCCCAAGAAAGCACCAAATTTATTTACGGTTTTCAAATATAAATATCAATCGGATAAAAAAATTTAAAGAAAGAGAAGTAAATGTTGCGAGTTTTATCATAAAAGATATGGAAAGGCATTAATGAAAGGTGTGGAAATTTTATGGCTAGGGAATTAATTTTCACAACACTAATTTGACATTATTTTGGAAGGTTGTAACTCAAGAGAGATGGATGAGTAAAGGATTTTTATTTTTAGAAATTTTTATTTTGTTGGCTAGTAAAAAAGAAACAAGGCATTGAAGTTCAACATTTAATGATCTACCAAAGACAATTACATAAGCATTGAATTTCGAATTAACTCACCGAAAATTTAAAATGAAATTAGAAGAAACGGAAGCATCATTAATGATGGAAATTGTAAATATATAAACAAAAAATATACTAATAAGTACAAATTGATACTAATTAAAGCGATTTTTAGAAAAAGAAATAGGAATTAATGCATGGTTTTCTTTCGAATTTATTGAAAGTATATTTCTGGTAAAATAGTAACTTAATTACTCTTAATATATCCATGATTATAAACACCTATTATATTCTAAGCATCCTAATATTATTATTATTTTCTGTATTTCCTCCTCTGCAAATGCTCTCATTGCATTAAATGCATTAAAAACCATTATGGGGGATCTTAAATGCTATACCTTCCTTTCCCTAAACTAAAATGCAAACACAAAATTTAAATGTATTATTAAAATATTTATATAATAAATAATTAGCCCTTTAAAATACAGGGGAAGGAAAGAAAGGATGTCAATTCGTTTACTATTTTAGAAAATAATTTCAAGATCACAAACCATAACATCTTTTAACAATATAAAAAAGGTATGATTCATAATATTGCATGCAACAATCTAATAACAAAAAATGAGTCAATAGTATATTCAAAATAATTACATTTAGTTGTGCACCAAAAAATAGTATTTTTAAGAAAAAAAATATATATTACGAATTCGAATTCTTTCGAGTAACGTTTTTCAAGTAATTGAACGTCTAAAAATGATCGGCATTATCCTCAAGTTGAATTTGAGTTTTGTCCTACAACTCCATTGAGAGCTCAAGGTTCATGGGACGGGAGCGGCTCATTGGATCAAACCTGGCGAATCCCCACAATGACCTATATCCATATATGTCAAACGTTTGAACCTTAACAAGCACAAGACATGCACATCCTCCTGGTAGATGGTCATGTGCCATGCACATAGATGGAGTTGGGAGACAAAAGTCCTGACTCGACCTAAGGATAATATTAACTATTGTTGAGAGTTCAATCAGTTGTCCGATAAATAATACTTCAAAAACTTTTCTCGAAAGAAATTGAAAGTCCTTCAATAGATAATTTTAAAATAATATTTCTAAAATTAAAAAGAAAAAAAAAAGGAACATGTCATAAAAGTTAAAATCTTATATTTGTAATCCTTGTTAAATTAATAAAAATACTAGAAAATATAGTTGTTATATAAATTTGAAAAATGTAAAATATAAAACTTAATGCTGTTGACAGAAATTAACCTTTTATCCTTCAAAGACTCTTGATGTATGCAATTTTATTGTAATTCTCTTAAAATTTCAATAACACCACATCAAATAGTTATCTTAAGGTTTATGAATTTATCGAATTTAACGTAATCTTTTGACTAATTCTTAAGCTTTTGAGTAGAAAGAAGAAATAGAACAAAAGATGAAAACAAAAAACAATATACAAGGAAATAAACATAAGAATCTTAATTTTGTTGAATTAATTTTACATCCTCCCAAATCGCTTACTTATATGACTGCGGGCGCCTTAAACAGTATTCATTAACTCATTAATTTACACAATAAATAAATGTTGATTATGTAAAAATTTAAAAATGTAAACTGAATTTTAATATTGTATAAACAATAATTATAAGATTAATATGATTTTTAAAAACTTTATCCATAACGCAAACCTTTATACTACGTTTTATAGGAGTCTTATTTTTTATGCATGCTTTAGTACATGGGTTAACAATACGCTAATTTAATTGATAATATTTAATCACTCTGATAACTTTTTTAAGCAAAGAGAAAGAAAAGTTTTCATTTTCTTTAAAGAGTTCTTAATTTTTACGAGAGTTATTACCCATCTTTCTAATTTCAAGTTTAACTATCATTTATTTTATATCTAACTATTGTAATATATACGCAATTAATAAGCTTATTCCTCATGTTATTACACAAGTATCCAAATGAGGCATTAGTGATAGAAGCTATTTCTATGAGTTTCTAATGCGTATAACCCTAATACACAGGTGAAACAATATTTTTTTCGGTGGGGGCAAAGTTAAATTTTAAATTTTATGAGAGCTAAAATATAATTGTATCATTGTATTACTTTATCATATTACTATTTTTTATAATGACTAAATCATAGTTTTATTATTTTTTGAAAGCCCAAAGTGAAATTTACCATATATTAACTTAAACTTTACAGATTTTAGAGGGCTTAAAGGGAAATTCTCTCATTTTAGGGAGACAAAGGCCTATGCTTATCCTCTTGGCGTCACCCTTGCCTTAATAGTTAGAGGGAAGATCAATTTATATAAGGTAAGCTACTCTAAAGGTCACCCAAAAATAATGTCGTTCCTATTTCGGTCACTCTAAATTTTTTGTCAAATTAGACAGTACTGTTAGAAAAATTGACCTAAATGGTCACTCCACTGTTAAACCCTTAACGAATTGCTAACTAGACCTGCAAAAAATGAAAAATTATTCTTTTAGTCCTTTTAAAAATTAAAAAGTTCTAAGTTAATCCCTCAAATCTCCATCAAAATCCCATATTAAATAACATATAAACATTCTAGATCCAACCTTCAATATGCTTCCACTGCCGTCTTCCCCCGCTATCTCCTCTGTTTCCTTCTTCGATCTCGACACTAAGGTAAATTTCTTAATTACCCATGTTTTCCCTTTATTTGTTTTCCAACAAAATAGTTTAGTTGCACCATTTTTCCAAATGCACCATAATCATCGATGTTTTAACATTTATTAATTTTTCAACCAAAGTCAATGGTGACATCAAAGTGGAGGAAGAGGAAGGTATTGAATTGGTGATGACATTTTTTAAGGTGGAAACCATGATAGAGTTTTCTTGTTCGGGTGAAAGACGACGGAGGAAGATAGTGGCAACTTCATAGAGAGCAAAGCTATGGTAAATCATTGTATTTTCCTTAGCCTAAGCATGAAAAATTAAAACTTCGCGGGTATAGCAATGGTGTTCATTGAAATTTTGTAATTTTTAAAGGAACTAAAAGAACAAATTTTCCTTTTTTTTTGTAGGTCCAATTAGCAATCTGTTAATGTTTTAGCAGTTGAGTGACCACTTTGGTCAATTTTTAACAGCAGTGTCTAATTTGAAAAAAACAATTAAGTGGCCAAAATAGGAGTAACGCTATTTTCGTGACCTCCAGTGTAGTTTACCCATTTATATATGACCAACTTTTATTCTAATATGTCCATCAAGATATAGATTGAATGAATAAGATTCAATTTTCTACTAAATTAAGTAACTTAATTACATTAAATTGGGTCATTTGATTTTAGACTTAATTAAACTCATAATATGAGACAAATTCTTACATTTTCCCACTTGACCTAATGTGATAAAACATAAATTTTAACAGCACAAAATATAATATTCATCACTATACCATATTATAGTGAATTACAATGCGAGTTAAAGGTGATTGTATATAGTTTAAGTCGTATACTTCCTTCCATATACTATAACATTACAACTTAATATGATACATTTTTAAGAACATACATATCATATCATGGATAAAATTATATTTTGTGAAGACTACACAACTTCAAATAATTTCAAATGAGTTGTATGCACACAATAATAAACAAGGAATACATCATATTTATATCAAAGACACAATAATTGAGCTCAAGTGTCACATTAATGTAATAGATCATCCATTAGTACAAATAAAGCTCATTCTATGTACATGTTTTTTAAAATGTTCTTGGTTGTAAGCCTTTAGTTCATGGATCTACAATTATGAGATTAGTTTTAATTGTGTCGACTACCCCAAGTTATGAAATAAAGTTCCACATTTATAACACATGAATAGTGGCATCAAAACAAGCCACAATCTATGCTTCCATCATAGATGATGCAATGACAAACAGTTTAGCACTTTTCCAGAATATGGATCCTTCCAATTGATTAGATCTACTATACATGAGCATGAATTTCTTTGTCCAACTTTCCCATAACTTATTAATATGGAATTGATTTCATTTTGTTCCATTTTATATCCTTTTTGGACATTGCATTAGACTAAATTTACCCCATTATTGTATATGAATAATGAATGTTGAACAATCTTGCATATTAAATCTCTTTAGAACTTTTTCGATATAGATTTTACGAGACAATCTTGAAAATCCTTGTGATTTATCACTTACTATTTTAATTCTAACATAGGATGCCTCACACATATTTTTCGTTTCAATATTTTCCGAGAGAGAACTTTCATCTCACACAATATACCTCAATCATTTGCAACAAGAAAATTATTGTCAACATACAAAAATGAGAAAATGAACTTGCTCCCATTAATCTTTGGATCTATAAATCAATCGATGATTTTTTTAAAACAAAAAGACTTTAGGTATCGTTGAACTTGACGTACCATTTTCGTGAAGTGTGTTTAAGCCTATACATTGACCTCTTAAGTTTACATGACATATGACACTTTCCTTCAACTAAGAAACCTTCAGGTTGGTCCATATAAATTTCTTTCTCAATATCTCCATTTAGAAAGCTTTTTTTTTTTTAAAAAGTCAACTGGTATAACTCTACATCATAATGAACAACTAAGACTATAATAATTCTTAATGAGTTTTAGATATTAGTGAGAAAATCTCTTTATAATTAATATCATCCTTTTCAATATAACCTTTAGCAACAAGTTTAAATTATTTTGTTTGATATTGTCATTCAAGTCACATTTGGTTTTAAAAACACATTTGCATCCAACTAGCTTTGAATCGTTTGGCAATTCGACAATATTTCAAACTTTTTTGTGTTGTATACATTTCATCTTATCTTTCATGGCATCAACCATTTGTTAGACTCGTCACCTATTTATACCTTGTGGAAACAAAACTAGATTGTTATTCATTTCAATATCATAATCTAACATTTTTAGATAAGAAACAAAATTAGAAGGAATGGTCAATTTTCTCTCTTTTTGAGATATTTTTAATGACAATATTTGTGATTCACTTTCATTACATATTTTGAGTTTATTTTGTAACACCTCTAAAACTACTATGACATAAGTGAGACAATACCAAGAATATACATAGTAGATTTCCCAGGTAAATGAAATATGATACATCAATGTTAATAGAGAAGAGTGTTGGATATCAGAAAAAGCTGAAACAAGTACTATATTGTGAGATATTAATCCAACGTACAAACTAAATTATAAATATGTAAAAAATGAAAGGGCCAAACCGTAAATATTTAAAAGTTTAGGGGTTAAATTGAGAATTGGAAAAGTTAAAGAAATAAAGTTGCAATTTTACCGAAAGTAATAATGGATCAAATGTAAATATCAAAACTAGCAAGGTCAAAATAGTCATTTCTCGAATGAGGATATTTTGGTAAAATTACCAAAATACCATTAGACATGTGTATTGAACTTGAGCCATTTGATTAACTTGATGAAGATGGAATTGATATGGGTCATTGGATTATAGATGATTATATTTATTATATTTACTAAATCATGGAATTTTCGCAACATATTAGCCATTGGATCTTGATGAAAAGTTTGATGAAATTATGATAATTGAATTTAAATTATTATGTTGGGGTATTTTATTACTTTATTTAGATAAATATTAAAGGAGAAATAGATGAAACGTTTTCTCCATAAATCTTCCTCCTACACGTTCATGCATGGAGAAAGAAAAGAGAGTTTTTCTTTTCTTACAATCTGGTCATTCTCCATAAAATTAAACCTTTCCAACCAAAAATACTTGGAAATTCCATGGATGCCAAAGAGCAGGTTTGATGTTTAAGCCTTAGCGAGTTCGAATATCATTTTGGAATCAAGAAACTTGAAGTTGGAAATGAGAGAAAGTTAAGAAAGTGTGATAAATCAAGATGACAAGGTAAGAAATCAAGTGTTTTGTTGTGAATTTTGTCTTGTTGAATTAAAAAATATATATAACAATTCTTCGTGCAAGTTTTGATTTTGTTCGTGTTATTTTCATGAGGAGTGATAAAGGATATGTAATACTTGTATAGATATATTTATAGGAGATTACATAGTGTATGGATTTAGATTTAAATTTTGTTAGATTTTATTTTCTTTCCTTTTAGAACAAGCCCAAACATGTGTATATATATGTATTATTTGATAAAGTAAAATACATAATAATTCTATTCTCTTCTTTTTCTTGCTTTTTTCTTCCATTCTATAATTCTATTCTATGGTATCAAATCTTATTGTCTTGATTTAGCAAGTTTGTGTTTCCTTGTTTTGAATGCGAATTAGTTGGTTATTTTGTGGGTTATTTTTTCAAAGTTGTTTCTTTGGTACACCTCCAATTTAGAGAGGTGTGCCACTAGCTTGACAGCTAAAGTACAATTTTCGACGTCTAAGGGGTTTGCAATAAACTTTAAGAGCTACTAGAAGGCGTAAGCATTATCTCCATGTATTGATGCATTGGGCCACGTGAGGGCTTATCTGGTCACTGGATTTTTTCTCTGGTGTTGACTTAAGGTTCCAACTTATCCTACAAGGTCGGGTGTTTGATCAACAACTGTCTTAGAAGTCGTTCGGTGTTTTGACGAGTTTGGTATTGTTTCAACACTATTCATTAATTGAAATTATTTTTTACTACTTTTTAAGCTATTTGAATTATACTTTGGCTTCCTATAATATTGAGCTTCTTGCTTTCTTAGTTCATGTGAAATACGATGTCTGACACAAAAGTAATTGTAACACCACTTGCCCGACTCGATCGTTGGGTTCGAGTTACAGAATACTATAGTTGTTGCAAAAGCAACTCTGTCAAGCATACTGTAATTATATCATTTAAACAAACATTCATATCATAAATACATTCACAATATGATATACACTTAAATTTAAGCCTTAATCGAGCTTATGAAAGCTCTTTTATAGACCCGAGAATGAAATAGGACCAAATTGTAAAGTTTTGAAAATTCAAAATCGACATCGTGATGTCACCTTCTCCACATTGTGACATCGTGTAACATTTTCTCACGATGTCACATACTGTCATTCGACATTACAATGAAGAGATGTGGTTGTCAAGATGAGGACTCTGTTTTTTGTACAAATTAGGCCATTTGGAACCTATTTCATGTCAACCTAACTGTTAACCCATTTGGTGCATAATTGCACCTTTGTTCTTGCACAAAACCAACCAAAATATATTCCATAACATTCATTTAATCATTTTTAAAATCAACCAATCCAATATGCCACAACTTGGCACCAAACATACCAATTTAGCCTATTCAAACTTCACGTATACAATCATGCTTTTAACCATTCATAACAACATTCAACTATGTCATTTTAAGCTCAACTATCTCAAGTTGAATACCATTCATAGGTCTCAACACAATACCAAATTATGCATAGCTACATATGTAACACCCCAAACTCGACCTAAAAGTTATGGCCTAATCTGGAGATGTTACATAAAACGGTTGAAAATATTGATTCGTATATTTTGGAAATTGTCATAATTTCTTTGTTACTTGAAAACCCGATATATTTGAAAACATATCTTACTTAGTTGTTTAAGTGAAAGCACTGTTTGTTTACTTTTTCTAAATTTGTATATTTCACAGCGGAAGTTCTTAGATCATTCTATTTTTGGAAAACCCAGTTTATTGTTTCAAAAATCTTTTGTTTTGCAGGGAAACCGATATTTTTTGTAAAACATTTAAACAGTTATCATGCAGAAGCCACAAATAAAGTTCAAAAACCAAAACAGTCCAAAGTATCCAAAATTACAAAACTCTCAAACCTGAATTTAAACAAATTTAAATTTATGTAAACATTGTTAAAACTGAGCTCCCGTCGCACCCACCTACCTAAGCCTGAGGGTTACCTGAAAGTGACAAACAAATAGAAAGTAAGTTTTTAAAACTTAGTGTGTAACATGTATTTTAAACAAACTGATTTAAAATAGAAGAAACATAACATTTCAGAGTAGTACAAATACAGATATATAACCTACCCCCATCCGCTACACACCAACTCTAACCATCCCAACACACCATATAGGGTATGAAACACTCATCCAACCCTACACACCGCTTAGTGTCGGTATGACACTTTACAGAATATTTGCAGTTGAGCTGTCAGTTTAGTAGGCGAGTTATCGCTATTTACAGAAACACTTCCTCCATGTAGTAAACCCACCTAAGATACAAATACAAAATGTAACAGAAATCAGACCTATTTACAGTATACATGCATAACATAATAGATTCAGAATATACATAGCATTCTCTAGGTTACTCACAATCTACTATAGAGTTTACTTATCACATGATGTCTCAAATATACGAACAAATATCAGAATTTATACTAGTAGATAAACCCATTTCATATTTTATAGATTGACCTCATGAAAGGCCTACGATCGATCAGAACAATGTGTACGGCCCTAAAGAAAAATTTAGAATTTTGGGCTCACATGGCCCAAATAGCCTAGATCGTGTGTCTCATATGGTCTAGCACATGGCCTACCACACGGCTATGTGGTGTCAACTGTGCTGATTTTTGGGTTTCTCGTTATGCACCTGATTCGATTTGATGCGAAATCACTCACGAGAATCTAGAACTTAAATGCATCAAATAAACACCCACTGAAATGATTTATCAAACTCAATTTGTAAGAATTAAACACAAATTGAATCTATTTCCAGCAACCAACAATAATCACCCGATACTTAAATCGCTAGAAAGTCACCTAGTGCCTCTTGTACTACACCTAAAAAAAGCAGCAGAATTATTAAAAACACCCACTATACCGATTTAATGCAATCCCAACGCCCAACACTACTGCAAGGAACACATAAAATATTGAACATAAACACCTTACCCTTAGTTTTGCAGTCAACAAAATGTGAACTAATGCCTTAAGAAATAACTACAGCCCAAAATGGAGAACGAAAATGAATAGCCAAACGAACTAACCCTACTAGGAATGAAGGAGAAAAACAAAATTGAAAAGAACCAAACAATAAAGAAAGGAACAAATTTGTAATTGTAGGAGATGAGAAATGGTGTGAAAAAAATAAAGAAAATGGGAAAGATGGAGCAACTAACGTGATAAAATGGAAACAGACTTTGGGGGAAGAAAATAATAAAATCAATTATTAAAAACAAATAACCTTTTACTATTATTAAACCATTACACTTCTAAAATAACCTGACTTTTAACCAACCATATCCTGCTAACTTACCATCTTTTCCCAAGAGCTTAAAACCCAATTCAACACCACCAACCTGAAAAACTCATTATGAACTATCAAAAATAATTTTAATTTTCCCTCACGCAGGGACTCAAACTCAGGACCATAAAGACACAGCTCAGACACTTAACCACTGAAACAGATACTTAGTGATGACAAAATTTAACTAATCAAACATTAGATTTTTGGAGTGTTACAACATATTTGAACATTAACATACCAAGTTCAACATTAACCAAGGTTTAAACTCAACTATCAATTCAAAGTTAACAAACATATAAGCATCTATGTACATGACACATAATTGAACTAAAATGATCAAAAGACTACTAAGTATATGGTAGAATAGTGTTGTCCTCAAGTTGATCCGATCAACAAGTTCTGCAAATCAACAATCTACAAGGAAAAGAAAAAGTAATGAGTAAGCATAACGAATGCTTAGTAAGTCCATATGAAATTTACTTAACTTACTTTAACATACAACAATTAGGTAATTAAAAATACATTGGAATTAAGCATGGAATCCCTTGACATCTTATACATTCATATACAAATCAACGAATACATCAAATAGGTTAATATGTTTGTATAACATGAACTTATATCATAATCATATAGATATCATATTCCATCTTATAACATATGCAAATTAAATCCTATTCACATTTCAAACATGTGTAACTCCATTCACATGCTTTTATTTCAACCATTAGAATACCATTAGTACGTTTTCATTTCTATTTTCCCTAGGAGAACTATAGCAAATTGAACTCGGATACATAGGACTACTTTGCTCACACAAACTAACATATCCAGGTTACTCACACGAGCTTTAGCACATCCGTAATAGATGTTGGATCTAAAGCCATTATATTAATGTCTGATCAAACACCCTTTTCCTTTTTTAGGACCCTAATGGCTTGTCATCCGTATCCCAATCATTTCCTAAGTTCACATGGGTATTATTACTGTTTCCATATTATTTCAAATATTGCCCATCATCATATAAATATCATTCAATCATATAACAATTTCACATTAATTTGATACATCGTTTCTATACGTAATAACCATATTTTCCATACTTTACGATTAGTCCTTTAGATTCCAACGTTGGCAATTACAAATAACCTAAACTAATAGACATTATAATATAATTAAAACATAAAATAAATAACATAGTAAGTTCCATTTGAACTTAACTAGCAAAAATACCAACAAACAATATGTCGGGGACTAATATGCAATTTCGTCTTTTCCTCGAATATCCTCTGATTGATTCAAATCTCGATCTATACGATAATTCAATTCAATTTATCAATTCCAAGTACATTAGATCATCCTACTATATGCATATGTCAATACAATTTCAATTTTTGAATGTTTTTTAAAGTTTTGCATTTTATTTAATTTAATCCTTAAAACTTAAATTACCATAACTTCCAAATTTGAGCCTTGATTTCAAAACCGATCTCAATTACATCATCCTCTAACCCTCTATTACCTAAAATTATAGAAATATAACATTAATTTTAAAATTAATGCACTTTAGTCCCTATGTTCAAAATTAGGGATTAAACTTTACAAACTAGTCATTTTCATTTCTAAGCTTAAAATTTAACAAAATAACACCAATTTCATCAAGTATTCAATAACAAAAACTTTTCAAAACTTTAACAATTTTGCAAAATAGTACACAGGTCAACTAAATCAAGCTCTCAAGATCTCAAAAACATAAAAATTACAAGAAACAGACTTGAAATTGCTTACCAATTGAATAACCAAAGCTTGAAAGCTTAAACCCTTAATATTTTTTCTCCAAGTTTTGGCCAAGAAGATGAATGGAAGAAGAAAATGGCTTTCTTTCATTTTAATTTTATGATATGTTATTAATTTTATTCCTTTAAATATAATTATTTTATAATTTAATATTATTTTCTATCAAAAGCCACACTTAACCGTCCACCATCTTTTAAATGGCGTAATTGTCATTTTAAACCATTATTTAATTCCTATTCCAGTTCTTTAGCAAATGAAAATCTATAGCGATTAACTTTTATCATTTTTACAATTTAGTCATTATACTTTAATTAGCTATCTAAGTGATAAAATTAAAGGACCAAACTTCATTTAAACTTTATATTAACCTCGTAAATATTAATATTTACGGGCTCGCTCATCAAAAATGAAGTTCTGAAACCACAGTTTTTGACGCCACTAAAAACGTGCTATTACAGTAATTGTGAGTGAGAAGTCCATGTAATGTCTAAAAAGTGTGAAGCATAAACTCAACAGGTCTATTATTCCAAATTTACTTAAGAAGTGTCAATAAGGATGATTACTTAACTGAAGACCCACCCATCAATTAGACTCGGTAGGCTTGGCTGAAAGACAATACAGAATTATTTTAGTAGATCTAGAACTCTATTGATGGTAAGGTGATTGTCTTGATTAATCATTTTGAATTCATTAAGGGATTAATGGATTACTTAGATTTTTATATTCTAGGAAAGGAAATATTTCTCATATGTACGAGGTGTGCCAGGTGTTTTATCATATAGAATAGCAATACGAGTCTCTCAAAGCCTAGTTTATTGACTTTAAAAGAATGTATGAAGAATTCAATATATAATTTTTCCTTCTCATCTTCTTTCAGAATTTGAGGCTACCAAATCCCAAATTCTCTCTGATTCAAACATTTTATCATTACAAGATGCTTTCACGATAATATTGAGGATCGAAAACTCATATTCTGTTTAGACTCATAGTAATGAACTATTGAGTTGTGGTAATAAGACACGAGGATCAAATAGTCGTGTAGCAACCTATGACCAACCCCATCGTCAGATCCGGACTACAGCGTGCTACCCACTAGACCCGAATCTATAAAAATACCTCTTAGTTGAAGAAAATTTATTTCCTAAAATGTCATTTTATTTAATATATATAAATTCTTAATCCAATTGTCTACTTATCGTTGTTACAAGTCTAGATTTTCAGAAATACATGATATAGACAGATTATCAACTATTTGAGATAACGTTACAATGAGTATGTATTGACTTAATAGTTATAAAATTCATTTTCAAAATAAAAAATGTTCATAAAATAATCTTCAACATACTACCTATTCGCTTATGTTGAATGTGACATTCTAAATGAGACCAAATACGAAATTAACTAAAACCTTAGGCCCGACCTTAAGGCCACCCACTGTATACACATCACATCTAAGTGGTGAAACTGCCTTCACTCGACCATTTCTGGCATGGTCCCTCTTTAAACTCTTAGATCTCTTATTTTAACCTACAATACATGACAACAAAAAAGTAAATCCAAAATAAATTAGATAGTTCGCATACATTTTTTCCCAAAACGAATATACTTGAGATTCATTATTGAAGATTTGTAGAAGGAAATTTCACTTATTGTAACTCCCCAAATTTTATGTTTCTACTTTTGCTATTAATTAGCACAATTGTGTATTTGCTTCAGCGGTTAAGTGTTTTGGGTGTGTGTGTGAGGTCCCAAGTTCAAAACTTAGGCAAATTTTGGTATTTTTATGAATAAAGCCCAATCTTTGGTTGAGAGGCTTTTAAATAAAAGATGGTAAGCAATTGACAAAATGGGTCTGTTGGTCTAGTGGCTAAGTGGAGTGTTGGAGTGTTGGAGGTCATGTGTTCGAACCCCTACGCGAGCATGGATGATGTTTTTCCTCCAATTTTTAGCTAGAGTTGTGTAAAACTGGGTTTCTGAGTAGTTGGAGGTTAGTGGGAGTGGTGGTGAGATAATTAGGGGATTTTTGGGATTCTATGAAAATCTTTTTGCTAATCTCGGTTCATCCAAAAATTCCATTCTCTTTTCTCCAAAATTTTTTCCATCATTCTAACGTTTATTCACCCCTTTTTTGCTAAATTTTTATTGTTTCCTCCCTCTTTTCTTTTGATTTCTTTTATGCTCTCATCGTGTTTGACGATTGAACTTGCTCGATTCGGTAAGTATTCATTAAGAGATTTGTTTCATTTGTTAACTTTCCTCTGAAATTTATTGTTTATGCCATCT